>NW_026067936.1:2352287-2369210 GCF_014885135.2 Alexandromys fortis
ACATTCACACCAATGGAACGTGAGAGCTTTATGTTCTTCCTTGCCAACTTGTTATTTCCTGTTGTTATTATTTTTGGCTGGTTCTTGTTATTTGTAGTTTTGTCTGTTTTGATAGCAACCACCGTAATGGGAGTGAGGTGTTATATCCCTGGGCCTTTGATTTGCATTTCCCTAAAGAGCTGTGCATTGAGCTCTTAGCCCAGTGTATTGGCTAATGTCTACTATTATTCTTTTGGATGACAACTGAGCTTAGAAGGATGAACAGGGCTACTCTGGGGAGGGATAAGCAGGAATTATCAAACAGAAGGAATAGATTAACTAAATCCCCAGGGTCTAAAAATAAAATGACTGGGGGTGGGGTAGATGACTCAACCGTTAAGAGCACTGATTGCTCTTTCCAGAGGACTCCAATTCAATTCCCAGCACACACATGATGGCTCACAACTTTCTGTAACTTCAGTTCCAGGGCATCTGACACCCTTATACAGACATACGTGCAGGCAAACATCAATGCACGTAAGATAAGAATAAATAAATCGGGGCTGGAGAGATGGCTCAGAGGTTAGGAGCACTGCCTGTTCTTCCAAAAGTCCTGAGTTCAATTCCCAGAAACCACATGGTGGCTCACAACCATCTGTAATGAGATCTGGTGCAGAATACAGTATATATAATAAATAAATAAATCTTAAAAAAAGAATAAATAAATCATTAAAATGTTTTTAAGTGGCTAAAAGGCTGCTGTGAGGCTGGAGGACACTTAGACTGGGGTCAGTCAAAAGGCCTATGCATGTCATTGGAGCGGAGGGTGGCTTATTCTCTGATTGGTTAGCATCCACTAGACATTACTAGTACCTTAAATGTTAGACACAGACCAGACCATGCCAACAATGCCAAGATTTCTCTCTGCTAGAACTCTGAAGGTAGGGTGTGTCACTCTGAATCAGGATACATAAACAAAACAAAATACCACTCTTTAGCGTGCAGTCAGAAAACACGAACCAACAATAAAAACCAATTGCAGCTAACCTAAGGAAAAGAGAGCCAGTTGGGGAAATTGCTGGAATGAGCATGGGCTCAAGATGCCTAGATTGCATGAGGCTTCACAATAATAGCAATAATAAAGGATAATAATACCTAAACTCTGTAATTCTACCACATATAACCATATCTTTATTTATAACACATATGCTATTCAACAATTATTTGCAGTGTGCCTACTACATGCCAGACTCTGCAAGAGGCCAGCCTTATTATTTCATCCTACAGAGGAGAAAACACAATCCATGCCTTTACCCAGAGAATACAAACCTTATTTTGATTTTCCAATAATGGAGCTAAGAAAACTCTGCCTACAATGTTCAGGAACTTATACTAGATCCAGGAGGCAATATTTTTGAGCAAAGGTTATTTGTGATCAAATCTTTATCTTGGAAAAATAATTCAGATTGCCAGGTATAAGGCAAGTGTAATAATCCAGGCAAACTAAGACAAGGATCCAAAGACAAGCGAGACTAGAGGCTAGACCAAGATCCAAAGGCAAGTGAGACTAGAGGCTAGACCAAGAGTTGGAAAAAGAGTTCACTCCAGGCATGATAACTCTACTGGTGGAGCCTTTATGGAGTTCTGAACCAGCAACCCCCTTTGCCGTAGAAGACTAAGTGACGTTTAACCTTTTCCTGGAGCAGAGGATCCTGGGGCAGCAGTAACTTTGCAGTTGTCAGGTGGCAGAGCATCTGTGATATGGAGCCACTGTTCTTCTCTCTCCACTGCTGGCCACTGGGTTTCGCTACAGGCTTTGCAGCCTTCCTAATGTCTGACAAGCCCTGACCCAGTCCACCCCTCTGAAAATATCATTGGTCCTTAGCTTTTCTAACAGCCCCATGTCCCCCTATAACGTCTCTGGACAGCTTCATGACTCCAATTCAGACCATTATCTCAACTTCAGATGCCACGGAAGGTCCTGTAGACAAGCATTCTGTGCTCCCATGGCCACAATAGGAGAGGACGATGGGAGTGTTTGCTTTGCCTATTTTCTTTTTCTTGCTGGGGGCTGTCACGAACCACACAGGAGACGGCGGGGTCATGTTGAGCCAGCAAGCCGAAAGTCCAAGCTGGTTCACACACAGTGGCAGTATTTGGTGCACCCGTTCAGGAAGATCTCAGGCTTCGAAAAACCCAGACCAGCAACCCAGGCTGACTTGGTCACTGAGCTCTGACAAGGCTGAATTTGAAGGAGCTGGCAGGAATTTAATCCCGGATGAAAGAGCTCCCAAACCAGATGTTTTGGCTCTCTTGAGCCTGAAGAGGACAGACTGCAGCTGGAGCTAACGCCAGGAACCGAGGCAGGGCTGGGGCAGAGGGGAGCAGCGACCTCAGTGGCTGTGGCTTAAAACCACTAACATGAATCACTTCGCGTGGCTTCGGAAGGTCTGAAACGCAGGAGCAGTCTTGCCAGGTGGTTCTGGCTCAAGGTTCGTAAGTGAAGTTGCAGGCAAGCTCTTAACAAGGGGCTCAGTCAGCTGAGGGGTTGGCTGGATGGGAGGGTCCACATCCAAACTTCCCACAAGGCCACTCAGTGGTAGGAAGTCTTAGTTCCTTTCCTTGTGGGCCTCTGCCTGTGGCTGCCATGGAAGACTGGCAGCTGGTTCCGGCGAGTGCTCCAGAGAGAACTGGGAAGAGAGACGGAGAGTCCCAGATAGGAGCAATGGTGTCCTTTGTGAATGATGTGACCTCGGACATGGGAACGCCATGACTTCTGCTCTATTTTTGGTCACATACCACCCAGGTCTTGCATGACACAAGAGCCACACAAGAGTGTGACTAGCAGAAAGCAGGAGTCATTGCTCTATCTCGAGGGTTGGCTGCCACACCATGAAAGTTGGGGGGGGCACACCACCCCGCGTATACCTGTTAAATAGAAGGAAAGACAACTCACCGTGCGGACCTCACGAGCATTTCCAAACTTACCACAATATAGGAAACAGTAAAAGCACAGTTTTGTATTTTGACCTCTAGAGGACGCAGCCACGCCAACTGCACTGATGGACGATCCTTCCCAGTCCAGCCCACCTTTCCTAAAAATGTCACATATACTTGTGTGGCTTCCTCAACTAGGTATGTGACAAGGGACAGGCCAGGAGAATTCTAGACACACAGTGGTTGTTTAATCAAGAGCTTCTCACTGACTGACTTACAGCCCTCCTCAAATCCTGTTCTTTTGTGTGTGTGGTGGGGGGGGGGGTGTCAAGACAGGGTTTCTCTGTGTGTCCCTGGCTGCCTTGGAACTTGCTCTGTAGATCAGGTTGGCCTCGAACTCATAGATATCTTCCCGTCTCTGCCTCCCGAGAGCTGGGATTAAAGGCGTGTACCACCATTGCCCAACTAATCCTGCTCTTTAAAAAAAAAAAAATTTTTTTTTCCCTGTGCATTGTTGCTTTGCCTGAATGTATGTCTGTGTGAAGTGTTTGATGCCCTGGAATTGGAATTATAGACAGTGTGTGAGCTGCCATGTGGATGCTGGGAATTGAACCCAAATCCTCTGGAACAGCAGCCAGTACTCTTAACCACTGAGTCATCTCTCCAGCCCCAAATCTTGCTTTTTACAGTCTGGGAATCTGAGTTGTCAGTAAGAAAAATAAAATAAAAAATAAACAAAACCTTCGTCAGACATATGATCAGTCAAGTTGAGAACAAAATCCATAGGTGGCCGCTTATCACATGGAGAAGGCTGGCTTTTAGGTGGAAGTTAGGAAGCAGCCTCCTGCTCCTGGCTGGGCTAATGATCAAGTCTCTCTGGCACAGAGCTGCCCAATAACTCCTGAGGCTGCAGGAAGCTGTGTTCCTCGGCACCCTGGGTTCGTAATGTGCAGTGGGCCAGGCAGGCACTAAAGAGGAAATGGTTCCTAACAAGCAGAACTTCCTGTAAAGCTCTCCAGGATCTGAAAACTGGCTCTAAAAGGATGGAAAGCCAGTCTGCTCTGTTAAAAAAAAAAAAAAAAAAAAGAAGGCCACTTTGCTTTGCCCAATATCACCAGCACACACTAGTGAGAAGGTCACATAGAATTAATTCTGATTCTGACTCTTCAGGAAAGTCGGTGATTTGGGTCACCATATTCAGCCAATGCAGGGGAGACCCAGTAGTGGCAATCAATTGTTCTGTGTAGTTGATGCAACCAAAAAAATTCACACCACTCTCTTAGATTAGAATCCCCAGGAAGGAGAGCCCCCCACCCCCACCACCCCTTTGCCAGCTTTTCTAGTGTTTTGGGTTTCCCTGGGCTAATAGGTCTCCGTTAGACACCTGATGATGCGGAATGACCTTCAGAAGCCTGTGCCTTTTGTTTTTCTCAGTGAGTTGACCTTGGTTCCTGTGTTGCATGCTCCTCTGCTTTTCCTATCTGTGGTTCTGTGTTTGTGGCAGCTATGCGGCCTCCAGGGTGCCGGGGAAAGATGCTTTGTTATATTGCATTGCCCCCTGGCTCCAGTGAGCCGCTCTGTAAATCACACTATTGTTAAAATGTCCTAGGAAAACAAAACCACTTTCTGGGGCTCAGAGAATGCAAGGACATTAATCAGAGGCGACCATTACAGGACGAATATTAGGAAAAGTAAAGAAATAAAAAACATGGTTTTAATGTGTGGTGCTTGGAGATGTGGGACTCGGGCCAAACCAGCATATCTTGACTCGTTCATAAATACTCTGATACAGGAATATATTATCTCTGACGGCTTTAAGCCCATTTAGTTTTATAGCAAAACAATATTGAACACCTGCTGCATCTTAATGATCTAGGCTCAGACAGCACAGGGTAAGGATGGGGTGGGGGTGGGGTATACTCCATCTACGGGAATAACCTTTCATGGTACCCAGCTGAGACCCCAGCAGTTGTAGTGAGGCTGCAGGGTAGGGACACTTCACAAATACCCTGAGTCATGGCACCTGCTCTTGACCATAGCACAAGAGGCACCGCAGTCTGCTCCTCGGGGCTCTCAGCACAGACTGCAGGAAAGCAGCTAAGACTGTTGATGGGGACAGCTAAGTCCTCAGGGCAGGAGGCTTTCTGGGGAGCCCATAAACCACTCTGGTACTCAGTGAAAAGGAAAAACACAAAAGAGAAAGGAGAAATGAGGGACAAGGGACAACTTCTACTATGTCGAACTCGACATTCTGAAAACTTAGTTGGCAGAATTTTGTTCAAAGGATGCTAAGCCTGCTTGTTCTGGACACACGAGTGCATGTGTGTGGGGGCTATAAGCAGGCATGTGCCACTGTGCCCATGTGGAGGCTTTGACCTGCGGTCTTGGTCTTCATCCACCTTGCTGGAAACGCCTGCTGTCTCTTGTTCACTGCTCTGCACATCAGGCTAGACAGCCTGTGAGCATCTGGTGGTTCTCCTGTCTTTGCCTCCCATATCTGCTGGGTTGCATTGAGATTATAGATGCCTGCTTGCGCCGCTGGCTCGAGTTCTGAGGATAGGAATTCAAGTTGTTGAGGCTTGTGTGGCAAACGTTCTATCTAGCCGCTAAGCCATCCTGCCAGCCATCTCTTGGCCTTTTGGCGCTTTGATTTCTCATTACAGAATTTGGTTTCTAATAAAATTTGGCTTAAAAGTAGAGACCTTACACCTTCCAAAGTCTTATCATCTAACAATCTGTGACAAGCTCAAGGTGTACCGTCCCTGAACACATATTAGAGACAGTCTTTCTATCCCAGACTTCCCCAGAGGGGAGAATGGGAGCGTTCCACCAATGAATTGCAAAGAACACTCAGGGGCAAAGGTCAGTGTCTTCCTACCCTTTCTGTCTCTTCGTTACCCAACCACACGAAGAAGGCGAAGGTCGTCTGAGAACCACCAACCTTTTAATATTTTGGTCTATAAGATGCATAGTGGTGGCACACGCCTACAATCCTGGCAACTCAGAAGGCAGAGGCAGGTGGATTTCTGAGTTCGAGACCAGCCTGGGCTACAGAGTGAGTTCCAGGATAGCTAGGACTGCACAGAGAAACCCTGTCTCAAAAAAACAAACATGTGTGTGTGTAACTGTATGTGTATATCAGATGATATTTATACATATAAAAATATATATAAACTGAGTGGTAGTGGTGCACGCCTTTAATCCCAACACTTGGGAGGCAGAGGCAAGTGGATCTCAGTGAGTTCGAGGCCAGCCTTGTCTACCAGAACAGGCTCCAAAGCTACAGAGAAACCCTATCTAGAAAAAAAATTTTTTAAAAAGGAAAAGAATTATGGCTGAACTGAAGGACTCTGTAATCAGCAGGCCCAGGCGGGAATCGTGGCTCTATATTTTCTTAGGGCAAATATGCTAGTTATTTAGACCACAGTTTTCTAATCTGTGAATTTTGTGAGTAATTTATAACCCGCCAAAGGGGCTCAGAAGATCACCAAATAGACAGTGAGCACTCAGTTGTGTTATTGGTTGAGCCCTGAAATATATTCATAAATGATCTCCATATTATTTGTATGCACATATATGCACATACACCCACTTTTTTAAAAGGACTGTATTGACTGGGTGTGGAGGCACATGTCTTTAATCTCGACATTCAGGAGGCAGTGGCAGGCAGATCTCTAGGAGTCTGAGGTCAACTTGATCTACACAGGCAGTTCCAGGTCATCAAGGAGTATATAATAAAGACCTCAAAACAACAAAACACAAAAGGACCCCACCATGTTTTGCATATGGTTTTAATAATCTTCTTTAAACTTGCAATGTCTTACGAACGCTTTACACATCATTAATCGAAACGCCAGTTCCAGAACAGCAGAGAATGTCATTGCATGAATGGACCCTAATATATTTAACCATCCTCCCATTGTCAGACAATTCAGCTGTTTTCGGTACTTGATAGCAGAAGCGCCCTGTGAGGTACTACTGCCTCGTGGAAGCTTCCTGCACAAATAATTGGTTTTTGCCTTAGGAGAATTCCCAGGACTAGAACAACCAAATCAAAAGAAATGCAATTAAAATATTACAAAAAGGACAAATGCATTTACAGAGAATGGGGGAAAGAAGCAAATACAATTCTACCACACTAGCAGAGCTAACGCAATTTGAGTGATTTAGACATTCCCGTGTTCCCACTGTGGCTGGGAAGAGATAGCAACCTCAAAGAAAAGACGCACATGTGTTTCTTATTTCTTCTCCCTTCTGAAGCCACTAAAATGACAATAAAGAACTAAAGGGACATAAACTCGCAGTGTTAATGAGAATAGAATAGGAGACGGCAGCAGCCAGAAGATGCAAGGCAGGGGTGACAACCAAGTGGACCGGAGGCAGCAAGATCCACACCGTGGCTTGAGAATCTTCCACTGAGTTTGACAACAGCTTGAGTCTACAGACCCCTCTCTGAAAGAGGACAATGGCCCCGAGAGGCTGAATAGCAGTAAGGAAACCAGGAACAGGAGGGGCTTGGAGGGGTCAAACGAGGAATCTTGCAGAGAGCACATTTAGGTGACAAGGGACACATGCAGCAGAAGGTGGAGGTCTCAGCTCTGCTCTTAGAATGCTGGCCTCCAGGTTCACGCACCCTCTCTCAGCCATTCCTGTCCTTGCTCCTAGACAAGAATTTGGGTGGCCCTTATTCGAGAAGTTGATGAGTCCAAAGGAGCTAATTAGAGAATGGACCCGCAGGAAAACATCCCCACAGAAGCTATGAGGTCGTTCAGTAACTGACAGGTTATCTCCCCTCCACGCAGGAAAAGGTCTCATCACCTGTGAACACATCAAAGGCCGGGCATGGTGGTGCACACCCAGTACCTGGAGGCAGAGGCAGGGGAATCTCTGTGAGTTTGCATCCAGCCTGGTCTACAGAGCTAATTCCAGGCCAAGCAGGGCTGTGGAGTAAGACCACACCTGAAACTACCACCGGGATCCAGTCAAATAGATCAGAAAGTACTCAAAACAACCAGGCAAATGGCAAAGGAAAAAAAAAAATCTCTGAAAAAGCTAAATACCGCCTACACGAAACAAGAATAGATGTTCTGGTTAGTGTTTGTTTGCTTGTTTGTCTTTGTCAGCTTGACACAAGCTAGGGTCACCAAAGAAGAGGAAACCTCAGCTGAGAAAATGTCTTCATAATATTGACCTGCAGGCAAAGCAATAGGACAACATTACTTGGTAAAGACTGGCGTGGGAGGGCACAGCTCACTACAGAGATGGCAACCCTAGGCAGATGGTCTTGAGTTATGTAAGAAAGGAGGTCAGTAGGCAGTGTTCCTCCATGGCTTCCACTTCAGTGCCCACCTCTGGGATCCTGCCTCGACTTCCCTCAGTGATGGGGTGTGACCTGAGAGGTGTAAGTTAAAAGAAACACCACCACTCCCAAGTTGCTTTAGATCAATATTATTCGAGCAATAGAAGCCAGTAACTATATAGAACGAAATAGATACAAAACTATATAAAATAGATCCAAAGTTATTTAAAAAACAAACTATAGACTGCAAAAGACATGCGTGAAAGACAGAAGGCTGTAGGCAAAATGAGAAGGGAGGAAAAAAAGAAGAGACATGTAAAAATTTAAGTGAAAATTACTCTGAGAGGTTAAATATACAAGAACAAAAAAAGCAATAACTTTTATTTTCTAAAAATAGATGATAAACTTTCCCAGAAAATAAAACTAAAGGTCTACTTAGAAAAATAGAAGATTTAATCCTCATAGTCCCTCAAAGTTTGCCCCTGAGTGATGCACTTCCTCCAGTGTGGCTTTACCTCTTAAAGATTCGAAATGGTGCCACCAGCTGGGAACAACATGCTGAAATACATAAGCCTATGATGGACATTTTTCATCCAAACGATCACATTTATTAAAATATTACGAATTTTTGGCAATTATTTTACCACTCAACTCAATGGCTCTTGAGTGTGAACTTTGTAGTTGATAATATTCCATCATAATGACAAAGGATTGGACACACCCAAGAGCTTGTAAGTAGAAATTTAAAAATAAGACATTCTCATATCAAGAATCTTGTAAAATATCAAGAATTACGATGACAAAGATAATGGAAAATCTAAGGAAAACTGTTGCACCATAGAGTTTCATACCCAGCCCAATTATCACCCCAAGGGTAGTCCTAGGCAGTTTTAGAGTTTTAGAAAACTTATCTAATTTTAGATTCTGTTTCTTTTCTCAGGAAGTTAGAGGCAGATGTACTTAGTTTAAAAAATAATTTTAAAAAGGAGTGAAAAAAGAAAGTGGAAAAGTTAACTTCTGTAATTTAGAAACTTCCAAATGATTTAGTGGCAGGTGAAATATATATACTTTTTGTTTCTCCATGTCACTACCCCAAATATATATTCCAGAAGTCAGGACAAACTCCATTCCATTTATTTTTGATTCAGGAATCTTGTGGGACCCTTTCCTTTCATTTCTGCCACTTTTTAGAGCAGTAGTACTTAAAATGTTATCCCCAGAGCAGTGCCATTAGCGTCACTTGGGAAATTGTCAAAAATGCAAATGTTCAGGTCTCCGCAGCAGACCTGATGAGTCAGAACCTTGAGCACAGCGTCAGGGTGAGCCCAGATCAGTTTTCACAAGACCATCTCTGTTACTACGATGTGTGCTAGTGTTTGCAAAGTCTAAGTCTGTCTTAGGGCAGATCGTATTCTGAACGATCAAAGTGGGACCGAAGATACTTTCATGTTCCAGCTCACCAGAGGGAAAAAACGGGGAGGTTTTTATGGACCAGGTCAGGAAATAGCACCCATTACTTCCACTTGTGTCCACTTGGCGAGACCCGCTCACATGGTAACCCAGTTTCAAGAGTAAGTTAGGAAACACAGTCTTTAGTTGGGTAGCTACATGTTAACTATCATGATCTTATAAAGAAAAAAGGGAACAATATATTTAGGATCATAACTAGCCGTTTCTACCACATATATAATCTAGGCACCAGGGAGTCCGAGACAGAATAAGTAAGACAGATCTGTAGCTGATGTTGACAGGATGTCCTATTCATAGAATGTCCTGTTCATTAGGCCACAGAACAACCACTCCAGATGCAAACAGAGGAGCTGGAAAGGTCCAGGAATAGTTGCCAAGGAGAAAAACAAAGCCAAAAGAATACCTGTATTTGAATGCGTGGCCAGATCTTGTGGGTAATGACAGGTAAACAAAATACAAAACCAGGACGGTATGAATTCCAGGGACAACAAGACATTGAATAGGAAAGGAGACATAATTATAGGTTTCTATGTGGCTAACCTGACAATAATATTTATATAGTCGTGATGTAAATATTTAATATTGATTGAACCAAAAATGGCTCTGTAACTATTTGGGGAAGATGAGTCTGCTGAAAGCGCATACAGGCTCGCTTAATGATTACAATACACAGTGTCTTTATAGCTTGCTGTCTGTTGGTCATATCTAAGATCATCGTATATTTGACTTTCTGTGTGTGGCTCCACGTGTACCTGTGTGCATGAATTGAAGGCCAAGGGACAACCTAAGGCATCTACATTTTTATTTTTGCTTGTTTGTTTTTGTTGTTTGAGATAGGATTTCTCTATGTAACAGCCCTGACTGTACTGAACTGAATTTGCAGACCAGGTTGGCCTTGAACTCACAGAGATCAGCCTGACTCTGTCTCCTGAGCACAAGGATTAAAGGTGTAAACCACCACAATCCAGTTATCAACATTTTTAAAGAGGGTCTCACACTAGACTCATCAAGTAGACTAGGCTGACTGGCTAGCAACAATCTAGCAAATTTTCATAAAGAAATGGAAACAAATGCAAATGTTCTTGAAGAAATGAGAAGCAGAAAGAAAGAGAGCAGGGAGGAAAAAGACAGAGACCCCTCTCTTGAACACTAGTCCTGGACTTCAGACCTAGGAAGAGAGTAATTACTTCATGGAAGTCCTATGGACACAATCCAGGGCAGCTACTGAGTGAACACCCAAGTAGCTCTCTGTCTCTCTGTCTCTGTCTCTGTCTCTGTCTCTCTCTCTCTCTCTCTCTCTCTTTCTCTCTCTCTGCCCAGTCTTGTTTTAAACTCCTTAATCCTCCTGCTTCAACCTCCCAAGTGCCAGGATTATGGATGTATACTACTATGTCGGCTTTGCAGAGTGATTTTGATCTGGGTTTCTTTGTTGTTGGTTTTTTTTTTTTTGAGATTTATTAATGTATTTTATGTATATGAGTATTCTACTTGCATGTATGCCTGCATGACAGAAGAGGGCATTGGATCCTATTATAGGTGGTTGTGAACTACCATGTAGTTGCTAGGAATTGAACCCAGGCCCTCTGGAAGAGCAGCCAGTGCCCTTAACCACTGAGCAATCTCTCCAGCCCCTTTGACTTGGGTTTCTAACATGAGACTCCCTCCTCAGTGACCAAGACAGATCTAAGAAGCTCTGATTTTACCACCAAAGATAGAAATCAAGTTCTAGCCCAGTCGGGGCTCCCAAAAGAGACTTCCCGAAAAGAAACAGACAAAAATCACAGAGCAATAGCAACAACAAAAGGTAGAAGAAGAGGCAAGTCTTACTGAAGTGACTGGTTCGCTTGTAGGGCAAGGCTCTTTAAGTACTGGATTTAGTCTATGATGTGGCCCTGGGCAAGGCGCTTGCTGCTTTCTGGAGCCTTGGTTTCTCTTTTGCAGACAACCTAACAACCCATGCCTACTCTTCAGAGCTGCTTTTTGCTTTCCATTTTCTCGAGTTAGTTTTTCATAAATGAAACATATAGCAGAACCACACAGTCCGTCTATGGCAAGACCCAGATTCTCCTCCTCTGCTCCACTTCATATTATCTTAGTAAATATTACTCCTGCGAAGTAAAAAATATTCCTCCAATATACCAAGAAATACCCCACACCTCCAGGCTCCTTAGCGGAGCCAAGACCCAAATCCAAGTGGGGGAGGATCTAAATTAGAGGTTATTCCAAACGTACAGCGTCTGCCGTGATTACATTAGGCGACATAGGCAGAGCGGAGCAGCTATTTTTCGTCCACAAACAATAATAATACAGTGTCAGTTCCTCTCCAACCGCTGTGGACAAGCAGGCGGAGGGTATGATTGCTACCCTAGCTTGTTCTCCGTAGCTATAATGAACACGGCCACCAGAAGCAGCTTGTGGGAGAGAAGGGTTGATTTGGCTTCCACTTTCTGATCAGTCTATCACTGAGGGAAATCGGGGCGAGAACTCAATGCAGGAATCATGAAGGAAGGCTACTTCCTCTCTCTGGTTCATGCTCAGCTGGCTTTCTTATATACCCCAGACCCTCCTGCCTAGAGAGAGTCTGCTACAGTGGGCTGGGACCGCCCACATCTGTCACCAATCAAAGCAATCTCTCAGAGTCACAGATCAATCAGAGGGAAGCAATGCATCAGATGAGTTGAGGTTCTCTCCCCAAGGGACACTATGTTGTGTCAAGTTGACGATAAAACCTAACCAGGAGTGCTGGGTGGTTTTTGGTCAACTTGGCACCAGCGGGAATCATGGGGGTGAGGGGCCCTCAATTGAGACAATGCCTTCATAAGATCAGGCTTTGGCCAAGCCTGTAGGACATTTTCTTAATTAATGATTGGTTGTGGGTGGTGCCAAGTTCTGGCTTCTATAAGAAAGCAGCCGGAGTAAGGCATAAGGAGCAAGCTAAGCGGCAACTCTCCATGGTCTCTGCATCAATTCCTGCCTCTGGGTTCCTGCCCTGTTTGAGTTCCTGCCCTGACTTCCCTCAGTGATGGGAGCGTGACCTGGAAGTGTAAGCTGAATAAACCCTTTCCTCCTCTACTTGCCTTTGGTCATACCATTTCGTCACAGCGATAGTGACCCTGACTAAGACACCAGGACAGTGGCCACCCTTCTTAGGGAGTCCAAGTTCATTGTCCTCTTGTTTTCAAGAAACTTACTTGTCTGATTGTTCTACTTAGGAAATACCAAAGTAGGAATAATAGCTGTCACTAATAGAACTTCTGCTTTATGAACTCACAAAGGGGGAAGGTTGGGTGCCCAACATGTGGAAGGCCTTGGGTTGAATTCCTCAACCGAGCCAAAGAGATAAATAAAACGAACAGATGAAGGGCAGGGGGACTCAGGTAAGTGAGCCGATGCTGAGACAGAAGGGCCTACAAGGTGGTTGGCAGACTTCAAGTCATGTGCTTGGCCAGTCGTTCCTCCCCTCCCCTGCCCAGCATCTCCAGGCAATTTTTGTGTCCCCTCCATGTGGCCCTTCCTCTTGGGTGAGTCACTGAGGCCTGACTGAAGCCTAAGCATGAGCTGGACCTATACTGGATGCTTTTAAACAGCACGGCTGTCTTCCAGACGCTTCCCTCTGGTGCCTCCATTTCTCCCATCCACCCCAAGCCTGGGAAAGAGCCATTGCTGCCTTAGGCTGCTCAGGAGGTGAAATCAACAGAGGCTGCTAACGATTGCCAGCCCCACTCTGGCCTTCTGAGGGAAGCGGCCTTTTGAGGGGAGGGACTCCTTAAGAGGAAGGGTATTTTCTGGGAAGAGGTTACCTCAGAAGAGGGTCTCCTCGTGGGAAAGGCTCCACAGGGAAGTTGTTGCAGGGAGGGGATGGGTGTTTCTACGAGGAGCAGGATCTCCTCAGAGAAGGTCTCCCCAAGGGAGAAGTCTCTCTAGGGGAGGGGTCTCTCCATGGGAGGGAATTTTTCAGGGGAGGGTCTCTATAGAAGACCAGAGCCAGGGTCTCCTTAGCCAACGCTGGGGGCAGTAGGAGGGTCTTATGCCAGGCAGCTCCCACAAGACAGCAAGAGTCAATGCAACACAGCCAGCTTCCTGGAGGCCTCCAGAGGTCTCTGGGGGCTGTAAGGGAGAACTTGGCTCGCCCACAACTTTCCTGCCAGGGCTGGGCCTGCTTGAGCCCCCTAGAGGCGCAGGCCGGCATCCCTCCCCAGCCTCCATCCACACTGGTCATTCCCCTGCCCCCACTGCCCTTTAACAGGACCGCTGACAAGTTGAATGCAGCGGGAATAACAGCCATTTGTTCTGGTTATCGATGCCGGTATTGAAGCCAGATGTGGGCCTTGCTGACATTGACATGGTACATCTGGCCGGGTTTTTGGTTTCCATCGTGGAGTTTACCACATCCACCCCAGTCTGCCAGAAGACAGGAGGCAAACATCTGGAAGTCATTGCAGCTGTCACGCTTCAAGGGGATCTTGTACCACAGAGAAGAGAATTCAATACGTAACTGAGCAAAATTATCCAGCTCGTCTTGTCAGGTCCAGATTTCAAACACATGGAGGAGAATGGCCGCCATGCTATGGCGCCCTCCTCCTTCCTGTTCTTGGGATACTGGTGGGTACCGAGAGCCTGGCCCACAAGTCTCCTCCACTCACGCTCTCACCCAAGGTCGTCGTTGACACCGAGCGAGCGTCAGAATAGTTCATAAACCCTGGGTAGGCCTCTTCTTGCTTCCCTTTTGATCTCAATTTGCTAAGAGTTTTAAATTAAACACTACTTAGCACCCTCTCCGCCCACTTCCGCTTCTACCCTGTCCTTTTTTCATAGTATTCAACTCTGTAGTCCTGCCCTATATATTAATTTTTATCCTGCATTTCTTTCCTAAGGCAAAGATTAGTCTTTATGGGGACAAAAGTAAACCATGCTAACTCTTACTATGATCCCCAACTTTTCCTATCCCCTTCGGGTCAATCCAGATCTTTTTGTCCCTCCACGGTCACCTCCGGCTAATGTTCATCCATGAAGCCCCTCCTGGCCTCACTGGCCTCTGCAGCTCGTTCTTGTGTGTGCTTCCCTAATGAAGCATAAGTTAATGGAGAAGAAAGACTTTAGCTTTGCCTATCTCCTCTAGCAGCCAGCATCATACGCTGGAGTGAGCTCTCCACAAGCCTGTGGTGAATGCAAGCAGGAATGACTTTTTTTTTGTTTTTTTTTGTTTTTTTTTTTTTAAATCATTTCTCCTTCCCGTGCGATTTTCTTGTTATCTGCTTTCCCTTTTGTGACCAGATTCACCGTGTCTGCATGCAGAATGTGTGGTCAGCGTTTGGAAATATAGCTTCAAACCACCTAGTACACTGAAAATAGCAATGCCTCAAGGGTCCTATCAACTGGAGAGTCTACTAGCTTTAAGTTCTTCCCATTATAGTGTATTCACTTTTTTTTAATTAAAAATATTACATTGGAGCTAGGAGAGGGCCTATTTGTTTAGAGCGCTTGCTGCTCTTGCAGAGGACCCCGGTTCTGTTGCCAGCACCCGTCTGGTAGTTCACAACCATCTGTAAGGTCAGTTCCAGTTCTCCTGACTTCTGCAGGCACCAGACACGCGCCTAGTGTACAGACATACATGTAGGCAAAACACCCATACACATAAAATATATAAATTTTAAAACCATATTACATTTATTTATGGGGCATACAGGCAGGCACAGCACAGCATGTAGAGGCTGGAGGACAATTGGTAGGAACTGGTTCTCTCCTTCCACCGTGTGTGTCCCAGGGATCAAACTCAGGCTGTCCGGCTAGGCAGCAAGCGCCTTTACCGACTGCGCCATCTCTCTCTTCCTGTCATAAGATTTGTTTCAAAAGTGTTTATTTTGAATGTGTGCGATTATTTTGTTTGCACATATGTAAGCGCACTGCTTGCAAGCCTACTGCCTGCAAAGGTCAGAAGAGGGGGGCCGGCTCCCCGGAGCTGAAGTTACAGACAGTTCAAAGCATGACATGGGTGCAAGGAACAGAATCCTTGTCCTCTGTAAGAGCAGCAAGTGTTCTTAACCACTGAGCCACGTCTCTAGCCCCCGCAATAATAGATTTGTAAGGTCACCGAGGTTTCCTATACATATTTGCACAATAAAAAACCATCAGCAGTTCAGCAGGGAGAAGGAAGGAAGGAGTCCATGAGGGTCACCCCCTAGCTAAGAAGCTGTTGGCCATGAATGGCTGCTGGGGATAAAAAGTCATCTATTCCCATAGATTTTGTCTTCCGGGCTGTATCCGCTAGTAAGTTGTCCACAAACCAATAAATAGCACCACATCCATGCACACGCAAGCACATGCAACTAACCTTAACTAAACTCAGTGAGACATGAAAACAGGGCAGGGTGGGCATGTTGGAAAGAAGGTTCCTGAGGGAGTGGGAGTGGGGAAGAGGGAGAGGGAGGGGCGAATATGGCCAAAATGCATTATACACATGTAGGAAGCTGTGGAAGAGTGAAGACAAAAATCACTTAAAATAATTAAATTGAGGTGTAGTTGGAGAAGAACAAGGTTACAAGTCAAAGAGCCGAATCTCCCCTCAAGAGCACTCCTAAGTTGCTTAATAGACAATAACCTTCTCTGTGCTTCCAACCTCCCTATCGCCAATGGCCTTGTGCTCCCCGGACAGTCGCTGTGACAGAATCTGAGCGAGGACAGATCTACTTGGGATAACAGTTTTGGGCCATTGTCACTTGGCCCACAAGTTGCTTTGCGCTTGTAAGGACACGGTGATTGTACTCAGTAAGGACTTGGACATGAAGTAAACGGCGAAGTACATCATGATGGTAGGCGTGTATAAGACACAGAGAGACAGTTCACGTCATTATATCCAGAACCAAAAAAGGGAAAGGGGTCTGGTCCCAGTATTCCCTTCAAAGGCGTATCTCCAATGACCTCATTTCGTTCCACTGGGCCTCATCGCCTGTAAGTCCTCCTATCCACCAATAACCCAAAGGCCGAGGACCAAACATTGAGCACACAGCTCTGTGGGATGTCTATGGTCCGAACCATAACAAGCCCTGTGTGATGATGAGCGTCTGGATAATTTGGTGAGAAGAGGCGGGTTCCCATCAGACCAGCTTCTGGGCTTAGTAGGCAGCCGGCTCCATCAGTGCTCTGCCTACTCAGTGCCAAAGCAGCACGGAGCCATAAATGGCTCTGAAGATGGTTAGAGTAAGAAAAGAGCAAGCAGCCGGGTGTGGTGGCGCACGCCT
>NW_026067936.1:2369879-2408431 GCF_014885135.2 Alexandromys fortis
TTGAACAACTCAGCAAGTCATTTCTGATTAGATTCCAAATCCCACCCGAGTCCCGCTAAGCTCACGGGACTCTGAGATCCCATCCCAAAAAGAGAACACCAGGCATTAAATTCCTGAAGTCCTGAGACCCCTCCATGCTGTCCCCTCAGAGGGGAGAAGCTGCTTCCTCTCCTCCTAAAAAGGAAAGGAAATTACAATAGGAAGGCGGCAGATTAATGACCTAGAAAACTCTTCTCAAATGGAAATGAGACTTAATTAAGCTCTATTAAATCATAACTCCTGGCTTTTGTTTCTGGCCTCTCAGTACTGAGTCCAGACTGAATTAGTTCTGCCTCTGGGACTGTTGACTTCAGAATCTCTGAGCTCCTGGGAATCACCTGCTCATCTCCGAGGCCTCCTTCCTGCTGGATTACCTTCAAAACGTCATCACCAGCCACGCCAGACCCCTTAAAGGGAAAAGACGGCCATTTCTAAGTTGTTATTGTTTCTGATCAACTTGACAATTTGACTAACTACTTAAGAGCCAGAATTACATCATCCTTTCACAAAAAGCTAACAAAAAAAAGCTATTATTGCGTCCCATTAGTTGGCTGGAAATGAGAGGTTACGTAACCGTTGTCTTGGCTGTCCAGTTCTCACCCAGAGACACATGGAAGGAAAAGTTCGTGTGTCTTGGCTCCTGTTCACAGGACGTGGGTATTCAAGCACCGTGCCCTTTTCTTCTCTCCCTGGGTCATTCTGCCTAAGTATACCCCTTGCTTTCCTTATAAAGACGCCCCTTTCCCAGCTCACCTCTTTCGGGGGCCCACAACGCCGCATCACGTGCTTGTGTTCTTGCAATCAATAAAGGGCTCAGGACTGCAGCGTGGGTCCTCAAGTCAGCCCTCCCCACCGCCAGGCGCTTGGAGAGGTCCCCAGAAGGGGCCATCTTTGCTCAAAATGTCACCCTTCTTTTCAATTCTGTTGCTCCTTTTCTTGACGACTAAAGTTTTCCATTGTTCAACAGTTCTCTTTTCAGACCCTGGGAAAGGACTATGTGTAGCCCCGCCCCTTGCACCACACAAACCAGCTCTTCCTCTCTCAAGCCAGAGCATTCAGCTTGCTTTATTGGGACTTTTTTTTTTTTTTTTTTTTTTTTAATCCACAGCCTTGTTTTGTGACCTTGGGAAAATCGCTTCTGTGCTCCACAGCTAAGTGGTACCTAAGAAAAGTCCATCTTAGACTAGGGAAATCTGCTGGAAACCAAGGACGACCTCGCTGGAGGGACAGAATAGCTTAGACCGTATTATAAAGCATAAATTACCTAAGATGCAGTGTTCGGAGCTTTGTGTGCCTCTCCCATCTCTACATGCAGAGATCCAGAGGACAACAAACGGACAAGTTCCTCACCCGCTTGTATAGAACATCCTCAACCTGTGACTCTCAACCCCCCTGGGGATCGAAAGACCCTTCCTCCACAGAAGTTGCCTAAGATCATCAGAAAACACAGAAATTTACACTAAAATCCGTTACAGTAGCAAACTTACAGTTATGAAGTAGTAATGAAAATAATTTTCTGGTTGGGCAGTCACCCCGGCCTGAGGAGCTGTATTAAAGGGTCACAGCACTAGAAAGGTTGACAACCGCCGATCTAGAGTGTGAGGACTAATATACAAGGATTTAATCTCTTGTTCACCTTGTTTTCATTAAGACTCAAGGTCCTTCCAAGGAAAGGTACGGTTGATGGCATGATTGTACAGACCCACAGTGTAACACATGGGAAGCTGAAGCAGGAGTATTAGTACTCTGAGACCAGCCCGAGCCACACGGTGAGTTTGAGGCCTGCCTGAGCTGTACAGCTGATCCCGTCTCCATATACGAAAATACATATTTTTCGGAGCTGTCCCAACACAGGAGGACAATGCCTCCTCCAGAAACCATAGGCTAGCAAATAAAAAGCCCAATGTCCGGGTATGGGTTAACTCTTTTCGAGTTATTGATCAGTGGGTTCCCATATTGCAGTTGCTCTTAGTGCTCTTCCAGAAATGGATGGTAAGACCCCATTGCTTAAGACATCACCTCCTTGAGTCATAGGACTTGGGAAAATCAACCTAGACCTACTTAGAAGTGTCATCCCTACTGGCTTTGAAAGCTCCAGTAGCTCGTTCATAGTGCCAGAAGGTGCTCGGCATGCTACAGAAAGACAAAAGTAATCAGCAGTCTGACCCAGCTGTGAATCATGGGAGCTATAATAACAACTAGCCTAACAAGATATGCCTACTGGTGCAATATGGAGTTCACACCTGGTACTATTAACTGTGCCAAAAGCCCATGGCCAGCTAAGCCATAGATCCTAGAGGAGGATCTAAAGCTCTTATTCCACTAAAGGAGCACAGGAATACACTGCCCCCTCAGTTCTTTTCCTTGTACCCACAGATGAATGCATTTCTCAGCCTTCATCAGAGGAATTGCTGTTTACTGAAGAGGGTGATTAACACAGAGATGCACCACTAGTCAATGCGCAGAGAGTGAAAGACTGTGAAGTATTCTGCTTTACTGGTACTGTTAAACCACACTCTCTACCTGCGAGGCTCAGGAATCATTGTTGCAGAGGCTTCTGGAAAGATCGTAAGAACGGGAGGAACAGGATGTGTACACACGGACTCCCGTGGTTGTGATTGCCTGCATAAGATCCACACAAGAATTCCGGGGGATGGTGGCGCACGCCTTTAATCCCAGCACTCGGGAGGCAGAGGCAGGCGAATCTCTGTGAGTTCGAGACCAGTCTGGTCTACAAGAGCTAGTTCCAGGGCCAGCTCCAAAAAAAACCACAGAGAAACCCTGTCTCGAAAAAACCAAAAAAAAAAAAAAAAAAAAAAAAAAAAATCCACACAAGAGCAAACTGTCAATCCCAGCATGGATGGGGGCAAATCTAATGAAGTCCCCGCCCCAGCTCAGGTGCTATTGGTCATTGGTCATTGATGGATGCTGAGAGAGGGAGAGTTGGTTGTTGTTTGTTTTTCTTTCTTTCTTTTTTCAGTGATGCAGCCCTTGAAAGCTCCCATAGCTCGTTCCACACACACCCAAGTACGCCAAGTGGACTCAGTGGAAAGGGAAGTGGATTTGATCAAAACGTATTTATATACATGCATGAAAATTTTAAATAACAAAAGACTATCACACACATGGCTTAGGAAGCATTGTAGAAGGAGGGGCAGAAAGAAAGAAAGAAAGAAAGAAAGAAAGAAAGAAAGAAAGAAAGAAAGAAAGAAAGAAAGAAAGAAAGAAAGAAAGAAGGAAGGAAGGAAGGAAGGAAGGAAGGAAGGAAGGAAGGAAGGAAGGAAGGAAGGAAGGAAAGCAAGCGAGCCAGAAGATGGGGAGATATACAGCAAAAAATATGTCCTCTGGACACGACCTAGCTGTTGTATGACGAACTAATGGCAGCTGTGGTTATCTGTACATGACTTGTACAGGATTGGGCCCTCAACATTTAAACATGAATGAGGGAGGGGCCTGTAAGGCCCCACTTCTCCCAGCAGTGCTATTGGCAATTAACACTTGTTACGGAAGGAAGTGTCATTTTCTTTGGTGGTGTAGCCACAGATAAACTGCCCTGATTCCATAGAATAACCTTCTACCCACACACTTGGGCAAGCACTAGTTAAACTCAGTGGCCGCACACAGAAAGAGAGCATGAGGATGGGGAGGACTTACTGAGGAGTGAGCCAGCTGGACAGGGAAGAGGATGGAGGTAGGGAATGGGGTGAAAATGACTTAAGTTCATTGTATAAAAGTATGAACCTATCAATTAAAAAAATAAGGCTAAAAGAGAGGTGCTAGGGAAGTGACCCATTTGCTAAAGCTTGGGGACCTGAGTTCGTCCCCAGAACCCATGTGAGAGAGCTGAGTGTGGGGTCTTGCACTTGTAAGTCCAACACAGGAACAACAAAGACAGGCAGATCCCTGGGACTCACAGACCAACCAGTGTCTGTGATAATTTGAATGTAATGGGCCCCATAAGCTCACAAGGAGCAGCACTATCAGGAGGTGTAGCTTTGTTGGAGTAGGTACGGCCATGTTGGAGGAAGTGTGTCACCTTGGAGGTGGGTTTTGAGGTCTCATATATGCTCAAGTCACATCTAGTGTTTCAGACCACTTCCTGTTGCCTGTGGAATCAAGATGTAGCTCCTCCTACCCTGTCAGCAACTTCTCCAGCACCATGTCTGCCTGCATGCCACCATGTCCCACCGTGATGTCAATGGAGTGAGTACACCTCTGGAACTGTAAGCCACCTGATCAAACATTTTCCTCTCTAAGAGTTGTGTGGTCATGGTATCTCTTCACAGCAGTTGAAACCCTAAGGCAGCCTCACCTAATCAGTGAACTTCAGACCAATGAAGAACCTTTTTCTTAAAATGCAATGTGGACAGCACCTGAAGAAAGGTTGACCTCTGACCTTCACATGCATGCACATACACACATGCACATGAAGGTAAACACATACATATGAACACATATACAGACATACAACACAGTTTATACAGTTCAGAATCCACCCATTTAAAGGCAATCCATCTGAAGGAATCAGAAGAAACCAGTGGGTGACTTAAGTACCAAGAATGCTCTTCTTTTGATAAGTTAGTAACAAAATTGGCCATTGTTTATGTACTTATTTTGATGGTATTGTGGCTTGAATGAGATGTCCACTATATTCTTGGGCATTTGAATATCTGATCCCAGCTGGGGATGCTGTTTGGGAAGGCGAAGGAGGGGTGGAGGGATTACATCACTGGGGTGGGTGTTGAGAACCGCCACCAGAGTCAGACATGCCAAAACTTTGCCAGTAAGCCACTGCCACGTGGCAATACATAGATTAATAGAAATGGGTTAAATTAATATGTACGAGTTAGCCAATAAGAAGCTAGAGCTAATGGGCCAAGCAGTGATTTAATTAATACAGTTTCTGTGTGATTATTTCGGGGCTAAGTGGCTGGGAACCTGGTGGCCTCCCTCCTACAGAGAGAAACCTAACCTAATGAGGCTTCAAGCCTCACTGCTTTGACTCTATTGCTGAGCCCAAGTCTTTTAAAGATGTTCCCACAGTGTACACAGGCCAGCAGTCCGACTCAGGATGGACTGCGTCACTGTGGTTCCGTATGCTCAGTAGCTCTGGGGAGCCACTCTTCCCGGGAGGAAAGCCCCGCCTTAGAATGGAGGGCAGATGCTTTGGAAAGGGAATGCAGTATGTACTCTTTCACCTTGTGAGATGGTAGTGCCCCCAAGGAAAATACCACTCAGGTGCAGGGCAATTTCCACTCACAGGGTGGCCTGGAAGCAAAAGAGAGAAAAAGGAAGGGGCTGGAATCCCATAATCATCTTTAAGGAAATGCCTCATTGACCTGAAGACCTCCACCTAAGGCCCACCTTTTACAAGTTCCACATCCTCCTATCATCACCCTGGGGACGAATCCTCTAATATATGGGCCTTGGAGGGACACTTAGGATCTGAACTATGTCACCTCGCAGCAATTGTTCCTTGTTCCTCTCAGTTTCTATGTTCCCTCCAGAGCGCCACTAGGCGCTTACTCTGACACAGCTTCCCCCCACGTACAGGTTTTGTCTATGTCCGACTCTGTAGCATCACATCTGTTCCCATAGTAAAGCTAGGTAGGATAGGTGTCAGAACCTCTGCCAGTCTGTAGCACTTGGAAACCATATTCACCTTGCTCAGGACTCTCTTGACCTGGCTTTAACACCACCTCGTGAGGTCAGTTGATCTTGTAATCCTGCTGAGACACATTCTGTGCCCGATCTGATAATCCTGATACATGATCACCCCTTCAGGTGATGAATCTTCCTTAGATTAATCCTGATTCTTTCTCCCCTGCCCTCCTTTTTCGGCTTTAGCCTATCCTTTATATGGATGACAAATGACTTAGGCGTGTTTTCTTTTTTCTCCTTAGCCTTGTCTTCAGGAGAAAGTTTCCCCCAGAAATAGAACTCGGATTGTTCTTCGCCTCCATCCTTCCCCTTGTCTCCACTAAGCACCCTCTAAATCAGGCCCGGGGCTCCAGAGGGAGCAATATCCTTTCCCTCGCAGCTGGTCTGAGTTTCGTCGTCTGGGAGACGGGGCTTAGAACAGCTTGAAGTTAGAAGTGAGGCGAATGAAGCTTTAAATCTCCGGCACTTAACAGCTCCGTTGCAGCCTCAGAGCTAACCGCACTCCGCTTGCTTGCTTGCTTCCTCCCAGCCCTCTATATATCTACACGATCTCTGCTCGCAGGGCCTGACTCCATCCCGTCTGCACTGGCGTGGTGGTGCTGAGAGAAGGAAGACTGGGAAAGAAAAAAATTAATAGAACCAACCCATAAAAATAACAGGCTCTGGAGCTCACATGAAGAAATAATTAAACAGATTAAAGCCGGGAGGAGGAAGAGGGGGTGGGAGATGACGCCGAGGACCACTTAGCAGGCTGCGCCGGTGGTGGCCTCTGCTTTTCCTTCCAGGGGGCCTGTACCTTGGTGCTTTTTCCTTCCTCCTGGTGGGCTGGATTCAGAAGCGGCTTCTGCAAAGTCGCTAAGCAACTTTAAAGGAGGAGGTGGTACCTTACATTTCCTCGTGTCCCCTAAAAGACCCTGAAATTGTGCAGCACTTCAAGAGAAAAGGAATCTGACATTTGGGGTGGGGGGCAGTCAGGGAGGCTGTGATGTGTCAGGTACAGCGTTGGAGACGGGTTGGGTACACTTCAAAGGTAGATGTGGGTGAACACCTCAGCCGTGGGCACCTTTGACGACCCAAAGTGTGGGGACAGACAGACTGGATTCACTATCCCATCCCCCCTATTTCTACGGCCAAGGAGTGGTCCCTGGACATGGCTATGTTTACCTCTTTCGTTTCTCTCAGTAATACTTTATAATTTTATTTATTTAATGGGAGGGCACATGGAAGTCAGATAACAATTCGTAGGAGTCGGCTCTTTCCCTCTACCATATGGGTTCTAGGAATTTAACTCAGGTTATCAGGCTTGGCAGTAGGTGTCCTAACCTGCTGAGCAAGCTTTTGTGAGGTTTATTCCTGCCTAGAATAAATCTTTATATCTTAGTCAGGGTTACCATTGCTGTAATGAAACACCATGACCAAAAAGCAACTTAGGGAGGAAAGGGTTTATTAGGCTTATACTTCTACAACACGTTCATCATCAAAGAAGTTAGGACAGGAACTAAAGCATGCCAGCAACCTGGAGGTAGGAGCTGATGCAGAGGGCATGGAGGGGTGCTGCTTACTGGCTTGCTCCTCATGGCTTGCTCAGTCTGCTTTCTTATAGAACCCAGGGGCACCAGCTTACAAGGGACTGAGCCCTCTCCCATCAATCACTAAGAAAATGTCCTACAGGCTTGCCTACATACAGTCTGGTCTTAAGGAGGCCACAGCTGCGGCTCCCTCCTCTCTGATGGTTCTAGCTTGTGTCAAGTTGACATAAAAATAGCTAACACACTTTGTTAGAGTTTTTTCCTAAATACATGTTTTGTGTGTGTGTGTATGTGAAAGAGAGAGAGAGAGAGAGAGAGAGAGAGAGAGAGAGAGAGAGAGAATAGGATCTAATCCAGAGCCTTGCGTACATGAGACAAGCCCTCTAACAGTGAGCTACATCCCTAGCCCTTGAAATTTAATTTTCCTCCCTTGTGCTGTCATTGATGGTACAATTGCTTTTTCCGACTGAGAGTGCTCAAATCCAGAGCCTCGCGCATGCTGGTTAAGAACTCTGCCACCGAGCTACAGCTTCAGCCCCACGTACAAGTTTGCTGAGTTTTTGCTAGAAAATAGAAACACATCTGATTTGTGCATAATGCTCTGATATTTAGTGGCCTTGTCACACTCTCATATTAATTCTGAGATTGTCTGAGGCATCTCTCAGATTTCCATATGACTACTAGTAACCCCTATGAATAAAGTTTCATTTCTTCTTCTATAATTCTTTTATCTTTTATATCTCTTAGTGTCCTTTGAAATGGACAATTAAAATAATTGCCTGTCAAATGCATGTTTATGCATAGTTCCAGCTTTGTTGAGTTTATAAATAAATGAACATATAAATGATTTATCCCTGGACCAAAAAAAAAAAAATTCAGTACATAATTCATTTGAAGTACCTAAGCTTATGTATGAGATGGACTGAAATAAAATAAGAGGAAAAGAACACAAAGTAGAGATCAAAAGCAGAGGCAGAAGGTTGAGAATGTAGCTCTGTTGGTACAGCCCTTGCCTCGCAGGTACAGAGCCCTGGGTCACAGGAACAAAACCTCGATTTCAACTCCAGCACCACATAAACTGGGCATGGCAGCAGATCCTCATCACCTGGCCCTCAAGAGAAGTAAGAAGAGCAAAGTCATCTTCAACTACGTTGTGAGTTTGAGGCCAGCCTGGGATACATGAGATCCTATCCCAAAAGAGAAGCAAGAAGTCATCTTCAACCACATTGTGAGTTTAAGGCCAGCCTATCCCAAAAGAGAAGCCGACATGAGAGCCCATTGTTTGTTTAGTGACCTTTTCATTACACAAACATCAGGACTTCTGTGCTCAAAGCCAGGCTACACTTTTGTGTGGCTCTGCTTCTCATGAAATGGACAGGCCATCCAAAAAAAAATTTCCAATTTGTCCTTGAAGGAAAAGGAAGCCGTAGATACTAAGCTATTCCACGCAGTTCAGCAGGGTCTTGGGACTTGGTGAGGCATTAGCTTTCAGAAGCATTTGAAAGTGCTCAGGCACATACATTTTTGAAACTCTGCCTCTTGAGGGGAGATCTGGAGACCAGGGCTCAGGCTAGCTTATGCAGAGCCGTCCTCCCATGATCGGTGAGCAAAATCCATCCGAGAAATTCTGGAGGTCCCTGAAACAGTTTCCTCAAGACCATCCTTCTGCTTATCCTGGGTGGACCACCTGACATCTGAGACTCACCAACTTTAGGGGCTGGGATGGCACAGGCCAGGTGCCCTATACAATCCTGCAACCACTTCTGTCACAAGGACTGGAGTAGCCTGGCTTTATGAGACCCCTCCCTAACTTTTCATTTTTTTTTAAAGATTTATTTATTTATTGTGTATACAGTAATCTTAGTATTTTGCATGTATGCCTGCAGGCCAGAAGAGGGCACCAGATCTCATTTTAGATGGTTGTGAGCCACCATGTGGTTGCTGGGAATTGAACTCAGGACCCCTGGAAGAACAGTCAGTGTCCTTAACCTCTGAGCCATCTCTCCAGCCCCCCCTCCCTAACTTTTCAACTCTAGATGTGGTGTGCATGAATCCCTATATAGAAGACACCTCACACACATAAGCTCATGAAATTACTACAAACCCAAGGATAATTATATACCAATAGAGATAAGGAAACCGAAGCTCAGAAAGGCCGACTGGCTTTTCTAACGTCGAAGGCAAGACTGGAATTCAAGCTGAGAAATCTTCTAGTCCTATAGGTCAATGGTTCTTTAGCAGGGGGAGGTGGAATTGGTGGGTTGGTAGGAAGATGAACCAGAAAGACATGTTTGCAATGGCAAGACGTCCCCATACTGCCTGAAGACCGCCCTCCTGCTGTGAAGAATCCTTTTCTGAGGCTCTTGATTTTGTCCAAGAAGACAGACTCAGGGCTTCCTGCCCGGGCTCCGCCCGCCCTCTATTCCTGCTCTGTCTGTGTTGGGTAGCTGGAAGCTCAAAGTGTGAAAACTGGAAGCATTTCTAAGCTGTCTAGGTGCCTGTTGTCTTCCCTGAATGACTACATCCTTGTTTCTGAGGCTGGACAAGCAGCCAGCTGCCAAGCAAGCTGGTCTGGAGGCACCCCTTCCCAGTTGGCAGCAGAACGTGGGCACCCCTTGCCCAGGGTGCTAGGCCGTCTGTCTGCACAGAAGCATCCGGTTTGAGCTAATGAGCTGTTGGCATGGTTGGGCAATTATTTTAGATCATTAATATCCGCCAAACTTGCTTTTATAGCCATGGCCTGAAATCAAATCCTCCATCAAAAGGCAATGGCTCTCTGCCTGAGGGCTCTTGTACCCCTGCCACCGCCTCAAGCCCTGGGCCCAAGGTCAGAACGTGTCTAACTCAGAGAAGCCAGGGCTTCATCATCCCTGAGGGCCTAGGAAACAGAAATGTGGGAAGTAGAAAATGACAAGATCTCCTGAGCAAATTGGGAGCATGGGGACCTTGGGAAAGGGTTGAAGGGGAGGCGAGAGGCAGGGAGGGGAGCAGAGAAAATTGTAGAGCTCAATAAAAATCAATAAAAGAAAAGAAAAAAACAGAGTTGTAAGGAGAGCTTAGGGCCCCTCCTATCTTCCCATCTAGGAAGCCCCAGATGTGACACCACTGGACTGAACCAAAAGCCACAGCCTGTCGCCTGGGCCTGGAGTGCACTGATTAGTCCTGCCTCTAGAGTGCCCAGGACTTGGCCTCTGAGGCCTCCAAGATGGGCACATTCTAGAGCAGTGGTTTTCAGTCCGGGGGTAGCCTATCAGCTATCCCGCATATCAGATATTTACATTACAGTTCATAACGGGAGCAAAATTACAGTTATGGAGTACCAGCAAAAATAATGTTATGGCTGGGGTCACCACAACATGAGGGCCCCTACTAAAGGGTCACAGTGTCAGGAAAGTTGAGAACCAGTGCTCTGGAGCTGAGCAAGAGAACCGATTCAGCTCGGGTCTTCTGGGTACCATAGTCTGCTCTGGTCTCTCTGTCCGTCCAGGTTAATGTCATGGTGACCCTTTCCCCAGCTACAAGCTGCTCAAGGGAGAGGATCTGGGAAGCCCATGTCCTTAGACATTTTTTTAAAAAAGATTTTTATTAGCATCTGCTGATCATACATAATAAGGGATTTTATTATGATATTTTGCCTCCATTATCCCTCTTCCTTTCTTCTCCTATTGATCCTTCCTTTCCCAACTAGGCCTCCGTCTGTTTTCATGTCTTTATTTTGCCAACCAGTGAGTATAATTAGGATTGTTTCCGGGGGCAGTGGGGTGAGGCATCATCTATAGGAACGTGGGCAACTAACAGTGGTTCTACCAGGGAAGAAAAGAATAAAGCGTTTTTCTTGAAAGAAACGTGGCTTGGTAGAGTGAGCAAAAAAGCAGTCACCCACATCCTCACGTTCTACACAACGGCATCTTTTTACAATTGTCCCAGGTGACCGCTCTGACGTGCGGTTGTTATGACTACACGGAACATATCCTGGATAAGGAGTGTGAGGGCAGAATTGTGGGAGGCAGAGAAACGTTTGCCCAATCTGGCTTCCAATTTGGAACTGGATCACCACTTTCAGAGGCCCAGGCTGTACCCCATCTGGCTCCTCCTACCTTGCCAATCTGTACAGAAGGGGTCAGAGTGCACAAGATGGAGAAACTCCCTTTCAGAGAAGGTCATCATGCCTCTGCCCTTCGGATGAAGGCAGCCACAGACTCGAAGACCACAACTGAACCGCATTCCATCCTATGGCCCACCTTCAAACGGCGCCAGAAACTATCTTCTTTCCCTTGTTTACTTATTTTACGATGCTGGGAATAGAACCCAGGAGCAGAACACAGCGCTGCACCAGGGAAGTACCCACAAGCCTCTCCTGCCGTCGTCTCAGTCCGTTTTCTGTTACTATTACTGAGCACCACAGACTGGGTTATTTATTTTTAATGGAGGTTTATTCAGCAGCTACTTATGGGATCTGGGAAATCCCAGACATGACTGCTCTGTCACCAGAACATGAGTGCAGGCATTCCACAGCGAGACCGAGCAAGCACACGCGTGCCATCTCCCTCTCAGGTAAGAACCGCTGCCATTACGGTGGATACCCTCATGACCTCACTTAATCCTGTCTACCTCTCAATGGCTCTGCCTCTAAACACCATCAGACTAGGACTTGGGAAGTGAAGCTGCCAACACGTGAACATTTTTATTTAAAAAATTCATATCTATTTAGTGTGTGGGTGAGATAGTGGGTGTAAGACCCCCCCCGTGTAGAGGTCAGAGGGCAACCTGCAGAATTAGGGTCTCTCTTCTATCATGTGGGGCCTGGGATTGAACTCAGGTTGTCAGGCTTGGCCACGGACATCTTTACCCAATGAACCCCTATTCTTTAATCTTTAAAGGTTTTATTTGGAGTTTCCTATCTACGAGGGGAGATGAGAGTGTGCACATGGAGGCAGTGTCAACAGAGGCCGAAAGAGGGCATAAGATCCACTGGACTTCCAGGCAGCCGTAAGCAGCCTGATATGGTTGCTGGGAACTAAACTCTAGTCTTCAGCAAGGACAACAAGTATTCTTAACTATAAAGCCATCTCTCCAGCCCCATTTCTTATTTTTTTTTTAATATTTATCATTTTGTTGGTACGGGGTAGAATATGTGCCAGAGTGTGCAAGGGAAGGTCAGAGATTTGCACGACTCTGGTTTTTGTTGTGTTTTGTTTTGTTTTCCATTGTGGCCCTCATGTCCTGGTGACACAGAATGCAACTCAGGTGCTCAGGCCTGGCCACAAGGGCTGTCTTGCCAGGTTCCCCCACCCCTCCAATACATGAAATTTTGGGTGCACATTCAAACCACAGCCGCTACTTCGTCCTCTCATCCTTCCCTAGTTCGCATTCTTCTTAGTTGTCCAGTCCCTGACTTCTCTTTCTTTCCTCGTTCCCTGTGTCTCCCTCCGCCCTCCTAACCCTTCCCTCCTCTCGCTCCTTTCTCTGTCTTTCTTCCTTTTCCTGCGGAGAGCATTTGTTCTTCATTGTGGAGAGCTCCACCGCCACAGCCAGAAAACCGCTCCACTTCTTGCATCCCCCAGCTTGCTCACTGCCAATCCTCGAGGCCATGCTTACAGCAGGTTTGGCTCTAGCATCTTGGAGGTGGTGCTGCACGGCAGTAATCCCAGCACTGAGGAAGTAGAGGCAGGAGGATCAAGAGTTCAACACGGCTACACAGCGAGTTCAAGGCCAGCTGGGCTCAGTAAAAATGCCTCAAAAACAAAGACCAGCTGAGCAGTAGTGGAGCACACCTTTAATCTCAGCACTCGGGAGCAGAGGCAGGTGGATCTCTATGAGTTCAAAGCCAGCCTGGTCCACAGAGTCAGTCTGAGCTCAGCTGGACTCCATGAAAACTTGTCTCCAAACAAAGAGGAAGAGGGAGTCCGGGTTACAGGGGAAGATAGCTTCATATGTAGAACTGTTCATCCTGGGCAGCTTTTCTCTCTCTACACCTGTCTGTTGAGATGGCTCCTTAGCAGCAGGCCTCAGCATCATGAGAGGGACAGGATGGAGTCACAGTCACACGGGCTTCCTTCCTTGTGAGCCGCCGTCTTCCTCTGTGACTCCAGCCTGCAGCTCCTTTGTAAGATCAACCTGCAATCTCCTGAAGAGACTTTGCACACTTAGCACACGTGTGGCATGTGGTAAACTCTCAGCACCTATGGTGATGACGATAAAGAGGAGGAGGGAGAGGAGGGGGAGGAATTAGCAAGCGTGATTCCTCTGGCAGCTTTTAGTCAGCAGGAGAAATAAGCCACAATTCACCGTGAGAGGATGGGGAAGGCACCCACAAAGCCCTCCAGGGCTGGGCGAGGAATAGGGGATGTAGCAGAGCATTTGTGGGCAGGAGTTAAAGGTGCCACAGTGAAGGAGGACCTTCCTGGTGGAGGAGTAAGCAAAGATCTAAACACAGAAAGTCGGTGACCCATGCAGACATGAGCATCTCTAAATCCAGGTGCAGACTAAGTTTCCAAGGCGAGCAGGGCTCTAGAATGCCGTGTCTGCAGATAGCTCTAGATAATATCCTACGTGTGTGCTGACAAGAATGTCTTGGAAAAGGGAAGTGTCGGAGAAGGAGACACTGCAGAGGCCTGTCTGTGAACAGGCCTTGGCCTCCCAAGGGCTGGGATCGTAGGCTGGTGCCACCATGCCCAGGAATTGTTATTTTGGAATGGATCTCCAGAGCTTTTCCTTTTTTACAAAGCAGAAGCCCCTGATCTCATTTCTCTTCTCACTATGCCCGTCAGTCACCTTTCTACTTCCTGTGTCTATAAATTTCACCGTATTAGTTATCTCACATACGTGGACCAGAGGCTGTCTGTTGTGTCTGGAGGTCTTCACTTAGCATAACGACCCCTGGGTTCATCCATGCAGTAGCATGTGACACTCTATGTCTATCACATATGTTGGCAGCCACTTGGGGTTCTGTCTCAGCTACAGCGAATAGCACAGCTATGATTAAAGGCATGCAAACAAGTCTTTGTAACATGGTTCTAGTATTCTGACGAGTCTGTGCCCAGGAGTGACGTTTATATGGTAGACTTTACCGTGGATCTCCACATCACTGGGCCTCACCGAGTGCCATGTCTTGAGACAAGTCACTGGTGACTTCTAAATTTGCATCTCCAGTCCAGGCCTGCCACTTGAATTCCTGTCTACTCATATATCCCCTTGGGCCACCAGTAATCATCTACATCTTGATATTTCTCAAACTGAATTGCAACTTCCACCCCGAACTTGACCCTCTCTCCCTGCCCTCCCCACCCAGCCCCGTCCTGCTCCACAGAGATACTGGAGCCATCTTCCAGTCTCTCATACTTCAATCCAGCCTGTCAGGAAGTCCTGTCGTTTCTGCCGCAAACACGCTCCTCTTCTGACCACTGCCACGGTCCGTCTGACTCTCACTGGGATCACTGCAACAGCCGTCAGACCCTGAGCTTGCCCCTTCCATCCTTCTGACCCTTCCAGGCTGTTGCCAAAACTTCTCTCAAAGGTTGTTAACTCAACGTCCTTCCTCTCCTTCAGTCCCTCCACTGGGGCCCTCCCTCTCCTGCCAGAGAAATGCCACAGAAGTATAAAAAGCAACAAACTCTATATGGTCTGGCTCCCACCAGCAACATGATCTCATCGCTAACGTGTCCTCCTGTGTACGGGGTATCTGTGACCACCTAACAATTATTCCAAAACTTGGTACTTAAAATAACAAATGTTAATTCTTCCACGTCCAGGTAGGAGGTGGGAGTGGCCTTCTGGGTTCTCTGGCTCGGTCCCTCACAGGCTATAATCAAGGTGAGGGCAGCAACTATGGTCATCTCAGATAGCTCACCGAGCAGTGAATCTCCTATCATTTAACAGAGCAGCTGACAGGACTCGGCTCTCTGTGGGCTTGCAGACTGAGGGTCTCCGTTGTTCACCAGCAAGTGACACCAGAGCTCCCTAGCTTTCTTGTCCTATGGGTCTCTCCATTGGGTGGTACGTCACATAATAGGTGGCTTCCCTTTGAGCGGGTGAGTGAGAGAAAGGGCCAGTTAGAAAGATGGAAGCTATAGGCTTTGGGAAGTAATGCCTATAATATCAGCCATGTTCTATTAGTTGAAAGCACACCATGCTCGAAGCCAGAGTGAGACAGAAGCATGGGCCGTAAGGAAACAGGGACCATAGGAGCCACATTGAGCTTGCCCACCACACCTACTTACTCAAGTGCACAGGACTGTTGGGTTTTTTGCCTACCAGGTTCCTTTCCTACCATACTTTATCTGCCTCAAGGCCTTAACTACTACAGCAGGGCCCTCAGTCTGGAACAGTACCCCCAAATGGCTTGTTCACTTCCCTTTAGCTTTTGCTCATATGACCCCTTTGGGTGAGGACTTTCTCTGATTACTTTATTTAAAATCCCAGTACTCCTGCGTCCCTTTCTCTCCTTCCCTGAGTCCTTTTCTCTTTTTTCCAAAAACACAATCGCTTTCTAATGCCCCATTGTTTGTTTGTCTCTTCCATTAAAATACAAGCTCAGGGGGAGGTTTTCATCAAATTGTTTCCCCTTAGTGCCTAGAACAATGCCTGACATATTATAGATGCTCAATGAATCCTATAAGCCAGCGATTTTCTCTCTCTCTCTCTCTCTCTCTCTCTCTCTCTCTCTCTCTGTGTGTGTGTATGTGTGTATGTGTATGTGTTGTGTATGACAAATCACTGGCTTACACACATACAGAAGGGTGGGAGTCCGGGGACCAAATACAGGGCAGATAGTAAAGTGGCTGTTAGAACTCCAAATAAGACTGCAAAGTCTTGTTGGATTGCCTTCTTACCGTCTTTGTGAGAGGACTCCCTGAGTTTTGTGGGAGTTCTGGCTAAGATGAGGGGGAAGAGCTCCTTGTGTGTGCTTGGGATCCCACAGGAAACCACCCTGGTACTTTGAGCACAGAAAGGCACTAGCAACTCTACCCCATCCCTACCACGAAGGCGTGGGCATGGCATGTGTTAAACCAGCCCTCTCCCATTCGAAGGCTCCAGAGAGGCGATTCAGGCTCCCCAAGAGCCACTCTTGCCGAAGACCTGAGATCGGCAGCGTGTGCTCTGTGGTTTCCATTCTTTAAGTTGTGCAACACTGAGCCCCTGCTATACAGCACGGGGCCCAGTGCACAGACAGAAAAAGCAGAGCGCTTGTTCCTAGCGCTCTCGAGGGAGGGAGACAGACAGCATTAAACATCTCCAGTGCTGGGCAGCTCAGTACTTCTCAAAGCCACCGGTTATCCCCATTATCCCGCCGAAGACTCCAATGGCCGAAGTCTTTTTCTGAAGCAGAGTCTGTTTCCTCACGGCTTCCGCCTTCAGTCTTAATTTTATCCTCTGGCTCCATACCGAATAAATCTACCGCTTTTCCAAATGACAGCCTTTTAAGTATTTGAAAACAGTAATCAAGTCCCACAGAGAGCTCTCTATAGACTTGTGGCTGCCTTTGGGAAGGGGTGGGGGCACAGTTGGCAGCTGCCCTGAACTGCTAGGGATGGGCCAGCCAGGCCAGCCTCAGTGAGGGCCCCAGGCATGGGAGGGCATTTATGAGGCTCCCTGAAGACCTGCCCCCTCCCCACAGGATCTTAGTGGCTCCACAAGGACCCTGGAGACTCCCAGTGTCTTTCCAGAGGACCCTGAGACTCCCAGTGGCTCCCCAAGGCTCCCGTGGCTCCCTGGCATTCCCGAGGCCATAAGGCCTGCAGGACTCCCCGGATACAGCTGTTTGGGGGAAACCAGCTACAGCCAGGAGCAAGCTAGGATTCTGTATGCTCTTTGTTTCAACTAAACATAGTTCTCCAAGTACCTGCTTGTCTGACGCAATCGGCCCTGCGTAAGTCTCCATGACAAGGGGCCAGTTTTCTGCTTTTTTTCCCCCTCCCTTCATAGCCTGAGCCCAGCTCCTTCTCCTGGCCAGCCCAACAGGTCTTGAATTCATTAAAGTTCCATTTGGCCAAGCTCTCCCCAGTGCTTCTGCCAATGCTGTGGGCAGCTGAGTACAGGCCTGGCGACCCAGCTTGCCAGAGGAGAGTGGCCAAAGGGTACCCGGGAAAGAGGAGGGGGACTGGAACAACACAATGTTGGTTATTTGCTGGCTGGCCATGGAAAGGATACAGCAAGCTCCCCTCTCCCTCCCAGCCGCTCCCCCCCCCCCCCCACGTACACAAATCACTCTCGGTAAAAGGACCAGGATATGGGAGCAACACGTGGGCTCAGCCTGGAACAACTGTACAAGGAAGCTTGTTCTCAAAAAAAAAAAAAATTAAAATATTTTGATTGCTGGCCGCAGGGGAGAGTAAGGGGAACTAAAGGCCCATTTTCAAGTGTTGGAAATTTGTGTGTTTTCCCTCTCTGTGTGCACTTGTTTTCATCTAAACTGTACAGAAATAAGCTTAAGAGGGAACAAAACGCCAGACCACCGCTCATTAGCTTCCTTGCCATCTTCCGCTTGCTACCCTCTTTGCCTCAATTTGCTGCCTGGCTAAGACCCACCATAGGCTCCTGCTGCCACGCCGGTACAGGAATATGAGTCACCTCTCGGACCCTCTCAAGGCTGCTTCCTCTGCTCTGCCACTTGGAAAGCCAGTGTGCTCGTGCTTGGGGGCAGCCAGGATGCTTAACTGGACAGAAGTCTGTCTTTAAAGCTCATCAGAGCGCCACCCTCACCAAGGACAGGACTGACCAGAACTCTGTATTCTGTACCCACGTGGCTAGCTCAGGCTCCTAGCAGTGATTTCCAAAACAGGATGGCTGTATGGGCTCAGGTGACTTGGAGTGGAATAGCAACACTCCAAAGGCTGAATGAAGTAGGAGGATCATATGGGTTCCAGTCAGCTTGAGCTCCAAAGGGAAACCTGATCTAAAAGTAGAGACAGATGGGGGAGGAAAGGGCATAACTTTCTAATGGGCCCCCTTTTGGTTCCTACAAAGCAACCCTATTCAAACCAAGTACCTTGACCTTATTGTGCTACCTGTGTTAGCAAAACACGTCCTTAGGAACAGGTGTTTTGGGGAACCTGCAGAGCTAACTACCTTTCCATCTTCCCTCATAGCAGGATTGAGGGGTTAACATCTCCAGGGCCAATGCCATCTAGGAGGAAGGCTCACAATGACCACACACTTATGTCAACACCTCCACCCCACTTCACCCTGTGGAAACTTTATAGGCAGCGTACACTATGGGCTTCTACCCTTAGGGGGCATCCTGGACTCCATTCAAGAAACCACTTAAAAAAAACAAAAGCTGGGCAGTGGTGGCCAGCCTAGTCTTCAGAGCAAGTTCCAGGACAGTCAGGACTGCACAGAGAAACCCCATTTGGGGAGGAGGAGAGGGAGCTTCTATGGTGGGGGCTAGAGAGACAGTTCAGCGGTTAAGGTCACATTGCTCTTCCAGATCAACTGAGTTGAGCTACAGTTCCAGGAGAATCCAATGCCTCTGGCCTCCATGGGCACTTGCACTTATATGCCCACACTTAAACACACGCACACACACAAGTTAAGGATAACAACAATAAATATTTTTTAAGGCTTTTGTCTTCAAACCTGGTGTGGTGGCACATACCTTTAGTCCCAGCACTTGAGAGGCAGAGAGAGACTGGTGGATCCCTAAGTTCAAGACCACCCCAGTCAATAAAGCAAGTTCCAGGACAGCCAGGGTTACACAGAAAAGAAAAACTGCTGGGGAATTGGGGTAGGGGGGGAGAGACTTTTATCTTCCAAACCTGTTAGCAAACAAGAGGGTTTTTTTTTTGTTGTTGTTACCTTCTTCGAGTCCCTAAAGTCAGTGTGAGAGTGCTTGTTCCAAGTAGATTGACCTGGAAACATTCCTGCCTGGACACCCTGGGCAGGTGTCCTGGCCCTTTGGTTGTGAATTCTTTCTGGAGGGTGGGGCATCATGGGGTTTCTACTCATGGGGGGGGGAGGAGCCCCGCCCCTTCACAGGATCAAACCCACAGCACAGCTGGTGTGTGGTTGGCCTGGCAGGAGGCTTTGGGCTTTGATGTGCATCTGCCTTTATCAGTGCCACCACCATCCTGTGATAATTTTGGACACGTGTGTCTCTAGGATAGGCAGGTTAAGCTGGGTCATTCTATGTTTGTATGGGAGGCTTCATTCTCATGCCCTTAGATATTCCTCCAGTTAGGATCCACCAGCCTCTCTTCACTGACTGCCCTAGTCGACAGAGGACAGAAGCAAGTATATCTTCTCTAACCCCATGCAGAGGTCTTTGGCAGACCCGGATTAGCCTTGGTTGGTGATCTCTGCCCCAGAGCTAATGAGCTGCGAATACGCCCTTCAAAAGGCCAGGCTGTCTTTGAAGCCCGCACAGACTCACCCAGAATACCACAGGATCCAACCACCTCCAGCCAGCAGCACTTCCCAGCAGGGCTCTCCGAATTCATCGGGCTGGGATTCCCAGTACGTCCCAGGTGGATCAAAGGACAGAGGCAGCCCCTCCTCCGCTGCTCATCCACCCTGGGCCACTTTGCTGGAAAACAGTAGTTTAGCTTGGTCCTCAACAGTTTGTACACGATGGGAAGAGCTTAGAAAGTCCCATTTGTTAAGCTGTTAATGCTACCTCAGACTCTGGGCTAAGTCCTGTGCATAAAGGATCTTCCTCATTTGCCTCACAATCCTTGTTTTACATTCTACCGTTAAAGCAAGCTCCCGCGGCTGACAGATCCAGGCCGCCAGCGTAGGTCTAGTGGACTTCCAAGACCACCCATTTCAACATGTGGTACACTGGCTCTATTGCTATTGAAGTTTGGGAGAAGCCTTGATCTACATGTGTGTGGGACCCATGTGCTTAGGGAGGAGCAGAAACCAGTCCGTGCCTAAAATAAATCACGCTACCGGGCGAATGAGCGCGAACGAGCGCGTGAGAGAGCAAGGGAAAGATGGACTCTTGCTGGGAGTTCTCACTGCGTCTCGCGCACAGCTGTCTGGAGGGAAGATTTTGAACATAAGCTCTGTCAACGTCTACTAAATGAAGGACAGTGGGTGGCTTGGCAGCTCCCAGGGACGACTTTTGCTCGCTAATGGTTTCTCAGAACTGGTGGCAGTCTCTTGCTTCGTGGCTGCACAAGGACACCCATAGTGCTCAACCCAGATGGTGGGCATTAACCAGGATTAAAGAGAGGCAAATCCAGGCGGGTGGTGGCAGCAAGCGCCTTAAATCCCAGCACTCCAGCTCCCGGAGACAGAGGCAGTGATCTCTGTGAGTTCAAGGCCAGCCTGCACCACAGAGTGTGTTCAGGACAGACAGGGCTACACAGAGAAACCCTGTCTTGAAAAAAAAAAAAGAGTGGGGGGAGGTTTATAAAGGTAGACTAAATAAGACAAATCTAACAAGACTAAACTGAGTATGAACTTAGTGCTTAAAAGCTTAAAGCTCGAGAGGGAAATGGGAGGCTGGGAGGAGGCAGAAACTTTTTTTTTTCCTTTTCTCAATAAAAAAGAAAAAAGCTTAAAGCTCACTGTGGGGGATGGAAAGAGAGGAAGAGGGAGGAGAAGGAATGCGAACGAATTAGTTGCTATAACAAAATACTAGAAACTGAATACATTATAAAGAAAAGAAGTTAGCTCCCAGTTTCAGAAGTCTGCAGGCTTGATGATGGACCTCTGGACATATTACAAAAGATGGCATACTGGTGGGAACAATTGTTAAAGGGTGAGGTCACGGGTGAGACAGGAAGCCAAAGATTGGGGCGCAGGCTTGCTCTTTGTAGCAACTCACTCTTGTAGGAAGTAACTGGAGTTCTACAAGAACTACTTTAATCTTTTCTGAGGCCACACCCCTAGGAATCTCATTGCCTCCTACCATGTCCTGCCCGTTAAAGGTTCCAGTCACTACCCAGCTTCATCATACTAAAGACCAAGCTTTATGACCAGTTATGAGTCCTTTAGGGACACTCTACCTAATCATAGCTCTCTCTCTCTCTCTCTCTCTCTCTCTCTCTCTCTCTCTCTCTGTGTGTGTGTGTGTGTGTGTGTGTGTGTGTGTGTGTGTTGAGGCAGGAATGTTGAGGATATCAAGACTAGATGCATCAAACACGGTGGTGCACACCTTTAACCACAGCACTTGGGAGACAGAGGTAGGTGGATCTCTGTGAATCAAAGCCAGCCTGGTCTACAGAGTGAGTTCCCAAATAGTCAGGGCTACATAGTGAGACCTTGTCACAAAGAAACAGAAAAGATGCCAGTTGAACAGACCAACATTATCTATAAAATAGCAGCCCAAACAGTCTACACCACACTGCTCAAATGCACTACAGTAGCCAAGGTAAAACTGTCCAGGTCAGTGTGAAAGGGCGCCATGGAGCGGGAAGGGCACTTCTGTGGACCTTGGAAAGCTGAGTGTGATGCAGTCAGGTACTACGGAAGAAGCAGGGTGTATCTGTAAAGGAGCCTGCACAGGCAAACATAAACAAAAACAAAACTCAAATCTGCATCATGTTTCCTATTGCTTCACTTAGGACTCAGGGGGTGCTGGGGACGGAGTGGCTCAGCTCTTCCCTTTGCGGACAACACAGGGGCCCTAAAGAAATAAAGTTGCAATGGCTAAGCTGCTTAGCCTCCCTGGCTTAGTGGCTATTTGTCTCCATGGAACTGGGATTGCTTTGTAGACAAGATCGCAGTTAACCTAATAACATCCTTGGGAGGCAGCCAAGAGACAGAGATGGTGACAGCAGCAGTGAGGATTGGTCCCTTTGTGCTATAGGTACTTGGAAAAGGACCAGGTTCCCCCAGTTCAGTGCTGTGACTTCCCAGCTGCAGTGCAAAGTGCAAGGCAATACCTTATTATGAGGCACAGTGGGAGGAAAATGTTGCCTCCTCCTGGACCTCCAGCATCCTTGGCGCTCGCTGCCCAACTAGGTAACTTGCTGCAACTAAGTATCACTGCAACTAAGTGTCGCTTTGTGGCCCGAATTCACCCATTTTCTTGATGAAATTTTAGCTCACATGCAGGTTCCTGTAAACACGACCACTACGAAGACATAGACATCTCCCCATCACCATAAACTTTTTTGTACCAGCACCACTACAGACAGCACTCCTACACACACACACACACACACACACACACACACACACACACACCTGTCTGCCCCAGGAGGACACCATTTTCTGTAAGACTTCTTCATATAAATGGAAACAGGCAGCATGGAATCCTTTTCTTTCACAGGCTGTTCTGCCACCCCTCCTTCCTTGGGGTTGCTGAGCAGCGCCTGGCTCAGCCCATCCATCTATCTGCTCAGCAGTTTACCACACTCATGATGGACTCCTCCTAATTTTGAGATATTTTGAATCCAGCTCTCATGAACATTGTGTCTTCAGGTGGACATCTATTCTCATTTCAAGAAGCTGAACATTACGAGTGGGGTATGTCTACTTCTGTGAGACCACCCGACTTATCCAAAGTGCCCGAGGGGTGTTTTGTGCAGGGGGAGCTCTCTTTGCTCAGGTCTCACCAGGACCTGGCTTTTATGTGTCTAATTGTTATTCTGCTGTTTATCTGCTTTGTTTTGCTTATTGTTTTTTGTTTTGTTTTTGAGACAGGGCCTTAGTCATGTAGATCTGACTGGCCTGGAACTCTTAATCCTCTAATCTTTGTCTCCCTCATCTCGGTTTGTTTGTCGAGACTTGTTACCTTACTTAGGCTGATCTTGAACTCATTCTGTAGCCCAGACAGGCCTTGAGTTTGTGATTCCCCTGCCCTAAGTCTCGGAGTAACTGAGGATTACATGCCTGACACACCAGACCCAACTCTTACTTAATTGGGTTGTTTTCTTGTCAAGTTGAGTTCCTTATATGTCTTGGATATGAAGCTTTTATCGGGAGAATGGTTTGCAAATATTGGCTTTTTTGTTGTTGGTATTGTTTTTGATTTTCAAGACAGGCTCATTTCTATTGGCTGTTGAGTTCAGCCAATAAAATTTTCTTTCTCACACTGCATTTTTCCAATTTAAAATATTTATTTAAAAAATAAAAATAATGGGGGCTGGAGAGATGGCTCAGAGGTTAAGAGTATTGCCTGCTCTTCCAAAGGTCCTGAGTTCAATTCCCAGCAATCACATGGTGGGTCACAACCATCTTTAATGAGGTCTGGTGCCCTCTTCTGGCCTGCAGACATACACGCAGACAGAATATTGTATACATAATAAATGAATAAATAAAAAAAATAAAAATAATTTAAAAATCTATTTAATTCTTTCTCTGCTTAGATTTCTCATATTTTCATTCATAGGAGAGTGGTTCATTATTATTATTATTATTAATATTTCACTAAGGATGGCCAGAACTATCATGCAATCATTTTTTCCCCCAAGTATCTGACTCATTTTAGGTCATTTTCAGTCGACTTTTCCTTTTCCTTGAGGAAGTATGTCTTCTCAGGACTCCTTGAATGACAGGCACATTTGAAGTAGAGCCTGACCTCTACTTGTTGAAGATGCTAAATTGATACAAATCTTGGTTCTATTGCTTTTCTCTGAATGGTCATGGCAACTTGGCCTGGCACATGGCAGCCTGGATGCTTTCTCTTGAGTCAAAATTGCTATTGCTCTCTTCCATGTACTTGCCAACCGGGAGCTACTGAGAGGTGCTCCCCACCAGGGATGTGCTCTGTACTGAGAGGAAAGGTAAGCGTGCTCCCCATCGGGGATGTACTCCCCGCCAGGGATGTGCTCCCCACCGGGGATGCGCTCCCCGCCGGGGATGCACTCCCCGCCAGGGATGCGCTCCCCGCCAGGGATGTGCTCCCCGCCAGGGATGTGCTCCCCGCCAGGGATGTGCTCTGTATGAGAGGAAAGGTAAGCGTGCTCCCCACCGGGGATGTGTTCCCCACCAGGGATGCGCTCCCCACCGGGATGTACTCCCCACCGGGATGTGCTCCCCGCCAGGGATGTACTCCCCACCAGGGATGCGCTCCCCGCCAGGGATGTGCTCCCCGCCAGGGATGTGCTCCCCGCCAGGGATGTGTTCTGTACTGAGAGGAAAGGTAAGCATGCTCCCCACCAGGAATGTGCTCCCCGCCAGGGATGAGCTCTCAGGGTCTTTCCCCTTGAGATCCTCCACTGTCTCCTGCAGCCACGAGATAGTTGGCTTCAGCTTCCTCATTCCTAGTTTCCATCGGTTCCCTTACCACCCCCAGCAACATGTCACTTGTGCCTGGCACCAGGAAAGAGGCCACAAAAGGGAAAGCACACTGGGTACAGCTCCCCTCATTTGGGACCTTCCTCCCTTGTCTATATCATCCCCTCTCCTGTGCTTTCAGCAACTTCCCCAGGCTCGTGTGGATTTCTATAGGGGTCTTTTGTCTGGTAAGACCTCACTCTGTCCTTACCGGAAGCAGAAGCCTTGGGACAAACTGTTTAAAATTTTAAATTATTTGTTTTAGGGGAGTTGAAGACGGGAGGGGGTACACGCATGCCGTGGTTCGTGTGTGGAGGCCAGAGGACAGCTTTCAGGAGGGGTCCCCCCTCCCTGCTCGGCCATGTGAGTCGCGGGACAATCTTTTTAAGGATGTATTGCATCACTCCCGCGTGTCCATCCTATAATTATCTTATAGTCTCACTGTGCTCTTCCGTTAAGCCCCTGAGCAGGAAACAGCAGGCATTTGCACTAGTTAAGAGTTCCCAGAAAGCTGGAATGAGATACGTGATACATATACCCACAGGCACACACAAACACACACACACACACACACACACACACACACACACACTATCGGGTACAGGTGTGTGACCAGTGGTCATTTCCAGGGTCTTGGCATCTTACTCAGGGAGTGGAAAAAGAAGTTACTTCAGTTTGCCCCAAACCCTCTAACACAGGCAAGACAGACATCCTTGGGTTCCTCCCATGATCCTCTTTCCTTCACTATCTACCGTGCCCTCCAGGGACTGCAACAATTCACCCTGTTTACTCCAGAGCTTTGAGGTAAAGACACCAAGATGCAAAGGGACCAGTATCTGCTTAAGACACCCAAGAACAAGTTCTCAGTACAAAGAAGATTTATTTGCCCCAGAAAGACAGAGGGCAGAGGCGGGGCAATGGTGGCGCACGCCTTTAATCCCAGCACTTGGGAGGCAGAGGCAGGCGGATCTCTGTGAGTTCGAGACCAACCTGGTCTACAAAGCTAGTTCCAGGACAGGCTCCAAAGCCACAGAGAAACCCTGTCTCGAAAAACCAAAAAAAAAAAAAAAAAGACAGAGGGCAGGAAATAAGAGACAAAGCCGAGGCAAGGGCAAGGCCTGCCAGAACCACGTGCTCAAGGGGGTCACTGTCCCTTCAGGGCACATTCTCATTCAAACCACCACAAGAGTCTAGTCCTGAGACGGGTGCAAATGGTACACACAAGTAATTCCAGTTCTCGAGAGGATGAAACAGGAAGGTCGTGAGTTCAAGGCCAGCCTGAGGACGCAGTCTCAACTAGGTCTGTTGCTCAGCCACAAGGTTGAGTATGCCTTTAATCCCAGGCGGATCTCTGTGAGTTAGAGGCCAGCCTGGTCTACAAGGTTAGTTCCAGGACAGGAACCAAAAGCTACGGAGAAACCCTGTCTCAAAAAAACCAAAAAAAAAAAAAAAAAATCCCAAGGTTTCAAAAGCGAGGAATGTCTGCTCCATAAGATACTGGCGGTGATTCCACACGGGTGTAGAGGCGAGCGTTTAAATGCTAATGTTACTGGTGATCACATTGGTCTCAAGTGTACAAGTGAGGCCAGTTTTCTGTCTGTGTAGTGTAAGATAAAAACAGGCAGCATTTCAAGCAGGGTGGATGGAAATAGAACTATGGGTAAATAATAGAACAGTTGGCATATGTGGATGGAAAAAGCTGTGACTATGGCATGTGAAAGACTGACATTTGTGTAAACACTGAGCTATAGATTCTATAAAAAAAAAAAAAAACCTGGATCAGAAATACTAGAATTCTGAGGCTACATAAGATGCCCACTAGCATATACACCGTGAGGCTCTATGGAGGATCAGGAAGCAGCTTATGGAGACGTAAGAGAGGCATAGCCCGGGATGGGCAAGAGTCCTTAGACTCTTAGGAAGGGTCTCTATTGCCATGCACCGCGCCCCCGTGTCTGCGCTCTGTGCACTGGCACAGAGCTTCGGGCAAGGGGCAGGAGATTAAAATACATAGACACACACAGACAGAGAGACAGTGACACAGGTCATCCTTCAATTCCCCAAGAATGCACCTTTATTGTGTTCAGGGGCAGATTATATAGAGATAGCCACGCTCCAGCCAAACCCACCAGCTCTCCTGCCATCAGGAACTCCTGAAGGTCTCGTGCTCAGAGCAGCTGTAGGCACTCAGATCAGGGGATTACAAGAAATTCAGGATCTGGGGTCTCACTGCTCCCAACACTCTATTTAGCAGGTATCAGCTCTGCACCGGCTACAAAGCCCCCCATACCTGCATTAGCCGCCATTTTCCCAGCCCTTTGCCAGGAAGTGTAAAGCTTCCATGATGGAAGAGTCAGGTCTTAACACAAACCACTTCCCCTGCTCAAGAAACAAGTGGGACCAGCTTCCATGGGAAACAGGAGAATCTTACCAGACTTGGATTCTACATGGCACTCCTGTCTCCATACTGGGGAATAACAGGGGGTCACCTTTGGCCATCAGAGGCTGGTGGGTGGATGCGGGAAAGCTATGGAGCATACATATGCCTGAGCTATAGTCTCATCCTACCCCCTTCGTGCTGGAAGTACAGGGGTTCATCTCAGCGCACTGGATGCCTGCCTGTTCCTATGGAAACTAATGCTTTGGTAGGACGACCCTCCCATTGTCAAATGGAATTTAACATTATAAATGGTCTTCTATAGGGGCTGGAGAGATGGCTCAAAAGTTAAGAGCACTGGCTGCTCTTGCAGAGGTCCTGAGTTCAATTCCCAGTAACCACATGGTGGCTCAGAGCCATCTGTAATGAGATCTTGTGCCCTCTTCTGGCCTGCAGGCAGACATAGAGGCAGAAATGTCATGTACATAATAAGTAAATAAGTCTTTAAAATATAAATAAATAAATAAATAAATAAATAAATAAATAAATAAATAAATAAATGTTCTTCTACACCTTGGGTTGCGATCTCCCTCTTGGAACTTAGGGTCTTTGATTCTCAAGCCATCAACTGCTCTGGACCTTGACCCTGCTTTTGGAGAGGGCAAATGTTTTCTATACTTGTCATAGAAAAGAGCAGAAACCCAGGAAGGTTAGCTGGTAGAGAAACATGCCCCACATCCCACTCAGTAACGTCCCTCTGAGCTGGGCTGGTTTAGACAGCACAATTGACCTCTCAGATCACAATAATCCAGAAGCCTCCCCCTCCTCCCTCCCCCTGGCACAGGTATCTCTTCCATAGCGTGTGTGGAGGTCAGCTTTCTGTGACTGTAGCAAACGCCTGGGACAAATCAAGTTACTGAGAGAAAGGGCTTATTCGACTCATGGTGACGCAGGCTCCATAACTGGGAGGACACATTGCATACATTAGGACCCTCAGCGAACTGTGACAAGTCCGCCATGGCAGAGCAGAGCTGTTCACTTTGTGGCCGAGAAGCCCAGGAGAGATCAGTTCCCACACACGAGCCTTTCTGAGGGCATGATTCCCCCAGGCCCAGGTCTTATAGTTCCTGTCAACTAAGTAACGCCTGCCTGCAGACGGTGCCTTTAACACAAGGGTCTTCGAGTGATTTGGGGTCCCAAGTGTAGCATCGTGTTTAATGTGTGACCCGACTGGATCTGTGGCTTTTCCCTCTGCTAGAAGTGTCCAGCCCACAGCCTGAGGCTTAGGGATGACTATGAAAGTGGCCCGGCACAGAAATCTTAAACCTATATTTCAAAGCATGAACAGTTTTGTTTTTTGTTTTATTTTTGTAACTCTGTCGCAGAAGTCTTGAGCACGAACATTGTAGGTGACAAATTGGGTCATGGTGTCAAAAGGATGGACATGTTTGGCTGTGCTGGTCTCCCCATCCCTCAAGAATCCTCGGGGAAAACCCTGGTTGTCAAACATACCCATGTGGCTTCTGTCCTAGTGTTAGCCCCGACTTACTGAGCTTTGAATCACCACCATTGCATGTCATCCTGCAGCCAGCAGCTCCAGAGGAGAAGTTCTTAGCTGGCTAATAGGCATATGAATCTTTCTATTTATTTATTTTTTCAAAGATTTATTTATTATGTATACAGTGTTCTGTCTGCATGTATGCCTGCAGGCCAGAAGAGGGCACCAGATCTCATTACAGATGGTTGTGAGCCACCAAGTGGTTGCTGGGAATTGAACTCAGGACCTCTGGAAGAGCAGCCCAGTGCTCTTAACCTCTGAGCCATCTCTCCAGCCCCATATGAATCTTTTTAACTTTCAGCATTGCCAGTTCCCTCTGCTTCTCCATAAGACCTTGTCCTCTAAGTCACCATGACAGGGGCCTCCTGAGTTGGCTTCATGCTGTGTTCTTAGACCATCTACCCAGCAGGCTGATCCGCCTCTGTGGCTCGCCATTCACCTAAGCAGCCACAAGACACTCGAGACTTTTGGTAAACCTGCGGTCAACTAAATTCCTAAGTTATACACTTCAGTTTATACCTTTTACCTATATTTGTCAGCTTGTGTGTTGTTTGATAAATAGTTTCTCTTATTCTGTAGCGGAGGCAGACCTCAAACTCAGAGATCTAGCTGCCTAAGCCTCCCGAATCCTGGAATAAAAGGTATGTGCCACCCTAACAAGCTACCAAAGTTAGGACCAGACTCCCTGAGGGAAGCACCCATCACCCCAGCTCTCCTTCCTGCTAGGTCTCACCTCCAAGCAGCGGGATCAATGAGCCCACTTGTCTGGTAGACCCTGGAAGGTAGGCATGGTGGCCGGTACTCAGGTGTCACGTTTGCAGAGACCCATCTTTGACCTGCCATCCTGAGTTCACCCAATGCGCAGCCGGGCCATGCGTGTCAAGCGATGTCACGGCTGGTAGTTCAGGCTGACTTTTCATACAACATCAGAGGAAGATGAAGTGCTAACAGTGTGTGTGGGATGCACTCCAAGGTGACAAGAGTTGCTAGAAGAACCAAACTAGAGCGAGTGGGAGAAATTGAAAAGGAAGTGTGGGATTCAAGTCATGTCTAGAAGGATGTGTAGGCCCTAGACAAGCAGAGGGGAAGGAGGACATTGTGGGTTAATGACAAGGTATAGGGATGATAATAGCACACTGTGATCTAAGGAGTAAATCCTATTAATCCAAGGACAGGGCTGGGACAGTGGTGGGAGGCCAGCACTCGCGCAGAGGATGAGAGCTACAACCTGGCAGTGCAATTTCTTTGCTAGGGGGAGATGCTCTGCTCTGTCCTGCCCTCCTCCCAGTAGACGCCATGGCCTGTGTGCACAGGGCCAGAGCCTCCAGAGTTCCCAGCCGACTTCCCCAGAGCACTTGTTAGCAGCAGAATTTGATTTTTTTTTTCAGACAGAGCAAGTAGCTCCTTAGCGCTTCTCACTATCATTCCTGTCAGTTTTTCCCCTCACTGGTGGTCAGTTCTGGAGTAGAAGAGCCCCACCCCCACCCCTACGTACTGCCTTGAGCAGGGCCCAAGTTTCCTGGGCTCTGAGCTTCATTGCGCGTGGTTGGGGGGAGCTGCCAGCAAACAGGTCTTTTTCCTTCTTCAACCTGACAAGAAACAGGCGGGACCGAGGCAGTTGCATGGGCCATTTGCGTTACACAAAAAGGCAACTCAGCCCTCCTTCCTGCCGAGGCCCAAGCCGTGTTCCCAGTGGTCAGGATATGTGGGTGTCTTCTGGACGCAGGATAATCCAGCAGCAACCCAAGCATAAACTTATGCAGAGCCACAGGAGCCGGGCAGTCTCCATTCCCAAGGAAGCATTGGGGAGGCAGCACCCTTGGACCTCCCCTCCCCACAAACCGGGTCTCTCCACTGAGCACTTTGCAGCTGAGAAGGACTTAGGGAACAACAATGGGGGATCTGGCCCTGACTGAATGGGGGGGGGGCTTTGATAACGACAGGAAAACGGGGAATCTGTGAGACAGCAGCACATTTATTAACAGAACCGCCCCCACCACTACCACCCTCAACGGCGGCACACACATCGTCAACAGGCTGCTGAGACCAGATTCAAGTGGACACTGTTTTAAAGACACTAAAAATGGGCCGAGGCTACTAGCTCCGCTGTCGGCATGCTTGCTGAGTGTGCTCAAAGCCCCAGGGTCCGTCTCCAGTACTGTATAAACCAGGCACAATGGTTTGTGCCTCTATCAGCAGGTGAACATGGAAGCAACAGAAGTCTAAAGTTATCTTTAGCTTCATAGAGAGTTCAAGGCTAGCTTGGGATACATGAAAAAAAAAAAAAAAACAATAAAGAGGACAGTAAGAACCACCCTCAGGAGAGCCCACATGAAGAAGGTGGAGTGAGTGGTTATTCAGACAAACATGAGTCTGGGAGTCAACAATGTCTACCGTGCCCCTTCCCGTTCTTATAATATGGACCAGACAGTTACATCTCCTCCCTTGGGCTTCCTCTTGGCCCACATACATAGTACTCATCCCTCAGGCGTTATCTGTTTGGAAAGTGTTTCATCCTCATCCATGTAATAGGAACAGGGATCCTGTAGTTTGCCACACATGAGGGTTGGGAACCACTGGCTGAACCCAGACTGTGATGCTTCAGAGATTGATGGATGAGGGGATCCTAACGCCCCCCCAAGTTTGTTGGATGTGATACACCTGAAGCAACTTGAGCTGTTGTGAGGGGGCCAAAGGAGTATAAGGATATAAGAGGATGAATGATCCAAAAGATTCCCTATGGGCTCCGAGACCATCAGAAGCATTTCTCTAACAGCTGGATCAAAGCCGACACATCCTAAGGACCAGTAGTGGGACCAGACCTCCATAGGCCCCTGGGGAGAAAAGCTGCGGGTGTCGTTAAAGAGTACGGATAGCCGGGTGGGGTCTCAGAATGCAAGGTCTGCAGCTGAACAGCTGGTAAGTGAGACCCAGGAGTTCACATTTAATTAGAATTCCTGCCTAGGATGAAAGTGTGCGGCTGCCAGCCCAGGCCTTGAGCCATTGGTCATGGCCCATAAAGGCCACACACGAATCACAGCGCAGACGGCGGCACTCGCTTTCCTATAGTAGGAGCCTCTGTGGTCCCATCTGCAACCCTGGATGCCCCAAGATGCCACCAAAAGCCTCTCTCTAAAGGCTACACGTGGCACCTGATGAGGTTCGAGGACACCGTGTCCATGGGTGGGCTCTCTCTTCTTTCCTCAGGCCCCCCTTCCCACCTTTGATCCCAGCTATAGGACCACCATTCAAACATCCACATGCCCATTGGTAACTGTGGGGTTGGCAGAAGAACCAACCTGGAAAGTCCGTAGTTGGGATTTTTAAAACTGTAAACAGCATTCCGGATGTATAGCGATGGAGTTGGCAGTGCCAAGCAGCTGCCATGCTCCATGACATTTCCCTGCAGGCTCCGGCAGAGAGCAAGGGAACCTGAAGGGTCACCAGCTTGGACATCACAGGCTGTGCCCCACATGAAAAAGCACGTCTCTGCTTGGTGATCAGCAGTGTGAATCTGAAGACACCAAATATTCTTCCATAGATAACTAGAATTTTCCTGAGACTCTGCCTCTTCCTTCAGTTCAATATTCTGGGTTTATTTGCTTGTTTTTGTTTTGTTTTCAAAACAGGGTCTTACTAGCTCTTGCTGTCCTGGAGCTCACTATGTAGACCAGGCTAGCCTTGAACTCACAGAGATCCACCTGCCTCCGCCTCCCAAGTTCTGGGACTAAAGGCAGATGCCACTACACCAGGACAGTTTAATATTCTGTACTGTATGCTGCTAATATGTTTTCCCAGTGAGACTAGCTTTTAAGGAATTAGCATTTATTTACGCTTTAGTATGAACAAAGGATATAAAAGCAGATTAATTTAGAGACTTGGGAGACAGGAGTTTAGGATACCAGGATTCCGAGGGTAAAAGAAGGTGGTAGAGGTGAAGAAACTAAGCTCCGAGCTAACCAAACGCAAACAGTCATTAAGCCAAAAGCAATTCTAGGGCAGGTTGCTGGGGTCATGTTGCCAGGCTCTACATCCTACAACTGTCCCTTGGTAGCTACTAATTTAGCTTATTTAACTGCTGCGTGGAAATTCTGAGCACAACTCTGATACCCTCGCGAGAACTGTGTCAGCTAGCCTAGACGCAGGTGCACCTTGAGGAACTCTGTGGTGTTTAGAGGTACAGTCTATAGTATCGGGGGAGATGCACCCTCACTGTTCTGCTGCCCCAGGTGCAGACTTCTGGGGGAGCCTCTTTTCAGAGATACCTCCTCCTTGAAGCCAAGGGGTACCTTTTTGGTCCCTCTCCCCAGCGGCTCTGGAGTTTGCAAAGAAGTCCTTGGAGCCCTCCACTGCTCTCACCCTGCAGAAAGTCACTATGCATGATCACCGGCTTTCTGTTTCTCATGTAAATGAGGAGACCCCCCCCCCCCCGCTAATAAATCAGTTCTCAAGCACCACAAGTAGGTCCTCATCCCTCTCACTCTTCCTTCAGGCTTGCTGTGTGAGGTCCTGATTAACTAGGAGTCAGGAAGGTGGGCCTGTATCTCCTGGGAAGCTCTTCTCTGGATCCCTTCTCCTGAGGGCTTTCCTCCCTCCTCACTGACAGACTTTCACATGACTGGCTGGCCTAGCCAGGAAAGGGTCAAACTGTTCACAGGCAGGAATAGGGGCCTCTATGCTAATGGGGCGGGTGATAAATAAACACATTCCATTTAACTAAAACAGTCCCGCCATCCCTCAGCGTTTACCCTGCCAACCAGGCCTAGCTTTGATGCTGCTATTGGCAGAGGTCAGCCTGTCACCATATGAGGAGGCTCTCTGTTGGTGCCTGCTCCCCAACACAGTTTCAGACTGTCCTTCAAGATACAGTCTGCAGAGGGGTACACCCTGCGAAGAGGCAGCAGATGATTTATTACAATAAAAAAATGCACTTTTATTTCTTTGAAATATTTTTTATAAGGAGTGTGTGTGTGTGTGTGTGTGTGTGTGCCCACGTGCACAGGCACGCACATACCACAGCACCTGTGTAGTAGTCAGAGAACAATTTTCGGGAATCTTCTCTCCCAGGGATTGAACATAGGCCTATCGGCAAGTACTGTTACCTTGACAATAACTAATAAGTGGCTACAGGAATACATGGGTTGTTATTTTTAGACAAATGCCAAAATATTAAGGACATATAACTTTTTAAAAAATGTAGCCAGGACTGGTGGTGCACACTTGTGTCCCAGCACTCAGAACACAGAGGCAGGAGGATCAAAAGCTTGAGTCTAGCTTGGGCTACATAGCAAGGCTAGCTTGGGCTACATAGAAAGGCCTGCCGCAAAAATAAGTGTATGCATGGAGTGCTTGGCTTTAAGAAAAATTAGCAACTACTATATCCATTTGGAGGAGAAGAGTTTCTGGAGAAATTTTGCAAATGGCATTGCCCATCCCCCTACCAGGAACCACCAGAATCTCCAAAAGAGATGGGAACAATTCAAAATTTTAAAAAGGTTTGTGTTGGTGACAGCAACCCTTTCCCTTGGGGATGCCTGGTGGGAATGACCCACTGGCTTCAGAAAGCCCTCAGCCCCTCCCTTAACCTGTGCTGCCACAGCCGGGCCACAGAGAAGCAATCAGGGCCAGATGCACCATCAGGGCCTGTTACCCTGCCTGCGGTATTCGGTCCTTCAGAAATGAGTGAGATTCTGGTTATACCTTCAGACTCTTGGGGATAGATTTTATTTCTCCCTTGAGCCTCCAGCTATAGAATCAGGCCAGCACCTCCATGCTTGGGTTAAGCTAGGCCCCGGGGTTCTTAAACCATGGGTCACATCCTTATGAGAATATGGAACCTGCAGGGGGGCAGGGATTGTCAACAGTAGAAGGTGTCCAAACCTGCAAACAGAATCAAAAACTAATTCAAGATCATATGCATAACGAATCCAAAGTGTCTGTGGCACACTCCCCTGTGTTACCCAGTAGAGTGCTGAGCACACCCTTGGGCACTCTGGAAAGTTGTGAAAGACCCGGATAAACCCAGACCCCTCTAGCAGGAAGAATAGAGCCAAAAATCTAGGTTAGCCGGTTCAGTGACTCTGTTCCAGGAACTAGCTGACCATAAAGTTAGATTATAATCTTGAGAAATGGGGAGTTACCCCCTTGTGATTATCACTGGTATTTTCGGAATTTTCCAATGACGCCCTTCCTACCCCCTTTGGGTTGTGGTTTCTTCCCCTAAATACCCCTTCTCCCAGCTGCTCGGAGTCGAACTCCACTACCCCTGTGTGGGAAATGAGTCTCGGGCCCAGATGGCTGGCTCCTGTCAATAAACTTCGTGTGAGTGATTACAGCAAGGACGGTCTCTCGTGAGTTCTTGGGGGGAGGTCGTGTTATCCTGAGACTTGAGTGAGAGTCTCCCTACTCTGGGGGGGTCTTTCAGTTCAGGAAAGAAGCAGGAACCCCAGCTGTGCTGACTGGTGATTCCGGGCTCAATAAGCTGTCCAGGCCAAGGGTACAAGCAAGGCTGTCTATCATATCCCTGTGTAGCTCCCAGAATACCCAATGGGGGACAATGAGATAGCTCAGCCATTAGCAGCACCGATTCCTCCCACCCACGTCGGTCAGCTCACAACCTCCTGTAACTCCAGCTTCAGGGGAGTTTTTGAGGCGTCTTGCCTATTCTGGCACCTGTGCATGCACACACTTTAAAAATAAAGCTTTGGGGGGGCACCTAGTGTTAATGAAGAGTTGGATAATGGTTGCCACCTTGGCAGACTCTAGGATCACCTGGGATCTGGGCCTCTGGGCATGCCTGAGGGATGACCTTGATTAGGTTAGTTGAGGAGAGAAAGCTCACCCATTGAGGGTGGCACCGTTCCCTGGCTGGTGGCTCGGAATGTGTCAGTGGAGAAATGAGTTCAGCAGAGACTGTTTGTCTCCATTCCTTGAGGATGTGCTATGATCCGCTGCTTCAGGCTCCCGCTGTCATGAAGACGCTGCCATGATGAACTAACTCTGGCCTGTGGTCCTCAACGCACCCTTTCTTCCCCAAGTGGCTTTTGTTAAAGTATTTGTCACAGGGAAAGAAACTAAGACAAACAAGCTCTCATTTAAGAAAAATTAAACCTCTACTTTCAGAAATCCAGACCGTCAATTGTAGATGAGACACAACATCTGTCGACCATAAAATACAGGTTTTAAATACACAAACACGCTAAACTGAGCGGCGCCCCCTTTTGGAGGCCCCCCAACTTCCAGCATCACCCGCGAGCTTCCCATCACTTCTCTAGCAGCAGGGGGATCTACATTGAGACAGGTTATCCCTGCTGTCACCAGAGAGCTGGCCTGGGGGGCGAGGAGCTGGCAAACCTTTGGAGGGTGCTCAGGACTTGTCATGTTATACCCTTTGCACAGGAAGCACACCATAGCCAAACCATAGCAGGCAAGCTTCCGGCACCAAGCCTTTGGGAAGCACACCATATCCAAACCATAGCAGGCAAGCAGGCTCATGCAGACAGCCAGCCACACCTGAAGGGAACCAAGGAACAGCTGGGTCCTTTTTCCAAGAAGCCTAGGAACCTTTTCCACACAGAGGCTGGTCACTTGAGGAACCATTACTGCTTTGTCTCTTTGCTGCCTGCTAGCGTCTTCTAACACAGTGGCCTCTCAACCTTCCTAATACTGTGACCCTTTAATACAGTTCTTCATGCTGAGGTGAGCCCCAACCTTGTTGATATACTTCATAACTGTAATTTGGCTACTGTTATGAATCGTAATGTAAACATTGGCTATGCAGCCCTCAGGGGGTCGCGACCCACAGGTTGAGACTCGCTGAGACCCACAGCTCCTGTAGGTGTAAGGAAACAAGCCTCTCACTCAATTTAGGGTTGAAGTTTTAAAATATGAGCAGAATTGATGGCAGGTGACGCACACCTTTAATCCCAGCACTAAGGAGACAGATACAGGTGGATCTCTGTGAGTTGAAGGCCAGCCCACTCTACACGAGTTCCAGGACAGCCAGAGCTACACAGAAAAAAAAACCCTGGGTCAAAGAAACAAAACAGCAACAACGATGTGAGTGAGGAATGAGTCTTAAGGGCTGGGCTGAGACGGTACAAGTGACTTAAAGCTGCAGGAAGAATCAGCATCTATGCTATGCGGGGTAGGGAGAGTCATTATGGACTGAACTAACCCAGCAGGACAGAGAGAGGCCATGCTGGGTAAAGGATAGCTCCACTGGGGAGGAAAAGTTCACAATCACACTCCTACCAGCTGCGACTCCATCTCTGAGCCTGATTTGTAAGTGCCTCACATGCAGGCCACTGTCTCCAGACAGACAGTTCCCATCATCGTGGGCTTGGGAGCTCGGCTCAGACAGCCGAGATGTGCCCGGGTGAGAACAGTTCCAGCCCTCATCAAGCCAAAGCCAGGCACTGAATGACGCTGGCAGTGGTACAAGGAGCTCTTGTCAGCGTCCGTCTTCAGAGGATCAATATCCCTCCCCTTCAGAGTACAAGTGTCAAAGATCAATGAAATTTCTCCAAAGCCGTGAAGGTAGGGCTAGGCAGAAGCCAGCCCAAGCAAGCGTTTCCCAGGACTGAGCTTTCTAGGGTGATGACCAAGATTAAACAGCATTCTGCACTCGGGGCTTCTGAGCTTACCATGGCTCTAGAGTAAAGCGTATGGAGTGCATTCTGAGAGGAGCTGAGCCGTGGAAATGGCTAGGAAGAAAGACTAGAAGAAGCTGTGCTTTGCTGAGAGTCAACAATCACAAAGCACAACTTGGTGGAATACAGAGTCAAATGATTCAATCAGTGCACACCAAGTAGGTACTGAGACCCCCAGTGCATTTAAGGCACAGAACCGGGTACGATTTGGAATGTGAAGATAAGCAGGGGAGGTCCGTAACACATATCTGAGATGTTTATTCTTGGATACACTAGGGGTCGAACCCAGGGCCTCTCACAAGCTAAGCAAGCAGGCTACCAACTGAGCTACATCCTTGGCGTGTTCAATTTTTGTTTGGATATAGAATCTCACTCTGCAGACCAGGCTAGTCTTAATTCTCCATCCTTTTGTCTTCGCATCTCAAGAACCTGGATTTACAGGCATAGGCTACCAAGCCCATCCAGGATTATTTTATTCAGACATGGGAAGACAAATGGATCAGGAGACAACCAACATTCACAAGGTAGTTTCTTACCTGCTGTTTCCGAGAAGAGATTCCTATGTAACTAGGCAGGGCCATACTGGGAGCTGGATTAGTTAATATCTATTGTTGTGACCAAACATCATACCAATGTGATTAACAGAAGAAAGAATTTATTTGGGCTTCCAGCTCCAGAGGGGAGTCCTTGATGGCAGAGTGAAGGCGTGGTAGCTGGAGAAAAAGCTGAGGGCTTGCATCTTGAACCACAAGCGCAAAACAGGGGTAGCAAATTCTAAGTGGTGACTTTTAGGTATTTTAGGTATTGAGTACTCTCTGTACACCTGCATGCCGGAAGAGGTGGCTGTGATCCACCATGTAGCTGTTGGAAATTGAACTCGGGACCTCTGAGCCATCTCTCCAGCTCCCTAAATGGTAACTCTTTAAACTAGCGGTTTTCAACCTTCCTCATGCTTCAACCCTTTAATACAGTTCCTCATGTTGTGGTGACCCCCCAACCATAAAATTCTTTTGTTGCTACTTCATAACTATAATTTTGTTGCTGTTATGAATTGTAATGTAAATATCTGATATGCAGGATTAGCAGATATATGACCCACAGGTTGAGAACCACCGATTTGTACTCTCAAAGGCAGCCTTCAATGTAACCCTTCTCCTAAGCCTAGGATTAGGATTAGTGTCTCTCAACCTTTGTTCAGAAAATGTTCAGATTTTGACCTCACAGTGGATGAGAGTTTAGCAAGATATAAAATAATGTTTAACCAGCATTCTAAACATTTTATTATGTGATTGCCAGGCTTTTGATTATTGCTAAGCAGTAAGAAGTCTGCTAACAATCCACTATTCCTGTAGACTGCTTCCATCGCCTGGAAGATGTACTTCCTTTGTGTTCTGAGGCCCCACACTTTACTACAATGTAGCTGGTTAAAGATTTATTCTATTCTGCCTGTGTGGCACCTTAACTCTTGAAAGATTATATAATATATTTATTATATATAAGGTTATATATAGCATATAAAAGATTATATAATCTTTTACTTAAAAGATTATATATAATATAATACATAT
>NW_026067936.1:2419119-2421239 GCF_014885135.2 Alexandromys fortis
TATATATATTATATATAATCTTTTTTAGTCTTTTTATTCTACTCTATGTCTACTTTATATATCTTTGGAATCTGGAAGTTTTTGGCTTCACCCTTCAGCTTATTATCCGATGTTCTGTATAAATACATTGTTGCATGGAACTATTTTAATTTCAGTGTCTATATATATTATGTCATGTGGCTGCCATTGTCTACCATTTTTCTCCTTTCTTGAGCATGCATTCCTTTTTAAACTTTATGATTAGTGTGGGGGTAGAGATCTGTGCATGGGTGCACATTGTAGGTCAGAAGCCAACTTTGCAGAGTGGGTTCTCCCTTCCACCATTACATGGGTTCCAAAGATTGGAACTCAGTTCACCAGGCTTGTGCAGCAAGCACCTATACCTGCTGAGCCATCTTTCTGACCCTGAGAACATTCTTAAGAATCCCCCTTGCGCTGGGTGGTGTTGGCACAGGCCTTTAATCCCAGCACTTGAGAGGCAGAGGCAGGGGGATCTCTGTGAGTTCCAGGCCAGATGAGTTCCTGGACAGGTTTCAAAGAGAAACCCTGTCTCGAAAAAATAAAACACCACCACGAAGAAGAAGAAGAAGAAGAAGAAGAAGAAGAAGAAGAAGAAGAAGAAGAAGAAGAAGAAGAAGAAGAAGAAGAAGAAGAAGAAGAAGGAAAGGAAGGAAGGAAGGAAGGAAGGAAGGAAGGAAGGAAGGAAGGAAGGAAGGAAGGAAGGGAGAAAGAACTTGTTGAAGTTCAATCATGTCCTCTGAAACATATGTATGAAGGATTGTTTCCTGGTAATTTTCTAAATTTGAGCTCATGTTGAGTGGACTCCATCTTTTAAAACTGGGATCAAGAATGTCTGGCCTTCCAAGGGGCTTCCGGCTTCCACCAGTCTCCCCAGGCTATAAGATCACCAGCCATGCTCCCCTTTATTGACAACATCTTAGTTTGGGGAACCTTGGGTCCTTAGGACATACTAATTAGAACCACACCAACATATAGGCTACAAATTCCCAGGGCTATTTTCACCATCCAGACCCAAGTCAAAACAGACAAGCTTCTCTGCTGGCTCCTTCTGCAGATATTTCATTATTTAACTAAACATATAGTCCAGATATAATCCTAGCTTCATACAAAAGCCTGACTTCCAACCCTTGAGCCCAAAGAAGGCTGTATCTTCACAGAGGTGGAGACCCAACCCTTGTGCTCATTGTGAGTGATCCAAAACTGGCCCACTGCCAAAGTTGTGGGACCAGTTGACCATTGCCTGGAGCCTGCAGAACTGGACCCCAATACACCTCTTCTCTTCGGAAATCAGGCTTCTTGGGCATTTTGCCATGGTGGTAGGGTGAAAGCGGGCTGCTTCCTCGGAAGGCCCGGTTGACAAAGAGGGTGCTGGCAGATGCATTGCCGGCACTGCCTTCGCCAGGCACTGTTGGAACAAGAGCCCATCCTGAATGAAAGAGCTACTACCGGCGGAAAAGAGCAAACAGCTAGCTGGACAGCCTAGGGCCAGCTGTGAGGGCTGATGCAGGGTTCATTTTGACAGGCAGTTCTAATGAGCTACTAGCCAACATTTTTGTCAACAGTTTAGACATCGAGATCAAAGGGAGGTCACCAACTAGATGCCTAGCACAAAGCTGAAAGGGACAGAGAACACATTCCAGAAATGAGGCTCAAATGGTTTCGGCTAATTAGCATAAATAAGATTAAATTTAATCGGGATTAGGCAAAGCCCTGTAGTTAGGTCCAGAAACACCAATTGTAAAGTACAAGATTGCCAGACCCAGGCTTGGGAGCGAGTCACGGACAAAGGACCTGAGCTGTGGAGGGTGATACCATAACTTAACGTGGCCCTGACTACCCCTGCTCCTCCTAAGTCCCTCCGGAAAGAATTCCCCAGTGACCACACATCGCCCATGGGCTCAGAGCCTTAAAGACCTTGCTGCGTCGCTGTCTCCTTCTGAGCTCTGTTTCTCTTCCCTGCTCCAGTTTAGTCCCACTGTTTCAGTCATGACTTGGCTTCCTTTTACTCTTTTCTTTGTACTTTGTGTGTGTGCACGTGCACGCACGTGCGAGAGAGAGAGAGAGAGAGAGAGAGAGAGAGAGAGAGAGAGAGAGAGAGA
>NW_026067936.1:2421631-2446421 GCF_014885135.2 Alexandromys fortis
TGTGTGTGTGTGTGTATCTGTGTCTGTGCATATGTATCTCTGCCTGTGCATGCGTGCGTGTCTCTACCTGTGCGTTGTGTGTATCTCTCTGCCTGTGCATGCATGCGTATCTCTGCCTGTGTGTCTGTGTGTGTGTGTGTCTGTATGTACATCTGTGTAGTCATGGATGTGTCATGCACACTGCAGCGGTCACATGGCACTTTCCAGAAGTCAGTGCTCTCCCTCCACGTTTTTGAGGCAGGGTCTTTCTCATTTACGTTGCTCTCCATACTCCAACCCAACTGACCTCTAATCTTCCGCCTTTCTTTAAGGGTATAGGGATTACAGACCCAAGCTGCTGATTCTGGCCTTTTATGGGTTTGAGGGACTGAACCCAGATTGTCAGGCCTTCCTTCATCACAAACGCTAGCCTATTCTAGACCCTTCTCACATCTCAGTGCTTGGGGCCATTTTACCTGCAACTTCCGCCTCTTTAAAAACCAGTGCATGCTAGGAAATTTGCAAGGATGGAGGCTCCTGGAAAGAAGACTGTGGGAATCAGGAGAGTGTCTTCAAATGAAAGAAAGAACAAAAGACCCTCCAAAAGATCTGGCTGCAGAGTATTTTCTTAATTAGTGATTGATGGGGAAGGGCCCAGCCTATTATGTGTGGTGCTTTCCTTGGGCAGGTGGTCCTGGATTCTATAAGAAAACAGGCCGAGCAAGCTTCAAGGAACAAGCCAGTAAGCGGCACCTTTCCATGGCCTCTACGGCAGCTCCAGCCTCCGGGTTCCTGCCCTGGTTGAATTCCTGTCCAGATGACTTTCAATGGTGGACAATGACGAGGAAGCATAAGCCAAATAAACCTTTTTCCTTCCTAAATTACTGTGGTCCTAGTGTTTCCTCACAGCCACAGTGACCCTGACTAGGGCCAGGGCTATGTCAGTTAACAACTTGACACCAACTACAGTCATTTGCAAACAGGAAATCTCAGTGAGAAGATGCTTCCATGAGAAGGGTCTGTAGGCAATTCCGTGGAGGCATTTTCTTGATTAATGATTGATGTGGATGGATCCAGGGGACCTGAGTTTGATTCCCACAACCCACACGGCAGTTCACAACCATCTGTAATTCTAGTTCCAGTTCTAGGGCATCTGACTTCTCTGGTCTCTGTGGGTACTAGACCACAAGCGATTGGTTCACAGGCATATATCCGTGCAAAACACCATATACAAAAAAGAAAAAAGGTTTTTTTGAAAGAAAGCAGCAAGCTGAGCGAGCCAGTCATTCTCTCTCGTGGTCTCTGTCTCAGTTCCTACCCTGGCTTCCCTTACTGAAGGATGAGACCTGAAATTGTAAGATGGAATAGACCCTTTCCCCTCCCAAGTTGTTTTGGATCAAGGCAACAGGCATTCAAATTAAGACAAGAGGGTGGAAAGATGTGGATGTCTGTTCAACAGAGAAGTCACTGTGCTTTACATAATAAAGAGATGTTTCCGGCCATCTCAGAAAGGTCTGGCCAGCAGAGCGAATGCACCCAGTCTAGTTATAGTGTTGATGTGTCCCTGAACTCCTGTCGCAAACATAGCAAAATAGACTGCTGTGCTCGTTAGTGAGGAGACTGAGTTATCCTAGGGAAAGTTCTGGTTCTGTGCTATCACATCTGAGCCAGCCGAGCTCTCTTGGAGAGGCACAAGCATTAATCCTTTGGATGGCGGAAGAGGTGACAGACCACGAGTTGTCCTTCCAAAGGGATCAGGATGACCTCCAGCAACATCTGCAATACTTCTCAACCTGTCTGCTTTGCTTCTGGCCCATTAAGCTGGCCCGGCCTTCTGCGCAGGCTGCACCTGAAGGAGATAAAGTCGAGCTGAAAGCAGCGATGGTGTTGACAGCAATTCCCTAGAATCTTCGTCTTCTGCCTTGGCTCCGGTTCCTTCCTCCTGGCTTCTGGCTCTGTCGTCACCTCCGTTATTTGAACCTTGGCTTCGCTAATCCAATCGGCCAGGGAGGCTTCAAAACCTCGGGGAGGGTCAGAGTCACCTAGAAGACTTCCCAAGCCACTATTGCTGGTCCCTAGTCCAAGAGTTTTTAATTAAGTAGTTGACCTGAAAATTCAAATTCAATTTGGAATGCTGTAATCTTTGCATGTGTGTATGGTCATGTATGCTTGTGCACAGGTGCACGGGGGTGCACATGAATGCATGTCTGTCTGTCAGTGTGGAGGACAGAGGTCAATATCAGACCTTCCTTAATCATTCTCCACTTTCATTTCTTAAAATTTTATTATATATTAATTTATATATATTATATATTTATAATTATATAGATATGTATACACAGACATCCATCTACCCCACTGGAGCTGGAGTTACAAGCAGCTGTAAGTCATCTGACATGGGTTCTGGGAACCAAATTTGGGCTGTCTGCAAGAGCAGCTTCCCTCCCTAGCATTGAGATCTCTAGGTGCACGGTGTTACGCCTGATTTGTCTTGCTTTCCCGATAGTGTTTCTCGCTGGGTGGTGGCACACGTCTTTAATCCCAGCACTCAGGAGGCAGAGACAGGTGGATCTCTGTGACTTTGAGGCCAGCCTGGTCTACAGAGTGAGTTCCAGGACAGCCAAGGCTACACAGAGAAACACTGTCTCGAAAAACCAAAAGAAAAAAAAAATGACAGTGTTTCTCTGTGTAACCCCGACTATCCTAGAACTCAGAAGTCTGCCTACTTCTGCCTCTTAAGCGCTGTGATTAAAGGTTTGTGCCACCACCCTCAGCTGGGTTTTGTGTTTGTTTTTGACCTGGGTTCTGAAGATCAGACTCAGTTCCTCATGCTGGAACGGCAAGAGCTTTACTGACGGAGCCGTCTTCCCAGACCCCAGAAGGCTGAATCTTTATTTGCCTGATTTGGGTATCGCTACGTCAAATAAGACAAATAAGAGTTGTCCACAAATACAAGTATCCAACTGGCCTAGCTTCTTAGGGCCTCTTCAGTGACTAGGGGCTGACAGACATCTGGTTAAGAATCATAACTGAGCTGGGCATGACCATGAGAGGCAGAGGCAAGTGGAGCTCTGAGTTCGAGGCCAGCCGGGTCTACTTAGAGAGTCACAGCATAGCCAGGGCTACACAGAAAGATTCTGCCTCAACAAAACATATATTTTATATGTAATAATATATTATTATATAATATATAATCAAAATTATTATTATATGTAATATGTTATATGTAATCCTATGTATACGAAATAGGATCACTCTAGAGAGAGAGCTGAAACCCAGACCGCAGGCTATGGTTAACAAGGTCTACCAAAGCCACCAGCTGCCCTTTCGGCAGATGATGCTGAGCGGGAGAGGAGCGTGGGAAGCAGGATGAGGGTGGTAGGCGCAGCTCTCTGGCCGTCATCATCGTTCCCTTTTCTGTTAGTTCTCTGAGAACCTCCTACCACGTGTCTTCATTTCTCCACAGCCCCCAAATCATAGCTTTCCCAGAGACGCTTTCCTAAATGCTGAGTGAGAGTTAGGAGACCTAGGCCTTGACCCAGCCCAGGGCTGTGGTTAGAGAAACTGGCCAGAGACAACGCCCTCTCACCCCACACATCTCTACTCGCCTAGAAGAGAAAATAAAATGCCTCCTGGATACACACAGAAGCCATCTAAGAAACTAAATAATATAATAATAATGAAGGTGGGGTGCCATCACAGAAGCCTTCAAAAGTTAACGACGAGCAAGTCCTGGCTTATGATGGGAAGGGAGAAAAGAGCCTCATTAAACACATTTCTGTCTGTGCACATGTGTAGACTAGGGGTCAGCACAGGCTGTCTTCCTCTGGTGCTCTCCACACGTTTATTTATGTGTTTGGGACTGAGGTGTGACAGGCCCCGAATTGCACGTGAAGAGCATTAGCGAGGCCTCCCAGGGGCCAGTTGTCTGCTATTAAGTGGGTTCTGGGGATCAAACTCAAGCTGTCGGGCTTGGCAGCCAGCACCTTACCTGCCAAGCCCTCTCCCCTAGTTTTGAAATGGTTCCTCACTAAGCCTGACGATCACTAATTGGCAAGACTGGCTGGCCAGCGAGGATCTGCCTGTCTCTGTCGTCGCCTAGCCCCAAGCGCTGAGGTTATTGCTGCCGTGTCCCCAGCGTTTCTGTTCTGAGAATAGAAACTCAGCTCCATCCCTTCACCGACTGAGCCCTATTCCCAGTCTCTACATTTTTAATACTAATAATAACAACTGTCAGAAGCATTCACAGGAACATTCTAGTCAAATGAGGAAGTCAGTGCTGACTGCCAGGTGGATTTAAAGTGGCCCTGGGAAAAATCTCTGTGCGAATATCCCTCTTTTAATCTAATTTCAAAGACAGAAGGGAAAGGAGGATGTCCACAATAGTAAAACGGCAATCGTCTGCACCTGGGCAGACCAAGCGTCGTCCCAGAATGGGGAGCGTTTGTGCACAGATGGGAGAGTCTGTGTTTGCAGCAGGAGCCAGAAACTCGGGGAGGGAGATGGCTGGGAACCAAGGTAAGAACCTTGTGTCTATCAAGGTCACACACAGACACAGCCCTGCCAATCACGACCCCCACCGCCGCCCTTCCCTGAAGAGAGCTGAGATCATTCCACAGAAAGAAAGGCGCTGCCTGGCCTCAGCGTCACAGCCTCGAACATGGCGATGGCCAAGCCTGCGGAACACCTGCTGCAAAAGTACACAGCCCATCTGGCACCACGGGGGAGAGAGACGGGAAACGCACGGGCTCTGGTCCCACCAACAAGCATGAACCTGGCGCTGCAGGCAAGCCTGGATCCTCTGTGTGGTAGCAAGTTTGGTGCTGTGTGTAGAGGCTGGAACTGTCAGAGGAGAGAGAGAGAGAGAGAGAGAGAGAGAGAGAGAGAGAGAGAGAGAGAGAGAGAGAGAGAGAGAGAGAGAGAGAGAGAGAGAGAGAGGGAGAGGTATTCATCTGGGCCTCCAGAGAACCCTTACCTTCTCCCCTAACAAATGCAAAAACATCCTTTAGACACATCCCAGACTCTTTATAGCCCTCCAAACTTCTTGGAGGGACTTAGCTTAAAGCGTTCCCAATCCATTTAGGTTTTCCCGGCTTCTTAACCCATCTGGTCATTTTTACCATCCCTTCCTCTTCTCTCCACAAAAACAAAACACAAAAACAAAAACAAGGCTCGTGAGCTGTGACCAAAAGATAAAAAGGTCAGTGATCTGTTCCTGGATTCGCACACCTTCTGCTGGGTTCTTGGGTCTGAAGGGATCCTGTGTGGCTGTGGCAGGTACGGAGGCAACTCAGACTAGACAGGAACACAGGACAGGACCAACGGACAGGGACATCCAACCCCCTCCTCCAGATGCTCATGGATAAGGGGCTAAGTACACAGATCTTTACACAGGTCCCCACCAACAGGATCAGCCACCTCCCATTGGCACAACGGTGGCCACTAAGCAACCTGGATGCTCTGGAAGAGTCTCCTTTTATAATGACTCCATAATGCAACCAAATGTCTTCAAAATTACATTTTTGTGTCCAGCTCATTTAAAAATCTCCCCTTCCATTCAGAATTGGTTCAAAAAGGCTTATCCACCCAAGTCTCCCAGCGAGTGGAGAATCAGGATGACTGTAGATGGAAACCAACTGGAAGGTAGGGTCTTCATGACGTACACACTTTCCCACAGGTGTCTGCTGCCCCTTCGTTCTGTTCTGTGTTCCTCTTCCCTAGGCTGCTCTCTGAGGAAGCCCTGCCCACCCATTAGCCTCTGGTGTGTACACACGGCACTAAGTGACTGAGGAGGACTCAGGGCGACAGGTGAAATTCTAGCAAGGAATTCAGGAGCCTAGCAATGTGTAAGGAAAAGATACACGAGACCACCACCCTGCTGGGCTGTGGCCTAGTCTCCTTATGAGGATTAAAGCTGACTGTCCATTTGATCATATCTGATCACATCAAGAAGCACTTAGAACTTTAGCGTAGTACATTTCCCGGCAGCTACAAGAGAATTAGTGAAAGAGGAAATACCTACCCACACTGCGAGATGCTACCCCATAGGGTGGGGGGCCAGAGAGAATACAAAGAAGACAAGGGTGACCTGGTAGCACAAGAAGCTGCTCAGGTGTTTGGGGACATTTAAACCAGATCAGGGATGCAATGAGGGACTGCGAGGTGTGGTGGGGAGCACCCATAACCCCAATATTTAGGAGTCTGAGGCAATAAGATGGAAAACCCGGGGCCAATAATGAGTTTGGAACAACGGAAGGCACATGGTGAGACTTTATCAAAAAACAAAAACAAACAAACAAACAAACAAAACCCCTGCTGGGCCAGAGAGATGGTTTAGCAGGAACATGTACCTGCCACCAAGTTCCATGACCTGTGTGATCCCTGGCTCCACCTCACACAGTGAGAGGAGAGAACTGAGTCCCACAAGGTGTTCTTTAACCTCTGTACATACTGTGGCGCTCACACACACACACACACACAAAGTCACACGTACACACACAGTCATGCATGCATGCACACACAGCCTCTCAGACACAGTCAGGTGTGCGTACACACACACGCACAGTCTCTCTCACATAAAGTCATGCATGCACACACACACACAGCTTCTCAGATACATTGTCATGCACGCACACACATACACACACACACACACAGTCTCTCACACATATAGCCATGCATGCGTGCACACACACAATAAAATTATGAGAGAAAAAAAGACAGACCATGGGGCAGTTTGTTGTGGGAGACCACTGTGGATGCAGGCAATTGGAGACTCAAGGTAGGGAGCCATGGGAAGTAGGGGCAAGAGGTTTCAAATGAATTGACCCAAACCCAGGCAGAAAGCACAGAGAAAGAGTAGGAAGCCGTGTGCCTTTGAGACTTAGCAAGAGCTGTGGGAGTGCGAAGGCACAGAGATGCTCAGGGAGGACCAGGGCTAAGAACCATGTGCCAGGAAAAAGGTGTACTTAGCTGTCATGTGACTCTCAGGTGTGAAAATTTGAGTGAAAGTAAACTCCCACATGTTAGCAGCACACTCAAAAGTCTCTTAAGCCAGAGGCAGATAGTCCCAGATTCAATTCCCAGCACCTACGTGGTAGCTCATAGCCATCTGTAACTCCAGTTCCAGGGGAGCTGATGCCCTCTTCTGGCCCTCTGAGGGCACCAGGTATACATGTGCTACACAGACATACAGGCCGGTAAAACATCCATATGCATAAGATAATAAAAATATTTTGATCCCTTAAGTTACCCACAAAGTGCAGGAGAAATCACTGGCTTGGACTGAAGCACATAAAGTTCTAGGGTGATATTATATGTGAACCCCCTCCAAACATATGTGTCATGGAAAGATACACACTGGACACAATCAAGGATCAGGGCAGCCCTAAAGGAATGGAAGTCACCCACTGTTTCTTCTCCTCCCCGAGCGGCCAGCATGAGCCAAAGGACCAGCAGAAAGTCCCTCACTTAAGCCAGTGGTTCTCACTCTTGGCTGCACAAGGGAATTGATCCCAGTATGATGTGAAGCCCCCAGGACCCTTTGTTCTTCTCAAGAGCCAAGCGAATCTCTACAGGACAGCCTGGATGTCTACAGTGTTAAAACCTCCATGATGCACAGTGCAACCGGCTGGGCTCCATCCTCCCCTGCATCCTTTGCACTCCCAGGGAGACAAAGGGCAAAGCTGCCCTTTGGTTTTGGATTCCTAGTGACGATCAGAGGTTCAAACAAAGACATTTCCTACCCTCCGCTAATGACCCCTCTGGGTCTTCTAGATGTTTGCGCAGGGCCTCCTGATTGCTGGGTACGGTTGCCCGGGATGGGGAAGCAGCCTTCCAGACAGAGCTTCCAGACAGCTTGGCTCTGGAGACACAAACAAACAGAAAATAGTCACTCTGCCTCTCGGCCTCTTCAGCACTGGGAAGATGGTGGGGTGGGGATCAGGGGAGAATTTCAAACGAGGGCAACATTTACTAGGCTTTTCTAACCAGGCTAGGATAGTTATTACTGCAAATAGCCGTCCTGGCTGCTACAAGTGTGTAATTTCTGCCTCTGAAGAAACATGTTCTCAGAGCTCCTTCTATCTCATTCTGTTGATGCAACGAGGAAAAATCCAGGCAGGGTCTCGCTCCCCACCCTCAAGGGGCTGGTGGCCTAGAGAGCTCAAAATCAAGCTCCAGACTTTTGACTTTGTCTAAGTCAGGCTCTGGTGCCTTTTCTCTGCTTGTTACTTGTATCCCTACTCCTGAAGATGCTGCTCTCTCCAGACAGCTTCCCCCGGAGGACTTTTGAAACTCGGCCCTCGGGGAAACCTGCCCTGTTACTCAGCTTTCCATTCCAATGGCAAACTGCTTGAAATATTCCTTTTTTTTTTTTAATTAAACCTTATTTTGGCTCACAGTTTTAGAAGCTCTAGGCTGCGGCAGGTCGGCCCTCCTGCTTTGAGGAGTCAGTGTAAGAGGGTAGGGAGTGTGGGGTTTGTTTCCAGGGCTTCAGCACAAGAAGAGAGCGGGCTAGGATCTCGATAGCCCTGTGTGGTGGTGAGAATAAGGATGGTTCTCATGGGCTCATATATGTGAATGCCTAGTCCCCAGTTGGTGGATCGGATTGGAAAGGGATTCAGAATTGTAGCCTTGTTGTCTTTAGACTGTGGTCTTTGAAGTTTTCAAAGGCCACACACACACCCTTCCCAGTCAGCATGGTGGTGCATACCCGTTATCTCAGCACTTAAGAGGATGGAAGGCAGGTGGTGGTGGCGCACGTCTTTAATCCAATCCCAGCACTCAGGATACAGAGGCAGGTGGATCTCTGTGAGATCGAGGCCAGCCTGGTCTACAGAGTGAGTTCCAGGACAGGCCCCAAAGCTAGCCTCAACAAAGTAGTAAGTTTGGGGCCAGTCTCGGGTATAAGACACCCTGTTTCAAACACACAAAACAGCAACGAAGAGCAGATGCAGACACACAATAACTGAAGAGCGTCCACTAGGTCCAACCACCTAAAAGGCTCCACAGTCTCCCAGGGGTACCAGGTCCAAGTCAGCTTATCTCTGAGTCTATTGGATGGCCTTCTAGCTCAGCACCAAGAATAGAACTGTCGTACAAGCCCTGGGTGCAGGCCAAGGGTAGCAGACACCTTTCCCTGAGACACTCCCTCTGCCCTAACCTTTTGGACATCAGTAGAACATCCCCATGAGGTCCCTAGAAGAGAAGAGACATATGCCAATATGTGGTATACATACACTAGTCTGTATGTATATATAAGATGTATGCACAAGTGTGTATAGACGTAAGAAGTACACACCAGCATGGATATGTATATAAATTTGTGTATATCAGAACAAGAGCACTCAAATCAATACCTAAAAACCAGTATGGACTTTCAAACCTAAGCAGACTTCACCAAGCCCAGGAAGGAGGAGACAGGCTATGCTGAGCCACTGCCCCATCCCCAGGTGACCCCAGCTTGTCCCTGTTCTTTAGCTGCTGTAACACATGGACGCAACTTTGGGGAAAGGTGGGGCCCAGCCACAAAGCTATCTTGGGCAAACATTTCTGCCAAGTGCAGGTCATCCCTAGGCAACACCAGTACTGCATTTGCCGTGCTATTGGTCACCTCCTCACACACACACACACCACCAGTAATAACAGATAACTCTGAAAGGGCAGCTTCTAATCCAAGGGATTCACAGCCCTGTCTTTCCCGATTCCCCGGACCTGTAATGGCCTCCGTGGGTGACTAAAACTCTTGAGACAAAAGCAATTTGATTCATTGTCATTTAAAAAGAAATTAATGCAAATTTATTTTGTGAGGGCCAAGAGGAAGGAACGATGTCACAAAACTGACAAATCTGTATAATGTATTCACTATGAACACCCACCGCCTGCCAAGTGTGTGCAGCTATCACACTCGGAGTAAGACGGGACCTGTACTTCTCCGGGGTCTTGGTGTCATTAAAGAAGCAGACGATTGCAATAGTGTGTGTTAACAGCAGTGGCAGGGGCTACAAGGCAGGCCACCTGGGGCACTGATGTTGCCTAAAAACATCAGGAAAGGTTTGAGAAGAACAGCCAGAACTCATCAAGTCTAGGGACAATAAGTAAGGCCGTGTCTTGGCCATTTTCTGTTGCCATAAGCAGAATCCCTTGAGAAGAAGCTGAAGCAGGAGTGTACTAAGTTCCAGACCAGCCTGGCTACAAAGTAAGTTCCAGGCCAACTTAGACTATATAGCAAAATCCCATGTTAAAACAACAACAACAACAACAAAACCCACATGACTTTAATGGGGACAAACCACGGTCAAGTCATAACAGAACAGACAATATTTCAAAACACAAGTGAGGGGACACCTTCAAGAATCGATTTCCTAAGCCTGAGTCATTAACGCATGTGCTCCACCTGGGCCAGGAGGAGGCCTCTTTCCTGTCATCATCTAACGAAATGTCTTCTTTGTCCTCCTCGGGGTCTGAGCACATATGTCTGATAAACACAGATCTGGGCGGGTGGCCTTGGAAGTCACATACGTCACCCTCTGGGTGACTAAAAATAACTTACCCATCTGCTGCCTGCCATCTCACCTGCCTGGACAGACGTCAGCCAGGTAGGCCTTGCCAGCAAACACGACTTGGCAGAGGCGGACTCTGGTGGCTCAACAGATTGACTGGCTCCCAGGCGTGCTGAGAGCAGGCGCCTTGCCACCCAGTGCACCGCTCAGACACGTGTCCAAGATGAGCAGAGATAGCCCGACCCAGCCACGCTTCCCCAGAGGCTGTGTGTACCTGTTGTCTCTGTTTAAGGCAGAAACTGAGGTCCACACACCAGCACAGTAAGAGGGTGAGAGGGTGTTACGTTGATTGTCACACTAAATGGCATGAAGCCCACAGGCTCATCCCCCTACATGTATGCACCTGGGCCCTCCCTCCACCTTTTCTCTAGCCCTGGCTTCTAAGAGGCCATTTTCTTGAGCTGTAACTCCCTCCTTTGCTGCTGCTCATTCGCTGGGGAGCTGCCAAATTAAAAAGGGGGGAAAATAAGAAAAAAAAAGGTTTATACACGGATGGTCTCAGAATAGGAACAGGCAGCGATGTCTGTGTTCTCCCCATAAAGAGATCTCACTTACCGAACATAGGAGGGAGGACTATATGACAGATGAAAATCTGTGTGAAAGGGAGCTGGAAAGATGGCTCAGTGGTTATGAGCGCTGGCTACTTTTCCAGAGGACCTGGGTTAGATTCCCAGCACCCACATGGTGGTTCACACTGTCTGTTAGCTCCAGTCCTGGAGGATCTGATGCTGTCTTCTGGACTCCACAGCATGGTGCACAGACATATGGAGGCATGACACCCATACACATAATAAATTTACATATAAAAGAAAATCTGTATAAAACCCTTCTAAATCATAAAAATGCAGAAATAAACTCCTATTGAGCCTATTTGACACACAATACTCAAGAAACCCTAGGACTTGGGGTCTTCCAATGAAGGAACTTAACGTCTTCAGCTTTGTCCCTTACTTTCGTGTCTCTAATGTCCAAAGACCCTGTTGCCTAGACATCTTCTCAGTGAGACCTCAACCACGTGTGTCTACAGGGTACCTACATCCTTTTCTCCACTTCTGGTCCACCCATCCATTCTCCTCCCATGCTGAGCCAGCAGGGAGTCCTCCAGGCTCGGTCACCTTCACAAACCATGAACTTGATCCTCATTTGTCCAACCCCAAATGCTCTACTTTTTAGGAGCACCGCTGTCAAGTCATCTCTGCCAACGTCGCTCTCTGACTCCCAACTCTGTGACCCTCTAGTCCTATAGCAAAACCCTAGCTAAGAACACAGGATGTCTGTCTTGTCTTTCGCAGTGTGGATGACAGTTGAAGAGACCAGAGAGTCCTAGAATATACAGGGTCAAAGGGGGCATGCGAGGGGCAGCCCTCAGGACATGGCTAGGAGAGCGGCTATTTCTGAAGGAAGCCCTTAGCCCTTACCCCGAGCCTCAGCTTTCTTTCTGTAGCGGATATGATAACTCTGACTGGAACGTTATTAAGTGGGCAAGGTTTGCACAAGGTGCCTCACTTACAAGATCATCTGCTGCAATTATTCCTCTAGCTTTTTTGTTTGTTTTCCCATTGAAAGAAGAAATTAGAGCTTCAGGAATAAGTAACCTGCCCAAAGCCGCACAGCCAGTCAACAGAGCTGGGATGCAGACCCAAACCTTACCTCGCTGCTCTCTCTCAGTAACCACAGAGTACTGTCTCCCACAGACCTCGCACATTCCAGGTCTCTCAGGCACCACATCCTCGCCTCAGACAGCACAGCCCCAACTCCTCACACCATGAGTGAGACAGCTCCCGTTTTAACCACGGCCACCCCACCAACCCATCCCCCATCTCCACTCTTGCTTTCCTAATGGGTGGGTTGGTTACAGGCCTTCTGTGGGAACTGCCAGTGGCTGCCCGAGCCCTAAAAGGGTGGTTACACAGTGTCTGAGAGCAAATGCCTTCTCTTTCCCTCACACAATGTCCTCAGCTCTGTGAGACACCTACCAGGTCCTCAGTTAAACATTTGCTTGTTAGTAGGTGGGGCGAAGGCCTCTGAAGCTGTTCCCAGACAAGACTGGAGAGCTGCACACCTCATGATGCAGCAGGACCCCAGGTCACTGTGAGGCGCTGCCCCCCTGAAGTATGCTCCTGACAGATGTAGTCGCCAAACTCTACCTTGACTCTTCCTGTTCAACTCCAGCTTTGAAAAGAAAGAGCAAGCACACGCACACACACAGGGCAGCCAGAGGGAGCTAAGTTGGAGCAATATAAACCCCCCTCCCAACGGCTGTGTGAATCTTACGTACTTGGCTTTAATTTAACACAAGCGAGGGCCTTGACAGAAACCGCCCTAGAGTGATTCGCAGTGGATACAATCATTTTTTAACAATTGATATTGATCTCAGTTGTGCCGACCATCAGGCCATTTCTTCTATGGGGTTTCTTTATCACATTATTTACTTTTAAGTCAGCTGCTTTTCAGGCCATTTGCTGACTAGGCTTCCTCTCAAACTCCGAGATCAAGAAGAAACTCAAGACTTCTTTCTAAATTTGAAACACAGCTTTCCCAGGGTAAGCGATACATTGTTCAAAATCCCTAAGATGTAAAAATATTAAACACTAACATCTGCTCATAATTTCTTCTGTGGAGGGTGGGTCCCCTCTGAGGTTTAGTGTCCATATGAATATGAGTGTAATCAACACGAACGTGGTCATCTCGCTCTCCCCTTTAGCATACAGAGAGCACTCGGCAGCAGCCACGCGCACAGGTGTGGCCGCAGTTCTTAATAACCTCTTAGTGTTTCATTTTAAAACCACTGTCGCCAGTAGATTCGTAAGCTGTTTTCTTGTCTGGTTATCCCCCAACCATGGAAAGCCAGGTTAAAAAAAAAAAATGGCCTATTTTACATATCAAGGTCCATATTGAGGTCCCCTTCTAGAAAGGAGGTCGGTTGGGTACCACGTAAAGAAGTTTCTTTCCCGGCATCCTGGGCCACAGGAGCAAGGTCATAGCACAAGGTCTCCCTGCCTCTGTACAGGCTACCCCTAGACCAGCACATCTCACGCCAGGGGACTTACACCAGCCAAAGCCCAGGCAATTTCTTGCATTATGACTTTTTTTTTTTCTTAAATTCCAGGGTTTTGTCCTTTTGATTTCTAACAACTAACCTTGCTAGTACGATCTAAAAGGCTTCTTGGCTATCTCCAAACTTAGAAGACATTAACGGCATCTAAAAGTAGAGGGGGACATGCAGAACAGGCCTGGAGAGACGTTTAGGTCATGCTAACCGTGTAAACACGGGGACCCGAGTTTCATCCCCAGTGTCCACTAAGAAGAGCGGGGTATGATGTCACTCTTTTGTAATCTTAGCACTGGAGAGGCAAAAACAGGCACACCCCTGCAGATCACTGCACGCCCAGGCACACCCCTGCAGATCACTGCACACCCAGTCTGGCCTAATCGACAAGTCCCACACCAACAAAGACCATCTCAGAAACACAGGGAGGACAACAATGGAGGGTGACCACTAGCTCCCACATGGGCACACGCACGAACACACGCATACACATTTGCACGTACACACAAAAGACAGTACATGGCATACGTCTTAGTTAGGGCTTCTATTGCTGTAAAGATACAGTATAACCACGGCAACTTTTACAAAGAAAACATTATATAGGGCTGGAGAGGTGGCTCTCAGAGGTTAAGAGCACTGACTGCTCTTCCAAAGGTCCTGAGTTCAATTCCCAGCAACCACATGGTGGCTCACAACCATCTGTACGGAGATCTGGTGCCCTGCTCTGGCGTGCGGGCATACATCGAGGCAGAATGTTGTATACATAATAAATAAATCTTTAAAAAAAAAGAAAGAAAACATTATATATATATTTATATATATATTATGTGCATTGGTGTTTTGCCATGGGTGCTGGGTCCCCTAGTACTGGAATTACAGACAGTTGTGAGTTGTCATGTGGGTGCTGGGAATTGAACTAGATCCTCTGGAAGAGCAGTCAGTGCTCTTAACTGTGGAGCCATCTCTCCAGCCCATAAAGAAAACATTTAATTGGGGCAACTCACTTATAGTTCCAGAAGTTCAGTCCATTATCATCATGGCAGGGAGCATGGCGGTGTGCAGGCAGCTGTGACGACAGAGTAGTAGCTGAGAGTCCTACATCTTGCAGGCAACAGGAAGTCAACTAAGACACTGGGTGGTATCCTGAGCATAGGAAACCTCAAAGCCCACCCCACAGTGACACTTCCTCCAACAAGGCCACACCCTCTCCAACAAAGCCACACCTCCTACTAGTGCCAATCCCTGTGAGATTATGGGGGTCCAGTTACATTCAAACTACCACAACACAGGTAGGCATAAAAATATTATATTTCAGTTCTAGTGTGAAAACAACGAGCCAGGGCTGCTGCTCGGAGGCAGAATGTTCCCCTAGCATAAGCAAGGTCCTGTTTTCAGTGCCCAGCCCTGGAGACAATAACAACGAAAATCCAGGTTTGAGGACTGACTGGACAGAAACAGCACAGAATGAGTCACTCCCCAAGATCTTACGGTCCCCAAGAGTCCCGCGCTTACCTCCTCTCTCACGAAGCACCACCTCCAAACCTCACCTCGGAGGTAATCTTGCTTTGGCAGCCTTTAGTTTTAGTTTTGAACCAGAGTCCCACTGCCTAAACTGGCCTTGAACTCTCAATCCTCCTGCCTCAGCTTCCCCGGTGCTAGCATTACAGATGTGTACCAACACATGCACACACACACACAGTATAAAATGGAAAACGTTATTGGAGGTGGTTCCTGGTAGGGCCACACTCCAGTGGGTGGCCCCGCACCCATGCATACATAGGCGGTACAAACTGAACTCAGTGAGTGAAAGAAAAGACATAAATCTCGAAAGGGGGAAAAGGATAGGAGTGGATCTGGAAGGAGCAAGAGGATGCGGGATGGTGAATGTGACCAAAACCCGTGGAACACACTTAGGAAAGTTTTCTTAAATAGTAAAAAATTTTTTTCTTGTTTTTTTTTTTGTTTTTGTTTTTGTTTTTAAATAAGATGGTGGGGACTGGAGAGTTGATGCAGCACTTGCTGCTCTAGCAAAAGAGCAAACACACCTGTCAGGTGGCTCACAGCCACCTCGAATACCAGCCCCAGGGAACCCAGTGCCTGCCTCCTTTTGGGCTACACACACACACACACACACACACACACACACACACACACGCGCGCGCGCGCGCACACACACACACAAATAAAGATAAATGCTCTGTAAAATCAGATGGTTGACTGTGCATGGTGGTGCATGACTTCAATTCTGGCACTCAGAATGGAGAGGCCGAAGGATCTCTGAGTTTGACTCTGCATAGTGAGTGAGTTCTAGGGCTACATAGAGAGATACTGTCTTTTAAAAAAAAATGCTTGAAGGTCAAAAAAAAATTTTTAGGCCTTTCTATTCCCCAAATAAAGTCCATTTTTCTCAAGTGAAACAAAAGTCCATTAAGCCCACCTCTTTCAGCTCAGCTCCCTCCCAGGCTTCAGTGTTTATCTTTCCTGCCCTCAGTGGGGAAGATGCATGGCCTAAAAACAATCACTTTGAGTTGTTTTCAAGCTGGAGAACCTTCCTTAGTGAAACAAATATCAGGGGGACAGGGTTAGTTTTGGGTGTGTTCAATGGACCCCTTCCTTCGTGGATTAATGGCCTTCCATCACTGTTTTATTAATTTCTTCACAAGAAGTTGCACGTTTCTGTTTCGCACTGGCCAGTGTCAATTACAATATTGGTCCCATGTGTCACACACAGCCAGGTTTGTGGGGGTACGTATGAAAACAGGATTTCCAGTGGGGATAAGGGGCAGAGTGGGCAGGTTAAGGGCTGCTAGGGTTGCCCAAGGACACAAGCCCATGCACAGAGGAGGCCAAAGCCAGCGGCAGCTCGGGGGGACCACCTGAGGCTGCGCCAGACTGCATCCAGCTCTTCCCTCGTCGGCCTTTTCCAAGTTAACTTGGGGGAAACATAGACCTGAGAACTTTCAGGCCCACATGTCCCACAGAGACTCGTTCATCCACACGGCTCCCACCAGCCCCCTCACCCACCCCACCCCCACCACGTGCCCTGGCCTTGGCCCCTGGCTCCAAATCTTTCCACAGTTGCTGAAGCCTGGGCAACGGTGACACATCCTCCAAAGAGTGTTCACCAGAGAGACCAGAAAGAGCAGAGAACTCCCTGGCATCTTCGTTCGCACCTGAGACCTGCTTCCTCCTCTTGAGGAAACGCCGGTCCTTGTGCAGCGATGGCGTGAAACAAGGCCTGCCTCCAGACAGGGCCAGGGTCTCAGCCCTTCTGCAACCCAGTGCCAAGCCTAATCTAAGGTAAGTCAGGCAGGAGGAGAGAGAAGCTCAAACAACCATTCAGTATGGCCCCCAGAGAACCCTCCTTTCAGGACACAGCCTGTCAGACCCACCAATAATGAATTCCCAAGGACCTTTAGGCTTTGAGAAGTGTTAGCCAAGTTCAGCTATCCCTAGGAATGGCAATTCTACAAACTTCAAAGGGGGGAGGGGTACTTGGATAAGGGAAGGTGGGAGGGCGGCAGGGAGGAGCAGGCAGGATAGAAGGGAATGGCAGGGATGGTAACTTCTGCACAGTGGTCCCCGACACAGGAGCAGGCAGGCAGGCAGAGGCCCAGGCAGTCGCAGCAGCTAACTGGGGGCTATAGAGCAGCCAGCAAGCACTCAGAGTGGTTCTGAGCTGCAGTGATTGAGTCCTGCTTCTTCTCTTCTCTTCTCTTCCCCATCTCTGCTCCTCATGCTTTGGGGCCTGCATCCTTCTCACTTCCCACATAGCATCGCATCCCCACCTGGAGGAGGATTATGAGGCGTATCATCTCTGGGGAGCACGCAACATTCCCGCTACAGGACCAGGGCCCAGCTGTCCAGCTCTCTACCTCTGCTGATGTCAGCCCTGCCAGGGCTCTGTACCTGAACCGAGACACTCTGAGCTGTAGGAGGGGAAGAGGAATTGCTGCAGGTGGGGCCCCTTGGGCACTGAATGGCAAGGCAGCCTCTATGACCTGAACAGGACCTCATTAAAGGGGCCACTAGAGAAAGGTTACACGGCACAGTGAGTTCGCGCCCCTGGGAGGTGGATTCGACATCATGGGGAGTTCCCATCGTGTGCTTGCGGTCAGCGGTTTCCGTCATAATTCAGAATTTACAACTCAATGCATTTCCCACTCATCAGCTTCAGCTGTCCAGGTCCCCCGCAGCCCCAGGCTCCTCCTCCCTCTGTTCCCACTTCGTATCTATAGCCTGGTGGGTACATGCAGTGTGGGGGTCCCCAAGCCTGCCTAAGAGTGATACAGCGCTCCTGCCTCCACAGTGAAGTGATGTTCATAGGTTCCTGAGGGAGGCAACTCACCGTGGATGGAGTAGGTATGTAAGAAGAGGGGCAGAGAGAGGATAACTAGACCTAATCTTCCTCAGTATCTCACTGCCGGCTCCCTGAGAGCTTAGAAGTTTTAATACATTTGCCCCAAAGCGAAACACAGCAGCATTTTGCTAAGAATTCTAGGGACCAAAGTGGTCTCAAGGACCCGAGAATTCCTGAAGAAACACCCCAGTTCCTTCTCACAACTGATGCTGCTGCCAGAAGTTGACCCTTGGGGTCCTCCACGGCCCATTTCATCTGCCTCGCTCCAAAGGAGGGCTGCTTCCTAAAGACTGCCTTTGGCAACAACTGTGAGCACAGACAAACAGCTCGGGAGTCCCTTAGACACATCCCAATGTCCCCCAAACAGAGGAAACATATCTGAGAGCCAGAAGGAGAAAAGGCTACCAAGACTGGGCTGTGAGGATGAGGGTCCATTTTACTCACTCATCCTAATGAACACCCACTGAGTAATTCTTACAAGCCAAGGACTATGCTGAAGATGGAGGTTAACAGGAACACGGGGCATGGTGTCCTTGCTCACCTTGCAAAAGCAACACAACGTGATAGGACTGACAGGTAGCCAGCTAGATGGACCTGTGGGTATAGGAGTGGGCAGCCAACCCTGCCCCAGGACAGGAGTGTCCCTGGAGAAAGAAACAGGCAAGCACCAAGGAAACAGAAGACACAAAGTCCTGAGGGACGTAGAACCTTCCAGAAGAGCAGAAGACCTGAACAGACATAATCTAGAAGACAGAGTGGAATCACCAGGACAGAGGCCATAAGTGGTCCCTGTTGTAACCTAGAAGACTGGCCTCAGGGAGGAGCCTGCATTGGAAGGCATAAGGGATGATGGACAAGTGACTCAATATACAGAAGTAGGCCAAGACACGGGGGCAGATCAGATGGGATGAAGGAGGAGAATCAACAGGATCAGATGACTTACTGGGTGTGGGATATGCAAGGAGTCTGAAGACACCCAGCTCTTAGCAAGGACAGCAGGAAGGACTGAGGGGCCATGAACAAAAGTCAGGAGTATGGGACCAGAAGCAGGTGGGTGGGGCATGACTTAAAAGGTCAGCCCTGTGGGAAAGCACTTGATTAGCACGCATGAGGCCCTGGCTTCAGGCTCCAGCGCTGCAAACAACATCCAGCACTGCAGACAACAGCAGTGATTTGTGATGTTGATCTGCCACAATTCCCCACACCTGGGAATTGAAATCAGGAAGATGGGGGACTCAAGGTTGTTCACGGCTACAGAGCAAGTTTGAGGGCAACCTGGGCTACGTAAGGTCCCCAGGTCCAACGAACAAGACTAAGATCAACTTTGGATTTGCTGAGTTTGTGGAACAAGTGGATTTGGGATTCCTGCCTAGATCTTGGAGGTGACAGGTTTAAATGGAATAGGAAAATGAAGTGACAGATGAGGCGATCCAGCTTGTCAATGATAACAGAAACAGAAATCACGGAGAAGAGCTGAATATGATGTAATGGCTCCATTGCAGCCCAAGCACCTCGGGAGGGAGAGGCAGAAAGGGCTGCCACAAGTCTGGGGTCAGCCTTAGGAAGCACCAGTCCAGCTAGACCTACATCGTTAAGAGTTGTCTCAATAAAATCAGTTATTTAAAGACACACGTGACTGGAGAGACGGGTCAGAGTTGGTTCCAGGTTCAGTTCCGTTCATCTGTCCTGCTAGCGACATAAGGACCCAGTCTCTTCTTCCTGAGCTTTGGCTCTGACTTCTCCAGGAACAACTTCATCCTGAAGCTGGTTGCCAAGCTCGTCGCTACTTCCCCTCCAGATCCAGAGGAAAGCCATCCTACTCGGAGATTTCCCAGAGGCAAAGAAAACCTCTTACCCAGAAATGACCAAGGAACGCTTCCCTCAGCCAGGGGCTTGTGTTTGATTCCACCCCCTCCCTGGAACCACTTTCGGTGGCTCCGCTCTGCTTAGCTTAGGCCAAAGCTACTTCCCCAGACACAGAGCTCAGCTGAGGGCTGATTTTCCACAAAGCACACAAGCAGAAGAGGAGAATCCTGATCTGAAAAACAGGGTAGTTCCCCTACTATCAAAAGACAGACCGTGCATCGAGGCGGCGATCACAGTCAGCGTCACAAAGATGTCTGTGTTCAAGACGGCAGAAGGCTGCCCAAACTAGAAGCCAAAGGACACTCAGAAGTTGTGTTTGAGATGTAGATGTTGGGGTTTCATTAGGAAATTCTTTCTGGAAATCATAATCCCTAGAGGGTAGCTGAGCCTTGCATAAACTAAGGTTTATTTTTATGTCATGTGTGTGAGTGTTTGCCTGTATGCACGCATGTCTGTGCATCACATGTGCATACCTGGTGCCTACAGAGGCCAGGAAAGGGCATCAGGGTCACACAGCCTGGAGTTACTAACAGTTGTGAGCTACCATGGGGGTGCTGGGAACACTCAGGTCCTGTGAAGGAGCTGCAAATGCTCTTAACTGCTAAGCTGCATCTCTCCATAAAAAACTATGCAGCCCAGTTAGGTTGTGTCTTGGTTTTGAGACAAAGTAATCCTGCCTTGCACTCTCTATGAAGACCAAGATGGGCATGAACTCATAGAGATGACCCACCTCTGCCTCCAGAAAGCTGAGATTACAGGTGTGTGCCACATCCGGGTCTCGGATGGGCTTTCAGTTTTACCTGTGCATGGGTGCACGTGTGTGTGCACTTATGTGTACACACACACACACACACACACACACACACATTCACGAGACACTGGAACACTGATGTTCCCAGCAGAAGTCTGGGAGCAGCACCCAGAACACATGCTGATGGGAAAAGCAAGATCCAGGGGAGACAGAGTATCAGGAAAAAGTGCTCTCCACAGGACTACCCAGAGCCTCTCAACCATCATTGTCAAGATGGGGGAACTGCTGGGGTCTCCAAGCCTGTGATGACACAGCCACTTAGAAATTTAGAAAAATCACCAGCTCTCAATATGGCTCTCAATAATGAGAGAACAAGAGTGAAGAGGAAAAGATCGGGTGAAGTGGTGCACACCTTGAACTTCAGCACTTGGGAGACTGAGGCAGGTGGATCTCTGCGAGTTCCAGGCCAACCTGATCTACATAGTGAGCCCCAGACCAGGAACTACTTAGTGAGATCTGCCTGTCAAAGGGGGAAAAAAAGATAAGGAAACCCATGTGTAGGTGGTCTGTCTCTGCAGAGGTAGAAATGGCCAGAGATGGGGTAGAAAGGCTAGAGCAAGATATTAAAGAGGAAAGATGAGGAGACAGCAGGGCCAGACATGGGTGATGTAGGGGATACAGCAAGAGGCCCTGTAGGCATGAAATCAGGCTGGATACCCTCTGTAGCCATCAAGAGGGAAGATTTTCAAGAACTAGCCTCCCATCTGATATAGGGAGACCTCACAGGGCTGTCCCAGTCAAGACAGCTAGCCATTAATTGTGGAAGGAAATTGTATATACATGTGTGGGAAATGATGGAGGCTCCAGCTGGTTCTGCAGGTGGGGAGAGGGGAGCTCAAAGAGGAAGGAACTAAAGGGGAGGGATGCCCCCAATGACATGGGGCTCTGCTGTTTATAAAAACCCACGTGGACGAGAACACAGCCCGGAGGAGTAGCCAAGAGGAACAGGATCCATGGTCTTCATTTTGGAGGCAAATCCACAGTGGATAGTAATTTTTCTTCTTGAACATGAAGTGTCTGTAGTGTAAGCTCCAAGAACTTGAACCCCAAGTCCCATCGCTTCTAGGCCTTGGCTTGGGCTGCATGGGAGGCGCTGGAACCTTTTCTGTAGGAGGCCAGACCAAGTTGTACTCTTGGCTGACTTCCTTGGCGGAGCCACTCGTGGGGTGAAGAAGAAAGGGCTAAGAGATTGCCGGAGAAGAGAGCTCACCTGGGGAGGAGGCTGGAAGAAAACACAACTCTTTCTAACGCACCTGGAAAAAAACGCTACGGAAAGGGCGTGGCCTAGCAGCTAAACCACCGCCTTTGCCATCTTGCCCCTGGTCCTCGGGCCAGGAATTTGGGCTCTGGCCTGACTCCAGTCCCACAGTTAGAAGAGGTTTGGAAAGCAGCAGGTTTCTCAGACCGGCTCAGGGAAAGAAAAAAGAAAGAAAGAAAGAAAGAAAGAAAGAAAGAAAGAAAGAAAGAAAGAAAGAAAGAAAGAAAGAAAGAAGGAAAGAAAGAAAGAAAGAAAAAAGAAAGACGAGGGACACCGGTTTGGAGAATACAGGGCACACCTGCCCCATCCTACACAAGCAGAACTTCTCCAGGGAACCGCCCACATTCAACCCGAGGTCCAAAGTCAGCGGACTAGAGACTGAGCGGCAAACACTGATGCTCGGCGCTTCGGCCCTGCTCTCTGCCATGGAAGCGGCACGTTCTGCAGCTTCTGGACTCAGAAAAATGCTCGAGGATAGCTCTGTCCCCAACCTCTATCTATCACCAGGAGGCCACAAGGTCAAAGGCTGCCTCTGCCCTCTCCTCCCCCTCACTGAGCACTAAGAATAACCTTCTGCTGGGGACGAGGGAGGCCCAAAAAAGATTTAATTACAGTTTCTGTTTCTGAGCTTGATCCTCCACCCCCAGGAGCACCATCTCTGGTGTCAACGAGAGGGCACGGGTCTGGCCGCAACCACAGGTCAAGCAGAAGACACTCCTGGGACTGGAGAGTGGCCCCCACTTCCCGACTCAGTCAATCTCAGGGCAGTCCCTGGGTGCCGGTAAAACCAGGAACACCCATCTTGGGCTACCTTGTTTAGGCAAGGTGAAAAATGGAAAATGGAAAATGCTTCAGAGATGGGAGAGGTCTCTCTCCCCGACGGTTGCCAAGCCAGAACCGCCAGTTTCCAGATCTCACCTCCGCCAACCTCCCGCCATATTCCTGCCGCGTTGCGGACGTCCGCCCCAGTCTGTCTCATCCTCACATTCCTTCTTCACCTCCCATCCCAACGGTGTCACACAGGCCCCTCGCAGTGACCTGTCCTTCGCTGTGGACCAAACAACACAAACTTCCTGGGTTGCACACTCCTCTCTAGCATGCTTGCCCACTCTCCTACCCCCAGTTTCCAGAAGCTGTAAAAACTACAAAGCCACTGGTCAGACATCTAGTAGGACTAACACACCCTTAGCTATCCTCTTAAACAATTAGCTGGCGTGGTGCAACTTCCAAGGGTCCTCTTAAAGGGGTCATCTGATGCTTCTGGGGGGGGAAGCAAAAATGGGGGGCTATAGAGTCGATGAGAAACCTCTCCTGCCGGCTTGAGAACTCACCCACTGGGGTTCTGATGACTGCCTTTGTTGTCTAAGAATCTGAGTTTGGAATCCCTGCAGGAGATGGGAGGAGCGGCCAAGATGAAGAAGAAAATAAAAGCTTTTAGACAAGGGCCTTTCGTGCCAAGAATACCTCCGGAGGTTCGCAAGTGCTCACAAGACCAAAGGGAAGCCAGTGCCAATATCTCTGTTTGTTGACTCATTGAAAATATTCCATCTCGGGGGTTATTGTCATTGAAAACATCTCCTCCATCTGGAATCTTCTCTGCACCAAGTACACAACTGCTTCATTCATCTCTTCGGAGGAAGCTGTCACCAAGTCTGTGCTGCCTCCACCAGCGGCTGGGGTGAGATGACAAGCCCAGCCTTGCCCACTGAGACACCACGGACGGGAGTCCTTGTGTTAGCCGTGTTAGCGGAGTCTTGGGTGGCTCTCCCACTCTTGTGGTCTGCATCCTCCCCTTGCTCCCAGCCCTGCCCCCCACACTTCTCACTCTCAAAAGGAACCAAGCAGGCAGGAGGGAATAGAAGTAGGACTTCCCATCCCAATCAACACTGGGGAGCTTCACACAGGACACACCCCATGCCAGCGAGGAAGGGAATCTTCTAATGCGCCTTCTCTGTATGTGTGATCTTTGCAACCTGACGCTGGCGATTTGTGAAAGAGGGAAAAAAAAAAACTGTCAAAGGCCACAGTAGCAAGGGAGAGAGAAACTTGAACCCCAGGAGCTACCACCAGTTGAATGTGGGCAAACAATTAAGGTTCTGAGTTTGGTTGTGTAGCTACAGGTCCCCTTTCACCCACAGGACTGTGAGAAGGGAGTGTGATCTCCAAGTGTCAAGGAGCTGTGAGCTCCAGGCGACAGGACTGGATCTCCTACACCCACATCAGTGCCCGGCAAATAACCAGTTCTCACTGGATGTTGGAGAAGGAAGAAGTGCCTAGGGAGAGTTTCTGGTGGTCCAACTGGTTGGGAGGAAGGCTTGGGTACAGGGAAGCAAGCAGCAATGTGGCTGAGCACACATTCTGGGGACAGGAACCAGACAAGGGACCTCCAAGCGTAGCTTGATAGGTCAAATCCATTACCATCTTAGAGAAAAGAACCTTGGATCCCTCTCCCGGGGAGGTTAAGACCAGCACTTGCGACCTATGCAACAACAGCTCACTTCCCGGGGAGAGTTAACCCAGAGTTGGCAGTAAGAGTAGACCACCTGCCTCACCGACAACCATCATGCCTGACAATGGATCATACAGGGCTCGGACTTGGCTGATCTGAGGGGCAAAATCTAAGCAGGGTTTGATTAGGGACTGAGTAGGAAATAAAACAGATTTTGTGTTTTCATTAGCTGCATTCAACTTTGCGGTTGCAGAGGTTAGCATTCTTATTTGATTCTCTTAGCGAATGCAGGGCCAGGGATTTCACTGGTTTCTAGGCAGTTTCTACTATGCTTGGTGTCTAGGGAGCAGTTGACAGACACTTGAAGAAATGAGGGAGGAAACAAGAGCACAGAGGAAGGTCAGAAAGGCCCTGCTGGCCACCAAGACACACACACACACACACACACACACACAC
>NW_026067936.1:2447616-2448765 GCF_014885135.2 Alexandromys fortis
AAATAGTGGAGGGAAGAAATTCCTACTAAACAAGCTTTCTTTTCATTCTTCGGATCCCAGGTGCAGAGCCTGCAGGGAGAACTCAGACTAATGTAGGACTTTAAGACCCCAAGCTCAGATTCTACAACGCCCATGGGACCAAGAGGTGTGCAAGCCCCTTCCCAAAAAACGTGTCAATATCTGGTTGGCCATAGCACCCCAAAGGTCATTAAGGTGGCTCTAAAACCCTTTGGGAGTATGGAGGAAGAATGAAATAAACTGTTCTTGGTTTGACCCTGAACAATAACAGCCTCTCTGGACCCCATCTATGGGATGTAGGGAGGGATTATGATTTCATAGGTCATAGCAGCCTGTTCTCTTTCAGCCTAAAGTTAGCAGTCACACCAGTAGTGCCCATCTGTGTAGTGGGGTCCTAGAAAAATAGACTCGTCCGCTTAGGCTTGCTCCCCGCCCTCCGCTTGCTGTGTCTAGGCCCTTCACAGAGCAGACTTCTAGAATCTAAGCCAGAAACCTCCAACTCCAGAGCTGTGCTTCTAGAACCTTCTCAGATCACGTCTAAGGTAACAGTCGTTCTGAGGGACAGCCACACTTAGCCTGGAAAGCTGAGGGCTTCTGTAGCAGGGAAAAGCTGATGGGTAGGTAAAAGGGTAAAGAACTAAAAGAAACCTCTTCGGTCGGCCTCCTGAACACTCCTATGCTGAAGACGTAGGTGGTTGGGGGAGATTGTGTCTCCATTAGAAACAGAAGTCATATGCCAGGAGATCAAAGGACTGGATTTTGACCAACCAGAAGAAAGACCGTGTCCCCTATTGCATCTCCATGGCTCTGGGCTCTCCCCTTTCCTTGGATGTCCCCCCAGTAAGCCCACACTTGAGAATCTGGTATCTCCCTCTTAACAGGCTGCAAACATCCACCTGAGGAATCTGCCTGTCTTCTTGTATACCCCTGAGTCCTCGCTCTACAGAGCCCAGGCTCCTGTTCCCACCAGCGCTGAGTTCTCGCTCTACAGAACCCAAGCTCCAGTTCCCACCAGCGCTGAGTCTTCACTCTACAGGGCCCAGGCTCCAGTTCCTACCAGCAGGGACTCACAAACACTCGGGTTTTTTTTTTTTTTTTTTTTTCTTTTTTTTGTTTTTTTTTTTTTTTTTT
>NW_026067936.1:2450521-2471430 GCF_014885135.2 Alexandromys fortis
AAGGAGAGAGAGCACGAGCAAGGAACTCAGGACCGCGAGGGGTGCACCCACACACTGAGACAATGGGGATGTTCTATCGATCGGGAACTCACCAAGGCCAGCTGGCCTGGGTCTGAAAAAGCCCGGGATAAAACCGGACTCACTGAACATAGCAGAAAATGAGGACTACTGAGAACTCAAGATCAATGGCAATGGGTATTTGATCCTACTGCACGTACTGGCTTTGTGGGAGCCTAGGCAGCCTAGGCAGTTTGGATGCTCACCTTACTAGACCTGGATGGAGGTGGGTGGTCCTTGGAATTCCCACAGGGCAGGGAACCCTGACTGCTCTTTGGGCTGATGAGGGAGGGGGACTTGTTTGGGGGAGAGGAAGGGAAATGGGAGGCGGTGGCGGGGAAGAGACAGAAATCTTTAATAAATAAATAAATTTAAAAAAGGTTGTTTTTTGATGAGTTTGTTTTGTTTACAGTGACCGGTCCGCTTACTTTTAACTTTTAAACTCTTCCTTGTGTGCTCAGATTTAAGTGGTGAACAGGAGTCCAGAGTCACTGTCCCCTAGAGCAAGCAGCGTGTACCCTGGTCCGGCGTGATTAGGAGGAGGCTGGCTGGACTGTCCTGCTGTCTCCAGTCCTCCACCCCGGGGCTACCCCAGAAGTGAGACATCCGTAGAGACGCCCAGTGTTTCGCTGGTATCTTGATGATAACAACAACTTCCTGATTCAGTGGACCACAAAGATAATCTGGAAGTTTGGTTCTCCTCCCCAATTTCCCTCCCAGCAGTTTGTCAGTGTCTGTTAGAGCTGGGGAGATGACTCAGTGGATAAACCGCTTACTGCACAGTGTGAGGACCTAAGCTAACAGTACCAGAACTCACTTGGAGCTGGCCTCAGTCGTGAGTGGCTGTACTTACAGAAGTGGTGTCGGGAGGCAGGGACAGGAGCATCTCCAAAAGTGTGCAAGCCTGGCATACGCGGCAGTAAGGCAGTAAACAGTAAGAGACCTGTCTCGAGGTCGAAAGGCAAGGACCACCACCCGAGGCTGTCCTTTGACCCCAACATGAGCACCACGGCATGCTCACGCTGGCACTAACATACCACACACACACACACACACACACACACACACACACGAAGACTTTTTAAAAATATGTCTCCCAAGAACTCCTATATTGAAAACTTAACTCCAAAGCCGAATCTGGAAGCTATCTGGAGGCCTGTGAGAGCTAATGAGAACAAAATGAGATCACGAAGGCAAAGAAAGCCCAGCGAGGTCACATTGTCACCCTTCCTCCTTCTCCCCGTGTGGTGCCCTTGGCCTTGTTCTGAGGCAGCAACAAGGCCTTCATCGCCACTTACGCTGGAAAGACTAAGACAGGGAGACTTGCAAGTTTCAAGACAGTCTAGGAAATGGAGCAAGACCACATCCAAAGAAAAGAAGGGAGGAAGGCGGAGTGTGTCTCAGCACTAGGGCACTTGGCTAGCGTGGTCAAGTCCCTGGTTCCATACCCATCATCGTCGTGAGAGGGAAGAGGAGCTAGTCGCATGCTTCAAGAACTATGAACTAAACAGAGCTTTATTCGTTTTTCATATTTTATTTTCATTTAATGTGCATTGGTGTTTTGCCTGCATTGTGTATCTGTGTGAAGGTGTCAGATCTTGGAATCACAGAGAGATATGAGCTGCCATGTGGGTGCTGGGAGTTGAACCCAGGTCCTCTGGAAGAACAGTCAGCGCTCTCAACCACTGAGCCATCTCTCCAGCCCTTCTTCATTCTTTCTAAATTATCTCATATGATATGTTTTGTAATGGCAAGAGAAAGTACAGTAAGGTCAGGTGGCATGGCTCAGTAGGTAGACACACCTGCCACCAAGCTTGATGTCTCGATGGTTAAGAGCATTTCCTGCACTTTTGGGACACTAGAGTTTGGTTCCCTGCCACCTGCAACAATTTTTAAAAAGGGGGCGAGGAGAGCTGCGTATTTAACCTGGTAGCACATACCTGTAACAGAGCACTTGGGAGGCTGAGTCAGAGGGCTGTTTTTGAGTTTGAGCTAGCCTGGGCTACATAGCCTTTCTAAAAACAAAAAATACTAACTGCACTTTAAAAAAAATAAACCTTTCTTAATCTGGTATTTTGTCACTATGAATGAAATATCAAAACATTGAAGATTAAGAAAAAATGCAAGCCTTTAATCCCAGCACTCAGACTGAGGCAGGCGGATCTCTCTAAGTTTAAGGCCAGTCTGGTCTACAGAGTGAGCTCCCGGACAGCAAGGGCTACACAGAGAAAACCCAGGTGGGGCAGGGGATGAGGGGGAGAAAAAAAGATAAAATGGCACTACAAGTTTCTAGAATAGGAAAATATATGTATTTCGCATGTAAAAATATACATACATTCCTCCTACAGTATGAGGAACCAAAGCTTTCAGACTCTGGAGGTAGAGGCAGTAGGGTCAGAAGTTCAAGGTCATCCTCAGCAACTAAGCCATTCAAAAAAAAAATTGTCTAGACCCTGTGTGGAGGAGGAAAACAAAAAACAACAAAAATAAAATTAAAAAAAAAGTTATCTAGAAATAGTGAGATAAGGCCCCTAAAACTGTAAGGAAAAAATTAACATTTACATTTGATAAAATGGTAATCATCTGTAAGGATAGAGAGACTCCCCCCCCCAAATACAAAATGTTTTATCTAAGTATTATCTTTAGGGAAGCTGCTGGAAGGTGTGGCACTCGAGAATCAGGAAGCTAACCTAGGAAGAGGAAGCCATAAGATACATTAAGTTAAAGCGGAAAAGAGGAGATACCAAGACAATGGCTACACAGAGCAGAAGGCACTGGATCACAGGATCAGAAAGCTCCAGGAAGGATGGAAGGATGGCTTCTGGAAGATAGAACAGGTGCACTGCAAGGAAAGCAAGGGAAGGGAGGGGAGGGAAAGGGAAAGCTATGAAAGTCACGCACATAGACCATGGCTAGCCTGGTCTACAGAGTCAGCCCAAGCTACAAACTGAGACCCTGTTTCAATAACAAGAATAAAATAAAATAAGCCTTGAGTTTGAGGCTCAGATAAGAAAAATGTCCAACAAAAGGTGTCCAAGTGACAGCTCGGGCAAGAACTCAATACACAGGCTATGAATATGAGCTATGAATACACAGGCATTATGAAAATGGGGTATGAAGGAGAACACCCAAGAGCCAGTTGAGAGAGTTGGAAAAGGTTGAAAAGTTGCTTCTGAAAAGAGAAATGAGAACAGGTCAATCAGTCTTGTTGTATTTGGGAAGTCTTGCACAATTTAATCATTTTAATTATTTTGTGTGAATTGGAAAGAAAGATAAAACTTAAGCCAGGCAGGCATTGTCCTATAGATTCCTAATTCCAGTACTCATGAGTTGAAGGTAGGAAGTTTAAAAGTTTGAAGATAACCTGGTCTACCCAGCAAAACTCTGTCTCAAACAAAAACAAAATAGAAAGACAGGCAGTGGTGACACACAGGGAGGCAGAGGTAGATTGAGTTCAAGGTCAGTCTGGTCCAGGACAACAGCAACAACAAAACCAAATGGCAGGTAATCCCACAGAGCTGTATGACCTCAGGATCTACATAGTACAACGAGAGAACTGACTTTCAAACACTGTAGCTACACACGAGTATACGCGCGCAAATGTGTTACACCCTACATAAATAGATTGCAGGGTGTGGTGGCATATGGTCTTTATTCCCAGGAGTTAGGAGGCAGAGGTAGGCGGATCTCTGTGCGCTCATGGCTGGGCTAGTCTACTACATCAGAGGTTCTCAAGCTGCGGGCCATGACCCCATGGGGGTTGCCTAAGACCATCAGAAAACACAGATAGTGCATTACGATTCGTGAGTAGCAAAATTACAGCTAGTAAAGTAGCGACGAGAATTATTTCATGCCTGGGGGGTCACCACAACATGAGGAATTAACTGTATTAGAGGGTCGCCACGTTAGGAAGACTGAGAACCAGTGAAGTAGTTCCATCCAGGACAGTCAAGGCTACGTAATGAGACCTTGCCTCAAACATACATGCATGCATGCATACTTACATACATACATACATGCATGCCAGAAAAATGCTGGTCATTTCAAAGAGGAAACTAATAACCCAGACAAGTATCCAGCAAGTGACTGACCAATAAAAAAGAGAATTCGAACAGCATTATGGGGCAAATCTGCAGCCTGTATTTACCCCCTAAGAGTTTAAAAGTACACTCATAAGTTCAGCTGAAGCCGGCGGTGGCGCACCCCTTTAATCCCAACACTCTGGAGGCAGAGGCAGGCAGATCTCTGTGAGTTCGAGGCCAACCTGGTCTACAGAGCAAGCTGCAGGACAGCCAGAGATACACAGAGAAACCCTATCTCAAAAAAAAAAAAATTCAGCTGAAACGTATCTCTAGATAGCCATAAACTACCAATATTGACACACAAATAGTCAAGCTAAACCGGCAGCTACTAAAATTCTGCATTGCTAATCGAGTTTCTGTTCCAGGTGGTTTTATAAAGCTTTTTCTTAAACTTTCAAAGTATAAATAAACACGGTCTTAAACCAATGTTTTCAGTTCCTGTGTTGGATGTGCTCCTAAATCCTTTTTCTGGAAAGATTTTCTGTGAGACACAGGAAGGCCCAGGCACACCCTACATTTTCCAGCTATGACAAAACTCCTCTTCTACCCCCCTTCCCCCAGTGAGAGAATCTGCCCTGTGGCTTTGAAAGTGGCAGGGCAGGGCCAGTCTTCCAGCCCTGCACTACACACCCAGCCTCAGAGAGACGTTTTGTCTCTCGCTGGCTGTGAACGGAAGCTGTGTTCCCTGTTTCCATCACTTACCCTTTCCCAGCCCTGGGCTAAAACAAGGGAAGTTTGTTCTCACCTTTCTGGAGGCCAGATGTCCAGGCGAAGGTGGTTTAGAACTGGATCCTCCTGAAAGCTGTGGGGGATCCAGCTGGCTGGCTTTGCCATGGCCACTGCTTGGACCCTATGGCATCCATTGAAGATGCTCCCGAGTCCAAATTTCCCTACCCTTTTTGTTCTTTTCCCTTTGTGTGTGTGTGCATGTATGTATAGTGCACATGTATACGCATGTTTGCATGTGTGTGAACCACATAAGCCCCAAACTCTCCCTCATCCCAGTATGTATAGGTGAGCATGCACTTGTGTGCACATACTTGCACACACACACACGCGCACACACACACACACAGGCACACATAGAGGCCTACTGTTAGTGTCATGAGTCCTCTCGATTGCTCTTCCACTTTATTCATTGTGTCAGGGTCTCTCAACCAAACCCAGAGTTCTATGCTCTTCCCACATGTTCTCAGACATGGCTCGTCTTGTGCCATATAGGGGGATATTTTTAAATAATTTTTTAATTTTTGTTTTATGTGTTTTGCCTGGATGTATGTCTGTGTGAGGGTGTCAGATCTTGGGAGCTATTGACAGCTGTGAGCTGTCATGTGGGTGCTGGGAATTGAACCCAGGTCCTCTGGAAGAGTAGCCAGTGCTCTTAACTGCTGAGCCATCTCTCCAGCCCCAAGGCTAGAATTTTAAGAACCTAGGGAGACAAACTCCTATTTTTATGCGGCAAGTGCAGAGCCATCTCCCCAGCCCCCAGATGCCCAGCATTATTAGGTAAAATGGATCAGAGGCCAATCTGCTCCCACATCTCTTCATCTAATTCATTACATCCAAACCTGGTCTCAAACAGGTCACATTATGAAATACTGTCGAGTTTGGACTTCAGCATACGAAGAGAGGTGGGCATAAGACTCCTTGGGTTCCCAAAACTCACGTGGTGGAAGGAGAGAATCAAACCCTACAAGTTGTTCTCTGATCTCCACATGTATACTGTAGTGTGGGCTCATGCACACATGCACACAAACACAATTGCTTCTTAATTTTTTTTTTTAATTTTGAGACAGGGTCCGTCTGTGTAGACCAGGCTGGCCTTGAACTCACAGAGTTCAGCTTGCCTCCACCTCCTGCGTGGCGGAATTAAAGTCGTGCACCACTATGCCTGGCTCATGCTCACAAAATTTTTAAATGTAAAAAATAAATAAATTGACTTAAAAGGAAATTGCTTGCCCACTTTTCCCTGTCTCATGGGCTCCACCAACATGGCACTGAACAGCTTTGGCGACATGAATGCTTTAAGAAGTAGCAGAGAAACAGCCGAAAGTCCCTGGGCCTCCAAGGAACTCCACAAAGCAGAACCAGCCCACCAGCCTAGACAATTGAAACTGAGGGGCAAACACATGTCCATCTTGTTTCATCAACTGTATTTGCACCTCTTTCTCTCATCTTCTTGCAGTCATCAGGGCTTAGCCTTTACCTTGCCCCACTTTTGAATATTTGCATCTTTCTCAAGAACTCATGGCTCAGTCTGCTGCAGGGAGTGATGCATGCCTGTTCTCTTAGCACTGGGGAGGCCAAGAAGGACAGTCAAGAAATTCAGAGTCCTCCTTGGCTACATAGCCAATTTGAGGCTAGCCTGGTTACATGAGACAATATATATATAAAACAAGATAGAAAAGAAAGAAATGAAGGAGGGAGGAAAAGAGGGAAGAAGAAAGGGAATCTTGAAATGTTGCCTCTTTCTTTTCTATTTTGTGTTATTTTGTTTATTTGCTTTGAGACAGGGTCTCACTATGTAAGCCTTGGCGGTCCTGGAGACCAGGCTAACCTCAAACTCAAGAGATCCCCTTGCCTTTGCCTCAGAGTACTGGAATTAGACGCATGCGCCTTCATGTTCAGCACTCGTTCCCTTCTCTGTCACTACGATGAAACACTCTGACCAAAAGCCACCCGAGGGAGGAAAGGGCTTATTTAGCTTCCAAGTCACAGTGCATCGCCGCGGGAAGTCAGAACAGGAACTGAAGCAAAACCATGGAGGAAAGCGTTTATGGCTCATGACCTCGACAGACGGCTCATGTGAACTCGCCCAGAGATGCTGCCACCCACAGAGGGCAGGGCCTTCCCACGTCAATCATCTGTGAAGACCTCCCTCACAGCCACAGCCATAGGCCACTCTTATCAAAGCAATTCTTCACGTGACGTTCCTTCTTCCCAGTCACTGTACTTTGTGCCCAGTTGACAATAGAGGCAGGCAGATCTGTGGCTTCATGGCCAGCTGGGTCTCCAGAGTGAGTTCCAGGCCAGCCCAGGCTACAAAGTGAGACCCTGTCTCAAAAACACCATCTTAGTTGGGGTTTCCTATTGCTGTGATGACACACCATGACCAAAGCTACTTGGGAAGGAAAAGGTTTACTTGGCTTATACTTCAACATCAAGTTCATCATCAAAGAAGTCAGGACAGGAACCTGGAGGCAAGAGCTGAGGCAGAGTCAATAGAGAAATGCTGTTTACTGCCTTGCTCAGCCTGCTTTCTTATAGTCTCTGGGACCACCAACCCAGGAGTAGCACCACCCACAATGCACGGGGCCCTCCCCCATCAGTTACTAATTACAAAAATGCTCTACAGCTGGGTCATATGGAGGCCTTGCTTTCAGTTGAGGCTCCCTTCTTTCAGAGGACTTCAACATAAAACTAGCCAGGACAATTGACCTCATGTCAACTGGACACACAGACATATCACTGTTAAACCATAACTTTCCCTTTCTTGTTCATCCCCAAGATCACACATTAATATCAACATCACACTATAAAACACTTTACAAACTTAAAAAGACCCACAGTCTTTACAAATTCAAATACTTTAAAAGTCCAAAGTCTCTTTGAAACCTAAAAATCTTTGAAAACGACAGTCTTTCAGGCTGGATAGATAATGCGCTGGCTTAAGAGCGGTTAAGAGCGCTGGCTGCTCTTCTAGAGAACCAAGGGTTCAATTCCCAGTACCTATACAATGGCAGCTCACAACTGTCTGACTCCAGTTCCAGGGGATCTGACAGCCTCACACAAACATACATGCAGCCTAAACACTAATGCACATAAAATAAATAATTTTTTAAATTTAGTCTCTCAGCTGTGGGTTCCCGTAAAATCAAAAATACTTTCTTACTTCAAGAGGGAAGAACCAGGGCACAAAAAATTCCAGAAGTGTAAATAATTCAATATCCAGTTATCTGGGATTCACTCACGATTTTCTGGGCTCCTCCCTGACTCTGCCCTCTGCAGCACACAGAGACGGTCTCCCAGGCTCAGGCCAGCTCCATGCCACACCTGCTGCTGTGGGTCTCTAACTGATCTGCACGTTCACCAACAGCCTCCCCAGGCTCTCTTCAGGGACTCCAGCCCTGCCACACAGTGCCAAGCCTCAGTGCCTTTCCACGACCCTTTCACGCCTTCAAAACCAGTACCACCTGGGAGACTCACACACTACCAAGTTCAGCTCCCAAAGAAGGTACAACCTTGGCTGCCTCTTGGACATAGCTTCTGTGTGCTGGCCCTGAAGAAACACTTTCCAGAGATTTCACCTCAGCGATGTTGGTCCCCTCCTTAATCACAGCTGTTTCTGCGAAAGCCCCAGCTGACCAGCTTGCATTATCCCAGGAAAGTCAAAGATTTCACCTTAGTGGTTCTAGTATCTTGTTCATCACGGCTGATTCTTCAGCCCCCAGCTAGCCAGAACTACAGATTCACTCAAATACCCTGAGGGAATCTCTGCTTCCTTCTGAAACTTCACAAGCCAGGCCTCCGTTGTCTGCATTCTGCAACATTCTTACCTCCCAGGCTCCAACAGAATAGCTCACTGAGCTCTCAACACTCAAGGGCTTTTATAGTCCAAAGTTCCAAAGTCCTTCCACAATCCACCCCAAAAACAACACGGTCAGGTCTGCCACAGCGACACCCCACTATTCCAGTACAGACTTGTTAGGGTTACTATTGCTGTGATGAAACACCACGACCAAAGCAACCTGGGGAGGAAAGGGCTGATTTGGCTTCACTTCCACACTGTAGTGCTACACTGAAGGAAGTCAGGGCAGGAACTCAAGCAGGGCAGAGACCATGGTGGGGTGCTGCTTACTGGCTTGCTCCTCCTAGCTTGCTCAGCCTGCTTTCTTAGTCAAGTCAGCCAGTCAAGGGATGGCACCACCTACAATGGGCTTGCCCCTCCCCAACCAATAACTAATTAAGAAAATGCCCTCGTGTTTTCTCTCCCCTAACGCAAGCTTGTTTGACCCATCTGCACCAGAAGTGCTTGATCACTGTGGGCAGGAGGTTCACGGGCAGGAAATACATCAGGACTACTCTTGCCCTTGATTGGGTGTAGGCTGGAGATTCGCTGTGACGTATGCTTGCCCCTAACTGGACCTGATAGCAGATACTTTAGCTGCTGTAAATCGTGACTCAGGGCCATTTCCTGGAAACCCAGAGATGGACCTGGTCAGAGCCCATCCACCTAACTGGAAGTTAATTAAAACTTGCTTCTAATTGGCTTTAAATTGTGGTAGTGATCTTATTCTCAGGATATGTGCATATATAAGGCCTTGAAGGCCATGTCATTTTGTTCAGAGTTCTGAAGGTTCTGGTACAGGTTCCAGTGACCCCATTGGTTGGTATTTATGGTAGCAGGAGGGGCATTGTGCCAGGATCCCATCACAGAGGAAGTATATGGCAGAGCAAGCTGACCCATGATGAGCCAGGAAGCAAAGACAAGGAGGGGATGAGGGTCCTGTACTCCCTTTTCATGATCACATCCTCAGTGATCTGAGGACCTGCTATTAGGTCCCACCTCCTCATCATTCTCTTTTCCTCTAGTACCAGTGTGGGGATTAAGCCTTTGAAACATGGCCCTTGGAATACCAATCAACATCCAAACCATAACAAAATTCCTTATGGTTATTTTTATTTATTTATTTGATCATTTGTTTATTTATTTATTTATTCATTTAGGTTTCTTGAGACAGGGTTTCTCTGTGTATCTTTGACTGTCCTGGAACTCACTCTGTAGACCAGCCTGGCCTTAAACTCACTGTGATCCAATTGCCTCTGCTTCCCAAGTGCTGGGATTAAAGGCTGTGCCCCCATGTCTGGTGTATATTAGTTTATTGTTATTGTTCCTTATCTTCTAAAACTCAGTTGTGGTCTCTACAAAGTCCTCTTCAAATTGTTCCAAGTCTCATCCATCCACCAGACCCAGGAAGGGAGGACAGGCATGTAGCCTGGCTTTTAACCCCACTTAACGGTGTAGCTGACCTGTTCGTCCCAACTCTCCTGTTTTCTTACTTATTCTTGTATCCCAAATGACTAACAATTTCAGAATGTCAGAATCAGCATAGATAGTCAAAGATCAAACAAGAGAATGAAGAAATGGACAATCCTTTTGTACCAGTAAACCGAGGGGGAGTGATGTCTCTTATTGTGTCTCCCTCCCCTGGACCCTGAACCCTACAGACTGCCCTATGTTCTTCTAACCACAGATGAAATGCAAGACAGAACAAAGACTCAGAACAAATATTATTCTTTAGCAATAGAAGATGCTCATCTTAGGAGACAAGTTTACAACAGGATCATCTAATGGCGGATTACATACACACACACACAGACACACACACACACACACACAGAGAGACACACACAGGGTAAAGGCTGCGGCAAGGCCAGAGCTCTGAGGAATGGCAGTGAGTGTTCTCAGAAAAAGTTGTGCTTGAGGCGCTCTGAAAAACACAAATCATATTTTGAATGAGTAAAAGAATGTTTTTAATTTACTAGCGAAGCTAGCTTGTTTAGATCCTATTGTGTCTTATTTCTTAAGACTGGAGTAAGGAATTCTTTTGTTAAGTAAATATTCAGGCCCTTCCTTGCCAAAAGCTTTTGAAATCCCTGCTGTAATTATGCTGATGTCTTCTATGTTTATATGTTAAATGCCTAGAGCTTAATTGTTTAATGGGTAAATAAGAAGCCACTAAGGCCTTGCCAAAAGAGGCCCAATAGTTGAGCTTGGAGAACAATGGCTCTGCAGGACCCCTAGAGAGGGTGTCAGGCAATGAGAGGGAACAGCAGCCAGGGTAGGCTTTGCTTCCAGTGGTCACTGCCCCTGGAAGGGCCAAGGAAGAGGCCTAGCTGAGGTGGGGACAAAGGCTACTTGTTAGTAGAAGACCTGGGACAGAGGTGTCATGCAGAGCTGTGGCCCATTTCATGGCTCTGTAGGTCATGGGTGACCACTTCCTGCTAGTCTAGGAGGCTGGGAGGCTGACAACCGGAGAAAAGGGCTCTGTGGGCACTTACCAGTGGGGCCAGGGCTGGGTCAAGGCTAACCACCAGTGGCATGCAGGGGCTCCACACTTGCCTCTGGGGTTGCACTGGATCACCTTAGGTGTGTCATCTGACCATATTCCTCAGTATCTTCCACAGCAAGGCAGAGTTAAGAGTGGTACCTCACACCTTTAAACCCAGCAGAAATAGAGGCAGGAGGATCTCTGAGTTGGAGGCCAGCCTGATCTACAGAGTGAGTTCCAGGACAGTCAGGACTCCACCACGGAGAAACCCTGTCTTGAAATACACTTGCAGCCGGGCGGCGGTGACACACGCCTTTAATCCCAGCACTTGGGAGGCAGAGGCAGGCGGATCTCTGTGAGTTTGAGACCAGCCTGGTCTACAAGAGCTAGTTCCAGGACAGGCTCCAAAACCACAGAGAAACCCTGTGTCGAAAAACAAAAAAAAAAAAAAAAAAAAAAGAAAGAAAGAAAGACACATGCACACACAAAGAGTGCCTACTTCATAAGGGTTTTTATGAAAACTAAGGACAGCAATATTGTAGGAAAGTGCTTAGATAGTAAGTTAGCAGAGAAGCGAGTTAAATAAACGCCATGTTAGATTTCCATGTGTCAAGTTTATCTGGACCAGAGGTGCCAGTCCCATTTTACAAGGATAAGGAGCAGTACCGGGGGTTCCTGGCCCAGTACTGCAGGAAGCAACAGCAGAAAAACCATCCTAGAGTTGTGGAACTTTGCCAGTTCTTTATACCTGGTATGTCTGAGATGTAAGCTGGCCTTCCTCCACATCCCTGCATATTTAAATAGAGTATGTAACTTTTCTCATTGCTGTATCACTTCTACAAGGAGACTCAGCATGGAGGAGCTTGTGGAGAAACTGCGCATGCTTCCAGAGAGCGCATCTTTATCCATCTGGATCAGCCTTGTCTGTCAATGTCCCAGACAAGGAGCTTCTCCACCTCCGGGATTGGGAGCCCCAGGGTCTTGATGGAAGCAGGATGCATCTTGCTGAGTTTGCCAGGCAATGTCCAAGGTGCTCTCTGCTATTCTAGACAAAGCGATCTTGAACCCAAGTCAACAGCAGATCAGCGGCAAGAAGCCTTGACTGGAAATCCCCCCCACCCCCACTGTGTTGGCTGCTGACAGGGAAAGGGAGCTCCACAAAGGCAAGATGGCTCCTTCTTGATTCTAGCTCCGCGGTGTGGCTCAAAGGTAATCAAAGATAATATTCTCCAAATGAGCGGAAGGAAGGAAAAGAGTGTGACGGAGACCTCCCAAGCTCAAAACTTTAGAGTTGAAAGGGGAATTTCAATAAGCAGCTAGCATGAGCATGCCCGTGTTTCTAGGCATAGAGCATCCATGGGGCAGCCGGACGAGAACGGCAGACTCCTCCCGTGCAGCATTTCCTGGCCAGGATTCCTGGGTGGCTAGCCCACTCCTGCTCGCAGGACATCACTCAGCCTAGTGCCATCTGGGCTAGGGGAAGGGGTCGGCAGGACTTTGGGACTCGTAGGCAAGCACATGTCATTAGCATCTTTCCCCACTTTCTCCTGTGTATTACTCTGTGTCCCACAACACAGGTCTTATCTAACTCCCATAAACACGTCCTTAAGAAAGGGGTCCATGGGCATTTGATAACCAAAGGGGCAGGCTCAGTTGTGTAACCGCTCAACTACAGGGGCTACAGGGTTTTTATGTTGAGATGAGTGAAGAACGTAGCTTGGCGGTACAGTAGTAATCCAGGATTAGCAGTGGTAGTAACCCAGCATGCTCTAGTACCGAATGGGGGGGGGGCAGGAGCAGGGGCAGGAAAATATGGGAGAAACAGACCAAGGCCAAAGCACCTGGCCACAACTGGCCTATTCCCTCGCTCCTCTCTGAGGTCACCTTTCTTTTGTGATACCCCATGGGAGAGAAGAAAAACAGGTCTTCCATAGCATCAGGACTTTGACCTTCACCTGAAGCCTCCTTAAGGGTAGGGCCATGCAGGATCTGAGGCCCCTAACCTGTCCATCTCTCTCTGCGCTCCTCTCTCTGTCAGTTCAGAAAAAGCTGGTCTTGCTCAGTCTGGACCTCTGGGAAGAGAGGAGGCCCTTGGAGGCCCTCAGACCTGCTGACCCCCCTCCGTTGAAATATCTAAGCTCTCTATAGGTGTGTCTAACTCACCCTCAGTGCCCCGCCCCTTTTGAAAGGAACCACTCTAACGGCAAGGGTACTGGGTGCAGACTTTCCCAGCAAGGGCTCTGGGAAGCCACGCAGAGGTCTCCAGGTCAGGGAGAGCTGAGACCCTGTGGGGAAAAGGACCCCTCATACAATGCTAAGAAGTTTCTTAGAAACAAAAGCCGCTTTGGCTGGTCCGCGGCTGTGGGATTGCTTGCTGAGTTCCAAACCCAGCCAGGAAGGGGAACGAGGTAAGGAAAGGGTTGAGCCATAAACACGAGACAAAGAACAGGCAGTTCCAAGGAGCCAAGAATGCAAATCATCTGCAGGCCTCTGTGAGATGCTCAACCATGGACCCCGTGTGGGAGGTGGGAGGGCCTGCCGCCGCTGCACAAGCAGTGTGTGCGCACCCCCCACCTCCGGCAGTGAGTGTAAGCCGGCCTGTGAGGGTCCCTGCTGAGTCACCCTGTGTGTGTGCGCTGATGGATCAGCAGTGAGTCACCGAGCGTGTGTCAGAGGCTGCCGGTGCCCGTGGAGGCTCCGGTGCAAAAGTGTCTAAGGTTTGCCTGTGGGAGAGTGACTGAGAGCCAGCGAGCCGGGCAGAGCGGAGCACACGGGGAGGCTGTGTTTAAAGGGCACCACACTTCGTTCACACTGTATATCGCGCGCCACATTTCTGAACACAGTCCAGCAGAAGCCATCTGTCCCTTCTTCCTGCTGAACACTCCCCCTCCCCCGACTGTGGAGCAGCAGTGCTGAATTTCTTCAGGCAGCAGGAGATGACTCCTGGAATCCTACAATCCAGTCCCTGCCTTCTGCAAAAGGAACCCTAGCAAAAGCCACGGCCATGGTCTAGGAGAGCGAAGGGTAGCTGAAGATGTATGCTCAGACGTCCCTTCTAAAATGTACTCAGATCAGCCCCACGCACGAAGGTCCTGTCTTAAAAGCTGGAATGGATGAATAACCTAGAAGGCAGAGCCGCGTCAGGCAGCCCTAGACGACGACTCATTTAATGTCTTTCCCTAGATCCCTGCTCTTCTTGCTCCACCCAGCTCAGAAGTCTCTGGCCCCGCATCGGCCCAGCCCTTTGGCAGCGCTGACCTGAGTGATTCAGATGCTGCTTCTGAGACATCGCAGACATCTGATATCAAGGGATTGCTGATGCGTCCCTCAGCCACCCGTCTTGGTGGCCACTTCACAGCTCAATTTCCATGAAAATGAAACCAATAAAAAAGGGGGGTGACTTTAACAGTTCCAGGAAAAAAAAGGGGGGGAGGTAAAGCGCCTGGACCTATTAACTCTTAGGATCAGATTTGAGATTGTGTACCGGTTTCGGTTGCCTGGTCCATTCATCCTCACATGGCTCAGAGCTGACCCACACTTCAGAGAGGCTTCTGGCACGGTATTGATTATTTTTATTTCATATTAACTAAGCACTTACTACCCACACAGCCCTGCTGAGGTCATTCAATAGTCTCACACCCTTTCCCTCATCCCTGGAGAGCAGAGATTTATTATCTCACTTATCTAGAGACTTCAAAGGCTCTTCACCCCAGTAACACCTTGTCACTGATGAAGGAGGCTGCTGAGATGCTCAGGGCATCAAGGCAGAGGAAAGAGAAAGGGCAGAGCAAAGGATGCGGATCTGGTCTGGAGGTAGGCTCCTTTCTGTCTATTCTGTGTTCAGTAGAGCTGTCAGAAACATGCCTTAGAGTGGGTGGCCTTGCACACCTTTATTCAGGAGGCAGAGGCAGGCTGATCACTGTGAGCTCCAGGCTAGCTTGGTCTACAGAGAAAGTTCTAGAACAGCCATGGCTACACAGAGAAACTCTGTCTCAAAACAAAACAAACAAACAAAAACAAGTCCTAGAAGGGGGTCAGGAAGATGTCTTGTGTAGCTGGCAGACTGTCACAGGAGATGTTGACATAGGAATTGGTCCTTTGGGTGCAGTATATGAACCACAAGAGTTGAACTACCAAATATTTCCCTGAACATAAATGGATACATTTGTAGTTATTTATTTTAGTATTACATGTAATAAGCATCAAAAAAAGCTATAAACCACCTGGAAAAACTCATTGATTAATTAGAGAAATACGGTATGCCCACAAATAGAAGATGGTATCAATAAACAGTGACTCCAAAATGGTAATTATTAGCTTTAAAAATGCACAAGCTGGGTGTGGTGGCATTCCACAGCGCTCAAAAGGCAGTGACAAACAGATCTCTGTGAGTTCCCGGTTGGTCTGGGCTAATTCTCTTCCTCAAAAAAAAAAAAAAATAGTATTTTTGTATTAAAAATTAAAAGGGGTAGCCTATATTTTAAAATCTTGGATAATGTGTACATGAAAAAGTATAGAAAAATACACAAATTTAGTTACATTGCTTATTGAAAAAAGCAGGCTGGAGTAGGAAAAAACAATTTTTTTATTCATCTATGTTGACCGATCAGAATGATTTTCAACAAATTCAATAAAGTTAAAATGTATTGCAGAAATAAAAAGGAAGAAACAAAAAACAAGCTCATAGATGCTTCCTGGCCACCCTCAGTACAGGCACTTGCTCCCATGCGAAACGCCTGTTATGACATTTGAAGAGTTGGCAGCCATCACCAGAGAGAACATGGCACATTTGGCCTCTGCTGCAGCATCCGGAACAAAACAAGGACTAGGGCTGTCAGCGCAAAGACAAATACTAATTTGCATAAACATGTGACATAAAGTTATTCAGTGAGTGAGATATCTCACTCTAGCAGATGAAGTCAATTAAAGCTAGGGCAAATTTCTGGCAACTCTGCCCTCACTCTGTTATTTCTCTAGGATGCTAGAAGTTCAAAGATCCTTAAGTCACACAGAGTCAGAAGGGAGAGAAGACGTGGGGCCAAGCTGCACAGGGTAAGTGCCTACACTAACCTTAAAGCTAAGAAAAAGAAGAACACACAAGCTCATGTACACACACACACACATGCACACATATGTGCACATACATGCATGCACACACTTGTGCACACATATGCACAGGCACACACATATATGCAAGCATACACACACACATACACAAAACAAGACAAATGTAATCAGGCAAGCTTTGGTAGACTAGTTAAAGCCAGGGCTCTTAGCAGCCAGAGTAGCCACATCACAGTCTTTTTACACATTTGCCCACGAGGCTGGCTGCTAAGGCCCCTGCCTGGATGCACTGAGGCTCTGAAGCTCTGGGAAGTGAGGGCTAAGACGGAAAAGAAGCGAGTTTAATTAGGACCCGTCATTGTGATGACTGAACAAACCCTGAATCAAACCGGCAAGAAGAAAAATGACTTCTTTAGTTCTCAAAACTAAAACGTTCGGGAGTAGATGTGTTCTGGCTCAGGGAGATAAAGGCTAAACTGACGTCAGCCAAGACTCTGCCCCATCCACTGTCTTCCCTTCTTCCGACAGGCTCACTGAGGAGGGCAGCAAAACTCCCCAGAAATCCCACGTCACAGGATTCCCCGGAACTCGCCAGTCCAGTAAGAAGAAAATTATGCATTTTTCATTTCTTTCCTTTTCCCCCCACTATTCTCACCTCTCCAGCGCTGAGGCCATAGGCAAATGCACCACACATGGCTTTTGAAGAACTAGGGATCAAGCCCAGGTCTCCGGGCAAACTGAGCCAGCCGTCTACCAAGCGAGCTATACCTTCAGCGCAGGAAAACACTTTTCCCGAAAGTTTCAACACTGTGTTGAGTCTCAGGAGCCCGGCTCAGGTCAGGTGCTTATTTTTGAACTATCCTTGCGATCTCTGTGGTCAGATTGTGCCGGTCCCTTCCAGATCACGCGCGACACTAGTCAGTTTTCCGTACCTCTATGAAACACCTGAGGTGATCACCTAATAAGAAAGAAAGATTCATTCTGGCTCCATTTCGGAGGTTCCATCCCAAGATTAGCATCTGGGAGTGAGGTACCAGAGGACAAGAAGCTGGAGGTGGGAGCACAGTGGCACATAACTATCGGTTAGCGCACAGAGGGAGCTGAGCCGACTGGGACTCCACAATCCTCTTCAGCGGCATCTGCCCTATCCAAGTGACCTAAGGGCTCCTGGTGGGCCCACCTCTCCAAGGTTCCACCTGGGATCCAAACCTAAACACACACACACACACACACACACACACACACACACACACGGCCCTCAAGGGCACATGACATTCAAACATTAGAGAATGCGCTAGAAATGGGGGTGGACATCTCTTCCAAACTTGGAAGCAAAGTACCAAAGGAAGAAGGTAAGGGTTTAGGGTTAGGGGTCTAGGGTTAGGGTTAGGGTTAGGGTTAGGGTTAGGGTTAGGGTTAGGGTTAGGGTTAGGGTTAGGGTTAGGGTTAGGGTTAGGGAAGGTTGCCGAGTAAGTAGATGACAGACACCTATCACAACACTACAAAGAGATATAGAAACCAACCAACTAACTGTACACAATGAGAAACAGATCATGGAACTGTCACTGTGGAGCAACCACAGTGTCCTTGGAAATTGTACCACAGTGATAGAAGTTCTGGAGAGTCCTAGGGACCTTCTCTCCCATTGTTGAAGGCAAGACCCGAAGGGAGACATGTAAAAACTTTCTGAGAATTCTGTCAGTGAACACCAGGTAGCATCCAAGCATCCATTCCTGATTCCTGCATAAACTTTGAGAAGTACCAGTTGCCTAAAGTACTGTGATGACAGCAGGGCCTTGACGGACAGCTGGAAAAGGCTTTTTTTTTGGGGGGGGGGGAGTGCAGGGTTGAGACAGGGTCTTTTTCTGCAGTCCAGACTGTCCTGGAACTCATTCTGTAGACCTGGTTGCCCTCAAATTCACAGACATCTTCCTGCCTCCTGAGTTTTGAGTTTGAGATTAAGGCATGTACCATCATGCTTGGAAAATCCTTGGGAAGATCCTTCAGTACCAAAAAAAAAAATTGTCTTGGTTGAATAAACTCTCACCTTTCTTAATTCATTAAAATAAATGAACAGATGGATAAATAGCAAGCTAAAGAATAACGCCACAGCTAGCAGCCAAATCTGTGATATTTTAAGAAATAAAGGATAATAGTAATGGGCTTTGACACAGAATAAAATACCAGTTTATTAATCTGTGCTGATATCCAGTGCCCACACATCCGCACTTGAAAAAGCAACGACTCAGCAGGTTAAGGTGCCAGCTGCTCAAACCTGACCACCTGAGCTTGATCCCAGGATCCCATGTAAAAGTCACAGAAGAGATTCTGACTCGTGAAAGATGCCCTCTGACCTCCAGATACGCATCACGGTGTGCAACTATTTAGATACTGTACTTAGACACTGTGATGGTTCTTCTTGGTTGTCAACTTGACTGCATCTACAATGAACTAAAACCCCAAAAGTACCTTACGGGGATTTTAATCTGAAGTAGGAAGATCAACTTCTAATCCAGATCTTTGATGTAGGAAGACACACCTTTAATCCAGATCTTTTGAGCTAGGAAAACCCACCTCTTATCTGGGCCACTTCTTCCGCTGGAAGCCTATATAAGGATAAGGGAGAAGGAAGCTTTTGCTCTCTGCCTGCCTTCCCTTATCTTGCCAGCAAGTCTGTACCTTCACTGACTTTAGAGACTACTTCTTTGGGATTCTAGCATATACAGAAGACCAGCTGAGACATCATCCAGTCTCATGGCCTGAACAGCTACTGGATTCTTGCACTTTTTGTTCACAGCCAGCCATGGTCAAATTAGCTGGACCACAGCCTGTAAGCCATTCTAATAAAGGCCTTTTCAATGTATATAGAGAGACTCATCCTATAAATTCTGTTACTCTAGATAATCCTGACTAATACAGACGCATTAATGATAACAGAATGAAAAATTTAAAGTAAATGCCTTTGCTAGTTTCCTGTTGTGCTATGACACCATGGCCAAAGCTACTTATTCCGAAGAGCTTTTGGAGGAAAAGGGAGGGGAAATGATATTGCTATAATCTCAAAAAAAAACAAAAGAAAGAAATAATTTTTTAAAAAAGAAATAAAGCATATTATTTGGAGCTTAGAATTCCAGAGGGCTAGCATTTATGACCATCGTGGCAGGGATCATGGCTGTAGGCTGTAGTGTGGCATTGGAACAGTAGCTGAGGGCTCACATCTTGATATATAATCACAAGACAGAGAGAGCCAACTGGGAATGGCATGGGCTTTTGAAGCCTCCAAACCCACACACAGTGGCACATCTAATCCCACAAGGCCACACCTCCTAATCCTTCACAAAACCCATCACAAACTGGGGATGAAGGATTCAAATGTCTGAGCCTATGGGGGCCATTCTCATTCAAACAGCCACATTCTACTCCCTGATGCCCATGGGCTTCTGGCTAAAGCACACTGCAAAATCCATTTAATCCAAAGTCTCTTCTGACACCCAAAGCAGTCTCTTAACGGAACCCCCTGTAAAAGGCACGTTACATACTTCCAACATGCGGTGTCATGGGATATGTATTACCATTCCCAAAGAGAGGAATGTGCGCATAAAGAGGAAATCCTAGTCAGAAACAAGATCAAAACCCAACAAGGGAAACTCCAAATCCTATCGCTCCATGTCAGATTGGTCGGCTGTAACACATTTCTCTCTCTTAAGCTGGTTCCACTCCCTATATGCAGACATCCCCGGCTCCTGCATCTCCAACATTCTGGGGTCCCCAACACCACCAGGCTCCACCTTCACAGCTTCACTAAATGATCTCTGGGTCTCCATACATGAAGACCTGCCACACACTGCCTGGCCTCAGCAGCTCTCTTTAATCATGGAGGAAAATTCCACAGCTCCTCTAGCCCAAACAGGATACTCCTGGGTCCTATATGACTCCAAAGCCAGAACCATGTGGTTGAAACAGACTATCCGCCATCTTGGGATGGGAAGTGGCCTCCTCCTTGAGTTATATTTGTCTAGGCCTTCCTTTGCTGAAGATTTTTAGGAGCCGAAAATTCCTTAGTCATTTCATTTGTTGCAAGTTAGAGGCTAAGCTAGGTGGGGTCTTGCCTTATTCCTTTCAAATCATGCCTCTCCTTATTTCTTTTAACAAAAGCCTTGGCTCAAACATTTAATTTCCTAGTGATCATTTTGTATTTTTTTTAACCTACTTGTTCTTTCACACTGTAGACCTGAGTAAGAGTTACTACTAATAACTACATGAAACAGTCATTATTAGGCTGTCTTGATTTTTTTAAATAATATTTTTACATTCATTTATTTTGTGTTTGAGCACAGGCATGATGAACACGTATGCCACAGAAGTATACAGTTGGAGGGCAGAGAACAACCTTTTTTAAAAAATATGTTAGTTGTTGAAAATATTTTTTTTCTGCTGGGCATTGTGATGTACGCCTCTAATTCCAGCACTCAGGAGGCAGAGGAAAGTGGAGCTCTGAGTTCAAGGCCAGCTTCCAAGTTTCAAGAGCAAGTTCCAGGACAGCCAGAGTTACACAGAAAACCCATCTTGAAGAATACCAAGCCCCCCCCCCACAAAAAAAAAAACCCGAACAATCTCACCACACCCCAAACTTCCCAAAAACACCCCAACCCAC
>NW_026067936.1:2471607-2487296 GCF_014885135.2 Alexandromys fortis
AAAAAAAAAAATGCCCAAACAAAGCAATATGAGACAAAGTCTATCAAAATAACATTGAGTTCATTTTGTATTGGTCATCTACCACTGGCCATGAGGCCTACCCTTAAGTGTGGTTTGTATATCCAGTGAAACTGCATTGGAGAAAACTAATATTTTCTTTCAAACATATGTCAATTTGAGACATCCGGCTTGACCTTATGTAGGCCTCGGCAAGCTGATTAGGCTGTCTTGAAATCTCTTCAACCAAGGAAATTAATATAATGATTTTTACTTTAGCTTCAGATAAAGGCAGGACAAAGGCAGAAGCAGCCATAATCTTTGCAAAATATCACAAGAGTGATCTCGAGTCCAGCTGGTAATATTGTTTCAACCAGAAGCTTCATGAGCTGGGCCTCCACCGTTTCTACTGCTCCCAACACTGCTGTCTTCCCAGCTTTACTAGGATGGCCCACTAAGCCCTGACTACAGAAATAACTACTTTCCTAGTCCAAAGTCACAAAATCTTCCACATTATTCCAAAGAGCAGCAAGGCCAGGCCTGTCACAGCCATGTCCCAGTCCCTGGTACCAACTTCTGTCTTAGGAGCTTTTCTATTGCTGTAGTAACAAGTTGCCATGACGGGCATGGTAGCACATGACTTCATTCTCAACTCTTAGGAAGCAGAGGCAGGTGTATCTCTGAGTTCGAGGCCAATCTGGAACTACAGAGCAAGTTCCGGGACAGCCAGGGCTACACAGAAAAACTCGGTCTCAAAAAAACAAAATAAAGTAAAAAGAAAGATAAGTTGTAGTGATTTGAAAGAAAATGGCCCCCAAAGGCCCATAGGGATTGGCATTGTTAGGAAGTGTGGCCTTGTTGGAGGAGATGTGTCACTAGGGAGTGGGCTGTGCGGTCTCAGAAGCCCAAGCCTGGCCATTGTGTCAGTGCCACTTCCTGCGGCTGTAGATCTAGATGTAGAAATTGTAGCTACCTCTCCAGCCCCATGTCTGCTTCATGTTGCTATGCTTCCCACCATGATGATGATGGACTAAACCTCTGAACGGTAAGCCACCCCAATTAAATGTTTTCTGTTATAAGAGTTGCCATGGTCATGATATCTCTTCACAGCAATAAAACCCTAAGTAAGAGTTAGGGGCACGTGAAACATAGAGGAGAGCGAGGAAGCAGTCAGTCTAAAGCAGAGTAAAGAGACCTGGAGTGTGGTTCAGCAGCAGAGGGCTTGTCAAGGATGCTCAAGGCCCTGAGTCCTATCATCAACTCTGCAAAAATTGACAATTATGACAGAAGAGAGACAATGAAGATTATATGTAGTGCGTGGTCCTGGCAGTGCATTTCTGAACAAGGGAAAAAATTAGTTACCAAGGACATTGTTGGAAATGAAGGCTAGAATAAAAATGAGGGTGACATGTGCAATAACAGAAGCCTGGCAGGGGCCTAAGGGGCGTGTGAGCCAAGTTTTTGCTCAGAAGCAAACTCCATAGCCTAAGGCTATGGCATCCTGCCCTCCAAAGCCCTGGAGCCCAAGACCTTCATTTCCTACCCCTCTCTCTCTCTGGGATCTGACGCTGTCATGGCAAAGGTCTGGTCTGGCCTGACACAGCAGCCCCTTGTACCTACTTCTGTCTACTCTTCTGTTGCTGTGAAGAGACGCCATGACCAAGGCAACTTATAACAGAAAGCATTTAATTGAAATCTTGGCTGCAGTTTCAGAGGGTTAGACCATTACCATGGTGGGGAGCATGGCAGCATGCTTGTCCAAGTAGAGAGTTCAGTACCCAGATCCACAGGCAGCAGAGAGAGACAGTGAGAGACTGGGCCTGACTGGGGCTTCTGGAAACTTCAAAGCCCATCCCCAGTGACATGGGTCCTCCAACGACGGCACTCTTCCTGATCCTTCTCAAGTAGTAGTGCTCCTTTATGACTAAGCATTCAAACACATGACCCTATGGGGGCCGTCCTTACTCAAACCACCACGGCCCTTTGAATTCACAATACTCAAATGAATCACAAGGCAGAACGTAGCTTGTTTCTTAGGTTTTCTGCATTTGGGGTTTTGTCATTGTTGTTGTTGCTCTAGTTCTTTTCATTTTGTTGCCAGAATGGAACACAAAAGGCCTCTGGGGCCGTTCCTAAGAGAGTCCTTTTTCCACTCTGAAACCTCGGGAGTCAACACACTTCTGTTGATGTTTTGGTCTTCCATGTTCCCACCAGGATGGCCCACTAAGCTGTACTTATGGCACTACAGGGATTCTCTAGCCTACAGCTCCAAACTCCTCTACAACTCAGTTCCAAAAACAGTAGGAGCCACTATGGCCACTCTCAGTCCCAGTTTTTTTTATATTATTATTATTAATAGTTACATTTCTCATGGTTGTCGCCAAATACCCCAAAAGAGTAATTTAAAGGCATACCAGGTCAAACGTTTTGGCTCACAGTTTGAAAGGATCCAGTCCCTCATGGTAGAGAAGGCATGGTTCATAGCGGCAGGAGCATGTGGTTGGGACTGCTATACCTTGGTGGGCTAGTAACCCGAGAAAGGGAATACCAACCCTGTCTGTGATATTTTTGAACTTTAATTTTTAAAAAGTATTTTCAGTGCCTGGAGAGAGATGGTACAGTGGTTAAACGCCCTGGCAGCTCTTCCAGAGGACCTAGATTTGATTCCCAGCACCCACAAGGCAGCTTGCACCCATCTGTATGTAACTCAGGTTCCAGGGGATCTGATGCCCTCTTATGACTTCCATGGGCTCCAGGCACACGTGTGATGCACAGACATACATACAGGCTAACCCCCCCCTTAACTCTTAGAGACTAGCTTTCTTCTCCTCCACACTTTGAACTGATGTATACACTGCCAGAGTCTTCTGTGTCCTAGCCATAGGGAGCCAGAGAGAGTGAGACCAGGAACACGGGAGTATCCCCAGCACTGGCCACTGCAGCTGGTGCTTAGGAAAGTCTGTGCTGGGCACAGCCACGGCTACCATAACTGACCATTCAAGGTATGTAGTGGGGGAAGGACTGGAAGATGGCTCAGTGGTTTGAGGACTTGTTGCTCTTACAGAGGACCTGGGTTAGATTCCTAGCACCCATGTAGTAGCTTACAACTGTCCATACTCGACTTCCAGGGAATCCAGTGCCCTCTAGTGACCTCCACAGATTCTGGACATGCATGTGGTATACAGACATGTATACGGGCAAAACGTTTGTACAGATCAAAAAAAAATCTTAAAAAATTAAAGCAAAAGTACGCATTGGTGTACTATGACAAATTTTACTTAAGAACCTGGTCTACAGAATAAGTTCCAGGACAGCCTGGGCTACACAGAGAAACCCTGTCTCAAAAACAAAAGCAAAAATTATTTAAAACACAATCACTCCCAAGAATCTTTTTCTTTTCTTTTCTTTTTGGATACTGGAATTTCAGTGTCTGGGATGCAGGTTTGGGGGAGTAATTGTTGTATCCCTCTCAGTCCCTACCATCTGTTCAGTAGGCAGCATTTCCCAAAGGTTGGGGTCAGCCCTCCCTTGGGAACTCTACCTGGGCAAGGGAGGCACTCTGATGACCCAGCAGATCAAAGATAAAGCCCTAAGTGTTTACAGTATCAGCTTTCCCTCCCTAGGGGAAGGCTGTATCTCTCTGTGGCTGTGTGTCTTTGTGAACAACTGGCCCTGTTGGCACCTCGAGGCCCAGGAACCCAGCTGCTGCCCCAGCCCAGCCTGAAAGGAGCGAGGCTGCAGGACAGGAGGCCCTTCCTGAGAACAAAACTATCTGCCTATCTTTGAAGGTCAGCAGCCGGGCCCTCACACCTGCCAGGTGGGGCCTTCTCTATAGAGCTAGCATCTTTGTCCACCTAGTTCAGCTCCAGGCAAGCGCGAGAGACCCTCCTGTCAGGTTCCTGGCTGTTCACAGCACAGCTTTTCGAGAAATTTGCAATGAGGAGATAGCACTGGGGACCTGGGGTGGGGCTCAGGGGTTGATATCAAGGCCCCAAGTTTTATCTCCCGCACTGAAAATCAAATTGAATCAAAGCAACAACAAAAAGCGGTCAGGCAACCTCAGGGTTGTTCCCCAGGCCTGAGGTGGTGAGGAGGAGCACAAAGTGGATGTGGTTGAAGCTTGGCGCTCGGCTCCTAAGGCTACTTCTGTCAGTACGGACAAATACGACCATGACTTCTCTGCTCTGTTCTCCTTACCAGCATTAGACTGGAACAGCTCCTATTTCAGGGACCGGTAGGAGGAGTAAATGAAATAATATTTTAAAATCACAGTGCGGAACTGGCGTGTAATGAATTTCAGCCGACCCCCTCCTCCACGGAAGAAGCTGTGGCCAGAGGCCATGCAGAGATAGATGGGCAGGTGCAGTGGCTCCTGGAATCCCCACTCTCTGGAAGCTGAGGCAGGAAGATGATATGGATCCTTAACATTTGAGATCAAGCCAAGTGCTGGTGGTGCACACCTTTGATCCCAGCACTCAGGAGGCAGAGCAAGACAGACTCCTGAGTTCGAGGGCAGCCAGGTCTACAATGAGCTCGAGGACAGCTAGAGCTAGTTACACAGACGGAAAAAAAAAAAAAAAAAAGACATTTGAGATCAGCCTGGGTAGCATAACCAGACCCTGTCTGTATGGTGGTGCACACTTTCAACCCCAGCTCTGTCTCGAGTGGCAGAGACGATCAATGCCAGCCTGGTCTACAGGGGAACCAAGGCTAAATGGTGAGATCCTGTCTCAAACAACAAAAGAGCTTACGGTGTTGATAAGGCTGAAAAGAACCCCATGAAATGACACTAGCAAAAAACTAACCACCCCAAACTTCAACCACACCTGTGAGCATATGTCCGTTCTCCTGTTTCTCATGCCCTGTGCCCTGCTACCTGTCCAGTCTTCTGCTCTTTATCATTTACTGGAGTCACCACCCCCCACCCCCGCATCCCCCTCAGCTACACTCTCCAGAATTGCTTTTATGGCCTTGAACCCTCCTAGCTGTTCCCCTCTCGTCTTTTCTGTCCTTTCTGCTTAGGCAAGTGGGTCCTTTCCAAGCCCAGCCTGAGCATGTTGTAAGAACTGACTAGAGGTACAAGTGTCTCCCTGCGGAAGCTCCTGGACAGGGCAACCAGCCTAGACACCTCCCCCAACCTTGTTTCTTTGGGTGGCTCTTCCCTCTGGGAGGAATTCATTCTCCTACCTTGCAGGAGAATCTCAATTTGTGACCAGCTGTGCTCTCTCTGTGTTATTTAGTTAGGAATAAAGAATTTGTACCTTTACGAGGCCAGTTTGAAACAGCCACCCTAAAGGAACATGTTCTAGATGGAGTCTATTTCGGAAGCCATTTCGGAAACAGAAACCAGGGATGCCAGAGGCCTTGAAAGTGAAGATAAAGTAACTCACTTGGGGGACTTCTAGCACCTACTTGAAGAGCAGAAATGCTAAAAATGCCAGAACGCTTGCACGGTAATCTCAATAGTAGTTAAATACAGATTTAAATAATAAGCTTGATTATAAGCAAAATAGTCCCAGGAGATAGGACAAAAGAAAATCTAGAGATATATACCTGAGACACTTGGAGTTTTGCCTGCATCTGTGTCTTGTAGAACTGAGACTTGATGGGGCCTAACCCGTGTGAGGCAAGTGCTCTAGCTCCCAGCTTTGTCTCCGGCTCTTTTGCTTTTTACCCTTTGGAACAGGGTCTTGTTAAGTAGCCGAGGCAAGCTTTGAACCTTCGATCCGGGCGTGAGCCACCAGGCCCAGCTGGGAGTTCCCTTTTTAAGCTCTCTCACTATATTTTATAAAAAAATATCGAAGTTCTCCCATTGATGGCTGTTGTTTGCTGGTGCATAGATCATTCATTGTAAACACATTCTTGACAGATCTTGAGTCTGCAGCTCCAGGCAGACACCTCCACTCGCACCGACAAACAGCCGCTTCTTTCCAGGAAAGGGGAAAGCAAGCTCCACAGGTGTGTTTCCCACAAGGTCACAAAACCAGCAAAGCAGCCGCGGGCTGGGTGGGTCCCGAGCCGGCTGAGTCCTCTGCCTCCAGACCACTTCTAAGGGAATAAAGCAATTGTGAAGGGCCAAGAAGCCATAAATAGAACAAAGAGAGGAAAAGAAAAATCAATAGCAACAAAGAGAAAGAGCTTTGCGGTGGTTGACATCAGAATCTTGTTCGGCCAAGGCAATGTGAGGCTGAAGTGGCCGGGCTCTTACATCCCAGGCCTTGCTCCTAGCATAGATTGGGTTCAATGAACAGTACTCTCCCAAACCACTTTCAGGCAGGTCCTAGGATCCACCTTCCGCTTGTGGGGAACGGAGGGTCGGGAGAGATTACATAACTTGCACGCAAGCACATTATATATAAATAAAAACGCGGAGATTTAGACCCACAGTCCCAATCCCTTCCTGAGCCCCCACCCCCCAGCTGCGTGATCCCAAGGGTGCTCCCTGAATGTGAGCTGAGTGGGCTTTGGAGCAGGGAGGACCACTCTACCTGTGCTCCTGAAACTGGTTCCCCAAGGCTGACTTACCTGGGAAACAGCCCCTGGGGAAACTTGACTCCCTTCTCTCCTGACCCAGTGCAGACTGATGCCTATCTCTGCCCAGTTGCTGTGGCCTCCACAGAGCCTTGGAAAAGGCCCACCTCTCCTCTCCTTGGGATTTTCTCATAAGCAGCTAGCAGGGGACACTCCCACACACCAGGAAATGACAGCCTTGGGGCTCCTGATGAGTTCTCCCCAGAGCAGATAGAGACTTCCCTATTGCTCCATACTCTGAGCCCCAGGGACCTGGGATCGCCCTATCCTTCCCTCTCGCTCAGGAGCGTTTTCACCGGGTACTATAAGAGAACTCGATAAATCAAAGTGGTTTCCCCAGCAACAGCAGGAGAAGCAGGTTTACTTATGCCAGGTAAATAATGCATGAGCCAAAGCTGAGAAATACAGCAACCAAGTTCATGTTTCGAACAGGTTCACTGAACTGCCCAGCTGTGCCTCTGAGCCGCAGTCCCAGGGGGTTAAGGTTGCAGCTCCCCACCGGCCTCTCCTTTCCAAAGGAATCCTGTCGGTATGCAGGGGTTTTGTTTGATTAGTTTTTGCTTTGTTTTGTTTTTGAGCTTCCTCTTCCTCCCCAACCTCCTCTCCTTCTGCTCCTCTTCCTCTTCTTCCTCCCATCCTCCTCCTTTCCCTTCCCCTTCTCCTCCTTTTCTGGTCTCTCTGCCCGAGCATCTAGCCCGCAAATCCAGCCATCCCTGCTGTGAAGCCCATGGGTCTCAGCGCCCATCTATGCGGCTTCTCCCAGCCATTGCACACCACGTGATGAAAGGATTTTTTTTTGTTGTTTGTTTGTTTGTTTTGTTTTGTTTTTGCGAAGTCAGGGAACGAAGCAGAGACCCACACCAGCCGGCTCCCTCGTCTGCCAGAAAACGGTTCACTTCCAAATCCATTAGGTAGACCTGACAGGCCAGCCAGGTCTCTGCGCTCCCCGGCAAGATGGGCCTTGCCAAAAAGAAATGTGAACTGAACCAAACTGTGCGAGAACAACCTGCGATAAAGCCTGTTGGCTCCTCCCTCACCCCTGGGAAAACCGATACAGAGTCAACATCTCCCAACCTCCCAGGAGGGGTTCACGCTCTGATCTGCACTTAAAAGTATTAGGTCCTTTTCCTTTTGGTTTTGTAAATAGCAGATTATAGTATAAAATAGAAAAATCTTTTCAAACGGCCAAGCCCCAGTTTGACACACTCTCCCTACCCCGCCCTGAAGAGAATCATTTATTTCCGGAACTGAAAACGCTTCGATATAAAGAGAAGCTGAGACAATAAACTCAAGTTTTGTAAAAAAAAACTGGAAGGTTGAACCAATCTCTTCTCTCTCTCTCTCTCTCTCTCTTTCTCTCTCTCTCTCTCTCTCTCTCTCTCTCTCTCTCTCTCTCTCTCTCTCTCTCTCTGTGTGTGTGTGTGAAGATTTAGTCCCTGCCCTCAAAAGGCTTGCAACCTTATAGGCTGCCCCAGGAGAGTCACAATTCCCCAACAGTCCTTTCTCTTCAAAGGAATCTTTTCTGGGTCTTCCAGGCTCTTTTGTTGTTTGTTTTGTTTTGTTTTGGAGCTAGGTCTCTAAAGCTGAGTGAGATGAAACCCTTCCAGTGCTCTATCCTTCCCCCAACACCCCCCCCCCCATCTCAGCAGGAGCAAAGAGAGTGTCTGGGCCTCTGTTTACCCTACCCCTCTCCGGCCCTGCACCCGGTAGATACCACTGAGATGAGGAGGGGAATAAGGAGGAGCAGGGAGGACAGCCAACACCATAGGCAAGATTAAGAAGTGAAGCCAGGCATGATGGTGTGCACCTGTAATCCAGCTCTCAGGAGGCTGAGGCAGGAGAATCAAGAAGCAAGGTTAGCCTGTGAGCAGCACAAGACTGAGTCTCAGGGAGAGGGGAAAGGGAGAAGGGAGAGGGGAGGGGAGAGGAGGGGAGGAGAAGAGAGTAGAGGAGAGGGGAGAAGAAAGGAGAGGGGAGAGGGGAAGGGAGGGGAGGGAAAAGGAGAAGGGAAAGGAGGAGGGGGGAAAGGAGAGGAGAAGAGAGGGGAGAAGAGAAAAGAGAAGGAAAGGGAGGGAAAAGGAGAGGGGAGGACACGAGAAAGAGGAGGGGTGGGAAGGGGAGGGAAGAGGGGAGGGGAGGAAAGAAGAGAGGGGAGAGGAGGAGGGAAGAGGGGAGAGGAGAAGAGGGGAGAGGAGGAAGAGAGGGGGAGGGAAGGAGAAGGGAGGGGAGGACAGGGATGTTAGGTAATGGTCACCATTTGTCATGATATCCTCACACGGTGACAAAGCACAAAACGTCAGAGGGCTAAGGAACAATGATCTACACACTGCTCCTCTGAAAGCCTCCCCGGGTAGAAAGGAAATAAGTCACACTGACAACAGAGTGGTCTGTGACTGCGCAATGAGGCGGGTCTAAGTGAGTGAATATCCTAGCAACCTAGTTGGTCTGTAGAAATTACAGTGACCTGAAAATTGACCGGCCAGATCTGTCAGAAAAAGTATGGGGAGAGGAGCCAATAGCAAACGCAAACAGAGTGGATGAACCCCCGTGACCCTGGAGTCAGCGAGATGGCTCGGTGGATTAAAGCTCTTCTCTCACCTGAGTTCAATACCTGGGACCTGCACAAAGATGGAGGGAGGGAATTGACTCTGCAAAGTTGTCCTCTGACCTCTACATGGGCACCATGGCATGTGGGCACGCACACACACACACACACACACACACACACACACACACACCATATACACAATAATAATAAAACCTTAAAATATCTAAAGCAGCTTAGATACAATCATGACTAAAGAAATTGCTAGTGCCAGGAGGTGGTGGTGCAAGCCTTTAATCCCAGCACTCGGGAGGCAGAGGCAGGTGGATCTCTGTGAGTTCGAGGCCAGCCTGGTCTACAAGAGCTAGTTCCAGGACAGGCTCTAAAACTATAGGAAAACCCTGTTTCAAAAAACCAAAAAGGAAGGAAGGAAGGAAGGAAGGAAGGAAGGAAGGAAGGAAGGAAGGAAGGAAGGAAGGAAGGAAGGAAGGAAGGAAGGAAGGAATTGATTGCTAGCCTGTGATCTAAGAATGTGAAGTGCCTGGTCAAGACTGAACATTCCTTTGGTTGCCTTGGAATCATCTGCTCACTACTCCACATTTTAACTCCTGAGAAAGGAAAACTTGCACAATTAACCACAGAACAGAAGTTGTAATCAGAGGCCAGTCCGCCCTGTCAGCTGCGGACCATACAGACTACACAGCAGTAGTCAGGCCGCATCTGGTGTAACAGGATAGGACAAACTGAAGAACGCTTTGGGAAACAGCCACCCCAGAATGTCCTGGGACTGAGCTGTGGCCGCAGATCAACCCATCCTGTCTAACCGAGCAAATCGTCTGTCCGGAAAGAATGATTTCCATTGAGGTTATTGACCGAGTCACAGGCGTCAGCCCACCTGCTTACAAAATAGTCGGGTGTGGAAGAGCACACCTATAATCCAGCACTCAGAAGGCTGAGGCTGGAGGATCGCTGTGAGCTCAAGGCCAGCCTGAGCTAAATTGTAAGACCCTGCCTCAAGGCACAAATACACCTGGCTGGGTTGTGGTTCAACTAGTTGAGTGCTTGCCTAACGTGTACGAGGGTTAACTCCCTGCACTGAATGAAACCGGATGTGATAATCTTGGGTGACTGCGGAAGCAGGAAGATCAGAAACTCAAGGTCATCCTGGGGGTCAAGAGACTATCTCAAAATAGCAATAATAGCAACTCCCCCCACCCAAAAAATGTCTGACACAATACAGCCCTGGCAGGATAATGCTAGAACAACCGTGAAACCTGAAGAAGACCTGGGTTGAAAGCCCCTGTCCCTCTCCAGCATCTCAAGATATATTGCCCAGGCTTGGGGACCTGGTATGATTTGGCATCAATTCAAAAGACTAGATGTTCAAAATTCAAAATTGTCTAGATGTCCACATCTTAGACAATTGCCCTATCAGTGTGACATCCTGACCCAAAGGCACATTATTGCCCAACTGCAGGACAATTACAGTAAGCTATGCACGTTCAATAACGTCTTAGACCTTCACCGGCACTTAGGACTTGCAAAACACTCCAGGAAAGCGTGGTATACCTTCATTTACAGACCATCTGCTCAGTATGCAGACCCAACACCGCCCCAAGAACAAGAACGGGCGTACTGTCAAATGCCTGTAATCCTAGCACTCGAGAGGCTGAGGCAGGAGAATTACTGGGAGACTAAGGCCAGCCTGAGCGACACAGTATCAGGCGACAGGATGGATCTGAGAGATGAGAAACTAACCATGCCCCAAGCCCTACCCTGTCACATCACCAAGGCCATGCTCATTCCCCCCCCCCCAAGGAGCTGGGCCTCAGGCTGACTCACCTGACCACAGCCTCCGACCTCTCCACAAACGGCAGGGAGTCAGGGATGTCTGGGAGCACCAGCTGACATGGCTACAGGATGGCCTCATAGAACCCTGACGTTTGTGTGGGACCTGAGTCAGGGCTGTGGGGAAAGCAGAACACAGGAGAGAGGCCAGTGGCCAGCAAAACAGAGCCTGTGGGACTTGGGTAGAGCCCACAAAGGAGCTTGATCCTAGAGCAGAGACAGAAGGCCCCCCACAAGAACATCTTCAGTTAAGACCCAGGGACAGGTTGGGGTGCAGCTGTCTAGCATGGCTGCCTAACAAGTGTAAGGCCCTGGGTTCCATCTCCAGCGCTGCAAAGTAGAAAAAAAAACCAAAAAGCTGGGAATGACCTGGGTGTGGACTGTGACCCAAGCCTCCGTTCCGAGCCAGACCCTCCTCCAGGGGATTTCATTCCACCTCCCCCATGCCTGGCTCATCTTCCAGTTTTTCCAGAATTCTTTTCTGCTCTTAAAATACCAAGAGCTCCAATTTAGCTGTACTGACCACTGCTTAGGCTCCTCCCCACCTAGACTTCTCTGTCCAGAAAGGAAACCAAACGACATCCAGCTGAGGCCCCAGTTGGCCAGCCCCAACTGCTATTGCCACCAACTGGACTGCAGGGGAAGTCTGGGGTGTGGAGGGAGGAGAAGGGCTCCTTCTTGTCTTGCCCCTTCCCTAAACATCTCTAACTACAGTCCAGAGCCAGTCCCACCTCCTAAGTTAGCATTGCCTCAGGGGCTCCAAGAGACCCTCCTTGGTTTATAGCACTGTGAGGGCTCCAGGCTTCTTCTCCAAGCTCCTAAAGGCTCTGCAGGGCAGACAGTATTTCCTTTCCTGGTCAGAAAACAGAGGAAATGATTAGGTACATAAGCTAGACAGTGGCTGTCGTAGGGAAAAGCCGAGCGCAGTGATCCTGGTCACATGTCCCAGCTCTGAGAGGAGCACTCTACAACATAACTGGACCTATCGCCTGTGTATCTCTCCACGGTCCCCAGTTATTGTCAGGAGAAGCCTGTGTCCCTTTCAGGTCCCACTTACATCTTTGGAAACTGAGGCACACACTATTCTCCCTATTCTTGACTTACGACAGGACCATGGATGTTCCTGACAGCAGCCTTGGAAATCTGGTCTTGTCTATAACAAGCCTGGGGACACCAAACATGCTTAAAGTCACTAGAGTCACTGGAGCTTCTGAGAGGACATGAAGGGACAGCCCTGTGCCCTAACCTTGCCTCATGAGCCCAGGCACCTCTCCTCCTCTCAGGGTTTCCTCTGACAGAGCCTTGAGTTGTACTTCGGGGCCTCTGAGACATCAGCCATTTAATGGAACGCAAATTGGGATCCGCTTCCATAAAGATGTATAATGCATGGACTCTCTATTGGATTCACTTGAGAGCCCATCATCCATCACCTCGGCAGAGCCTGCGCCAACTCAGGCCTGTGTCAGCAGTTTCTTGCCATTTGGCATCTGCTGCCAAATTCATCTCCTTGGGCCGTGGGGTCTAGGAGACACCAAACGTTTTGAGCAAGGTTGGCCCTGCCCCTGGTATCAGAAGACTGGACCACGATGAAGGGGCAGGGAGTGACCTTCCTCATGGGGCTGTCTTCGGTAGGGGCTGAAATGCCATGACCTCCTGGCAATATGTCCAAGTGCGCACTGGACTATGGAGGACTCATTGGTGTTTAAAGGGATAACTTTAGACGGGAGAGAGGAGAGAAAGTTCTCCCCACCCCAGGATCCAGTCCTGACTCTCCACCCAGAATTAGGCTAGAGAACTTTCGGTTTGGTTTGGTTTTCAAGATAGGGTTTCTCCGTGTAGCCCTGACTGTCCTGGAACCTGCTCTGTAGACCAGGCTGGCCTCCAATTCAGAGATGCCCTGCCTCTTTCTCCTGAGTGCTGGGATTAAAGGTATGTGCCACCATTACCCAGCTATCTTTCTTATCTCCTGTATAGACACTTGCACACACTCATACCCTGGCACACCCACACATACACAAGCAGCCATGACTCGACTCTATTCCTCTGCACAGACTCAGCTTTTACTCACATACACAAACCATACACCTACACACACACACACACACACACACACACACACACACACACGCATACACGTAACACTACGACACACACAAGACACGCGGGTGTATATAGAACTCACATACATACACACTGACACCCATTATCATCTTCACACAATATACAACTCCATATCACACCCACACACATTCAGAAAGATTCACGTCCCAATATTACCTCACAGGCCACAGACAGACTGGGGCTGTAAGCTCCCAGAGTCGCTAGGATACAGACTGTGTGGGCGTTTAGGATCTGTGATAGACAAGTTCCCAAGCTCCGTGGGAGCAGCAGTGATTGAAGAGGTGGGAGCTGTGTTCCCTTCTAAAGAATCTTCAAATCAATGGAAAGGGGGCTGGGCAAGAAAGGACAGGAAACCCAAGAGGAAGACTCAGTCAGGTGTCGGAGATGTGACACCTGCCAGGCAAAGATGGAAGGCTCCAGCCTTTGAAGACCGAGGAGCCCATATGCTCACCCCTGTGGACTAGACAGACATACACTAAAGCTAGGATCGAGCTGAAGGGAAGGAGATCCAGCCTTGCTTGCCCTGGAAAAAATCCCAAGCCAATTCACAAAATATAGCTTACAGTCCGGGGCAGAGTACAGCCTACCAGACAAGGCTTTCAAACTAACTCACCAGTTTGGCAGCCAAAATGGCAAAGCAACCAAGGCTGCAGGGACCAGGTTCCCAGAAAGGAAGAGCAAGCAGGTGGACAGAGCAGAGATCAAACAGTAAGGGCAAGAAGAGCCCAGCTTCAAGACCTGCGTGTTGAGGGCCTGATCCCTGAGCTTCAATGAATGAGGAGCCTGGTTTGCAGCTCATACTTGCCTCCTCTGAAGGGGAAAAAGATCTGTGGTTATCATTCAGAGACTCATGTAGGTTCATTTCTTCCAGGAAGTCACCCATGATGTCCCCTCCTTAGAGCCCAGCCTGTTTGTTACCTAATAAGGCTTTAGTTTCTTTTGAAGGTTTATCCATTCCTCTTTTTTCTTTTTTCTTTTTGGTTTTTCGAGACAGGGTTTCTCTGTGGCTTTGGAGCCTGTCCTAGAACTAGCTCTTGTAGACCAGGCTGGTCTCGAACTAACAGAGATCCACCTGCCTCTGCCTCCCAAGTGCTAGGATTAAAGGCATGCGCCACCACCGCCCGGCTTATCCGTTCCTCTTTATGGGCGTTATGTCTCCATGGATGTCTACACACCAGAACAGAGCATCAACTCCTAGGGAACTATAGTTAGAGAGGGTTGGAAGCCGCCATGTAGGTGTCGGGAACTGAACTCAGGACCTCTGCGAGAGTGACCAGTGCTCTTTTTTTTTTTTTTTTTTTTTTTGATTTTCGAGACAGGGTTTCTCTGTAGCTTTTTGGTTCCTGTCCTGGAACTAGCTCTTGTAGACCAGGCTGGCCTCGAGCTCACAGAGATCCGCCTGCCTCTGCCTCCCGAGTGCTGGGATTAAAGGCGTGCGCCACCACCGCCCGGCCCGAGTGGCCAGTGCTCTTAACCACTGAACCATCTCTCCAGTCCAAGACCTGAGTTTGTGACCTCAGACCTAAAAACAACAGAGGGCGTTTTCAGAAGAACTAGTCGACAAAGAGTAGCGACCCTGCACACCAGAGCAAGTCACGTATGCTTAGCATTACTAGCAAGCCATGTGGAGTGAACAGCATGCCGTGACACAGAGGGTCGAAAGGGTTCCCGTGGGGATGACCAGACACCAAGCAATGGCTTCAGGGATGAAGTAGGATGTGAATGGTGCTGGGAAATAGGGGTCACTTCCCAGACGTCTTTATTCCTTGCCATGCTGGGTGTAGACTGAGGCCTTAGTCTCCCACCTATCTGTTATCTTATCCATTCACGCAGCCTGTCCACTTCCTTTTTTCTGTGTTCATTGGTGGAGCGTCTAAAAGCCTCCCCTGGGAAAAGAGAGGTCTATAGGTCTATATCCAGCCCACTCCTAACCCCGAGCTCCTGTCATTTTTAGGGAAGGTTGGAAGGACTCCCCAGTAGCCCTTTGACTGCCGTACTCCATCGGCCAGAGTGCAGTAACAAAATGCATCTGAACCGTAGAACCAGGGCCTCTGAGTTGTGACTCGGTGTCCCCCTCAAACCCAGGGGGCTAGGGATAGTAAATGGCGAGGGAAAGTCCTAACGATGACCCAGGGAGAATGAATTAGAAGTTCTGTCTACTTGCCATGGCCCACTCAGGAGGCAGGGGTGGTAAACCTTCAACTCAAGGCCAGCTTTAGCTACACGATGGGACCCTGCCTCAGAACACCACTCCCAGCAAAAACCAAAGGGCAAGTTTTTTGCTTTGTTTTGTTTTTGTCTTCTGCGTGGCCTGGTAGTGGGTGACCCTAACCCGCGCTGCAGTCCGTCAGCCATGTGACCCAGGTGAACACCAACATGACAAGTCTCGCTGATGCTGGGGCCTCACTCCCCCCCCCCCACCTCCTTTCTTAAGACAAGGTCTCATTTTTGCCCTCAGTTGGCATGGAACTCACTATGCAACCCAGGCTAGTCTTGAACTCATGGCAATCTTTCCGCCTCAGCTTCCCAGGTGCTAGGATTACAGGTATGTGCCACCATGCCTGGCTATTTCTAAACATATAAACAAATACTCTGTGTGTGTGTGTGTGTGTGTGTGTGTGTGTGTGTGTGTGTGTGTGTTTGTATA
>NW_026067936.1:2488713-2491893 GCF_014885135.2 Alexandromys fortis
GATCTCTTGTTCTCCAGGCTGGCCTTGAACTCCTAACTCTCCTGTTCTACCTCCTGATTGCTGGAATTTCAGGTGTGCACCATCAGCCTCCACTTGGTGTTGGTTTAAGAACTGGGGCCAGGTTTGACCCTCCTGTGGCATTCACAGGGGATTACTTTCAGGATGGCAAGACCTGAAGGTTTTGTGTATTTAGTTATATTTCCATAAAAACTGTCCACACTCATACCTTCTTATATTCTTTTTGTTTGTTTTGTTTTGTTTTGCTTTGTTTTTTTTTTTTTTTTTGTTTTTCAAGACAGGGTTTCTCTGTGTAGCCTTGGCTGTTCTGGAACCGTGGAGCCCATAGATCTGAGACTACTCTGTCGTCTGGGCTAGGGAGAATGGGCCACACCTCCCCTCTGCCATAAAAAGTCCTGTGTCAGGAACAGCTGAGGGGCCAGTGTAGGAAAAGCTGAGCTTGGAGTGAGTGTGTCATGTGTTCAGAAAACAAGCCCTAGCATCCTGGCTCTGCCTGGCTGGGATGATGCTTCTCCTAGCTCTGCCTTTTTCTGCAGGGTCACCCTCCAGGGAAGCAGAGCTGAAGAAGGGGAGAGCACTGGCTGGAGAGCAGATATTCCAGACGCTAATTCTCTGCTCGCATCTCCCAGAGCCAATCCAAGAACCGGGTCCTTCCTTCTCACACAAGTTCAGTGGCCCATGGGGACCAATGAGACTGTGGATGCTGGGGCCTTCGAGAAGTTGCCTTGACAACCTATTCTCTCAGGTGTGGGAGGAAAGGGAGGGCACCTGCAGGAGGACAGGATTCTGGGATGCCGAGCTGCCTCTAGGCATATTGGCATCTTTACGGTCCCCTGTACCCTCTCGTTATACAATTTCCTAGGCTTGATCCTCAGTGACCAATCTCTCCTTCCAGAACTCGGGCCCGATGCGGGGGAGGCAGCGCTGGAGACTGAACTGTGTGGGCTTGACAGAGCTGGCAGGCATACTCAGCATGCTAAATGCAGTGGACCATTCAAGATGTCTAGACAGGAAGCCAGGCTGGGAGAAAAGCAAAGACACTCCCCTCGACACACACTAGAGCCCAAACCGCCTATGCCACTGCCCCAAGGGCCCAGAGGATGGGTTCTTGGCGTTACGAGTGCCAGTTTATAGCATATTTTCACGGGATTAGAGGGTGTACCCTCACTGGCCTGAGTGCAAGTGGGAGCGTGCCCGGTGTGGCAGACAAACCACCACCAGTTGTAGGATTAGGTTAGAGTGGCCCAGAACGACCTTAAGGCTAGGAGAATAAAACTAGCCCTGGTGGAAACAAGAAACAAGCAAACAAACCTTGTTGCTGGTGGGTGCCTGACTTTAATTCAAGCGCTTGGGAGACAGAGATTGGTATATCTCTTTGAATTCAATGCCAGCCTGATCTGGGTACTGAGTTCCAGACCATCCTGAGGGCTACATAGAGAGATCCCTGTCTACCCCCGCACCGCCAAAAACAAACAGACAAAAAAAAAAAACAATTAGCATCAGGGCTTCAGAACCCGAACAGGTACTGGGCATGCTCAGAATAACACTCAACATCCAACCGGGAGTAGAGAGAGTGGAGCCTTTGAGTCTGTTTCTTAGCTTCCACCTTCGTAAGATGGTTTAATACACACCTGCCCTACCTGCCCCATGGGTTACAATCAGACACAGTCAGGCAGGCATGACTATAAATAATGTTTACACAGTACAGCTCTAAGGCTGCTTGGTTCTATGGCCTGGAAGACTTGTTTCTTTTGGCTATCAGTGACTCAACTGCTTAACCTAGGAAGAGCTCCCCTGCCCCACCCTCTCCAACACGGTCTTTCTCTACATAGCACAGCAGTAGATCCAGGATCCTCACACAGAGATCCGTCCGTGCCTCCTGATCTTCTGCTTCTGTTTCGGCCAGGACCACTTCATTGGGATCCAGTCCTTTGGTCTCACCTGACACCAAGGATGCTGAATTCTTCACTGGAGTTATGGTGCCTGCTCCCCACCCCCAGATTTGAGATCTTGAAGGAGACATTTAAAAAGACACAACAGGAGGATGAGACCCAAGCACACCATCAGATCTGACAGCGTGGGTTGTTACCTGCCTAAAACACCTGCTTATAGTCCATTCAGCAGCTTGATTCTCTCCCTCCTTGAAGTGGCTCTGAAAGCCATCTCCTCCAGGAAGCCTTCCCGGATCAGCTAAGTCCCTGGCAGCTCCTTAGGCTGCATCTGAACCACACCCTTTTCCTGGATGCTGCTCACCTAAAGGTCGGTGGTTTCAGCTGTGGAGCCTCTCCCAGCACGGGTACCAGCACACCTTTCCCTACTGGTACACCATGCTGTTCTGATCCCATCGCGCACTTGGCATACATTTGATGTGAATTACCTACTTGTCGTTTGATGGATTCGCTTCTTGCTCTCATTTGGCTTTGAGTGCGACCTCTTTTCCACAGCTTCACAGTTTGTCTGAGACATTTACAGCTAAGGTCAAAAAAGAATCGTCTGCCTCTGCCCTTCCGTTGACTCAGTGGGATGTGACTGGACTCCCGTCCTCAGAACATTAAATAGGTCCAAATTCCACGTCTCACCATCTTTGGCTCTCCAACTGAATCCACTTCTGAGGTTTTGGGGTTTTGTTTGTTTTTGTTTCTTTGTCTCCTCCATGAGAAATGGTCTTTTTATTTAAGAAGAAAACAAAAGGGAAGAGGATACTGCTATGTAGCTCCAGCTGACTTTAAACTTACTATGTAGTCCAGTAGTCTAGGCTGGCCTTAAGCATGTGATCCTCCTGCCTCAGTCGCCTGAATGTTGGGATAGCAGCAAGCATTGTTATATTCTGCTTTAGGTTGTTTTCGTTTCGGTTTTGGTTTGTTTCTTCAAACTGCTGTACAGACAGACAAATCCGTTTTCTTAGACTTACTGCTGGCTCTGTCTTGACTTCCTGATGACAATCTGATGGCAGTGTTGTTTAAAAACAGCCAACAGAGCTGGGCGGTGGTGGCACGTGCCTTTAGTTCCAGCAGTCGGGAGGCAGAGGCGGGTGGATCTCTGAGTTTGAGGCCAGCCTCGAACAGAGTGAGTTCTGGGACAGACACGGCTACACAGAGAAACCCTGTCTCAAAAAAAAAAAAAAAAAAAAGAAACAAAAAAAAAAAAGCAAAACAAACAACA
>NW_026067936.1:2493528-2604406 GCF_014885135.2 Alexandromys fortis
AACTCATTGAACACAGAGAAGCCAAGTTGGTGAAGAGGCTTCACCCCCATGATACTCGAGGGCACTCTACATGATACCAGAGGAGAATAGACATCAACCCAGCTACAAACCCTTCACTCTGCAAAGGGACCTCCCGCAATGGCACAAAGATAATTGAGTTTAAGACTTACTCTGTGAGATGGAACCCGTGCCCAACACTGCTCCAGTGGCCACGGACTGAGGGGAAAACCAAAACCTAGTGTCTGCTAAAGGGCCACAGCTATAAAGCTCCTAACGATGTTCTTCTGTATCCATAGATCAGTGTCTGACTCAGCCATCACCAGAGACGCATCCTCCTGTTGTGGATGGGAACAAATACAGAGACTTACAACTGGACAATGTATAAAAGAATGGGAAACCTTGGAACGCTCAGTCCTAAGTGGAATGTCCCCATCAAATCCCTTCTCTCAAGGCTGAGAGAACTGTAGTCAGAGACTGCTCTTTCTTTCCCGGCTGCTCAGACCCGAATAATCACACAGAAACTGTATCAATTACAATACTACTTGGCCAATGACTCAGGTATATTTTTAGCTATCTCTTATATTTTGAATTAATCCATTTCTATGAATCTGTGTATCACCACGAGGCTATGGCCTACCGGTAAGCTTCTGGTGTCTGTCTCCTCGGCACCTATGTGGTGTTTCCTTGACTCTGCCTACTCTCTATATCTCTTCCAACCTGGCTATATTCTGCCCTGCCATAGGCCAAAGCAGATTTATTCATTAACCAATAAAAGCAACACAGATACAGAAGGACATCACATATCAGGGAGCTCTGAAGAAGAGGAGGTGGAAAGATTATAAGGGCCAGTGGGGATATAGGATGCCAAGGAAACACTGTATGATACTAGAGGGGGCCTTCTAGACACACATGAACCCACAGAGACTGCAGTAGCATGCACAGAGCCTGCTCTAAGCCAGGTGGGGTACCAGTGCTGAGAGGGGAAGTAGACACAACCCCCACTCCCTAATCCAGAAGCTACCTCCAATTTTTTCACTTGCAAAGGAAAAATTAATTTTCTCCAATGAAGTCCCATTGGGTATACAAACCACTCTAAGGGCAGGCCCCATGCCCAGCAGTAGATGGCCAACACAAAATGATTCAATGGTATTTTGGTAGGTTTATTTGTTTTTTTGTTTGTTTGTTTATTATTTTTGTCTACTAATGCATTGTCTGAGTTTTTTTCATCTTTAACCCTACGGGTCTTTTGCTTATATATTATGGTTTCCTATAGTGATATTTCATTTGTATTTTAATAAATGAAGCTTGCCTGAAGATCAGAGAGTAAAACAGCTGCCCTGGTTAGTCTTGCAGACCAGGCAGTGGTGGCACACACCTTTAATTCCAGTAGCCACACTAGTTTGCCATAGAAATTTAGCGGTACGTGCCTTTAATCCAAGCCTTAGAGAGGATTATAAAACAGGAGGAGACAGCTCTCAGACAGTGTCATTCTGAGATTCCTGGAGGCAGGATCACCATTTCAGACTGAGGTAGAGGTAAGAGTCAGTGGCTGGCTGTTTTGCTTTCCTGGTCTTCAGGTTGAACCCCAATTTCTTTCTCTGGATTTTTATTAATTGTACTACCACTCCCAATTTTGTTTTTATGGGAATTTTGTGTATCAGAAGGTATGTGTCTCCACGCTTGTGTGTGTTTCTTGTGCTTCGTCTTTGACTCTTTATTTTTCTGTTTGTTCATTTTCATTTATTTTTTTTAGATGCCTGATGGTTTTCTAATAGAAGAAAGAAAGAAAGTGTGTGGATTTGGGTGGGTGGGGAAGTGAAGAAGATCTGGGAGGAATTGGATAGTCAGAATAAGTTGTATGAAAAAAATCTAATTTCAATAAAAATATCTAAAACCAAAAACAAATCTAACCTTTTTACGATGAATTATCTGATATATAGAAAGACTATCTGAAATAAAAATATGTATTTAAATATGATAAATCTTTCTTTTTTAATTTTTAAAATTCCCAGGGGTGTGTGTGAGAGATGTGTTGGCTCATGCCAAGGTGTGCAAGTCTGGTCAACAGAGAACTCTCTGAAGTTGGTCCCCATCTGTGGGTTCTGGGAATCAAACTCAAGTTATCAGGTTTGGTAGCAAGAGCTTTTACATGCTGAACCAGCCCAATAAGAATTATTTCTGCCTCTTGGAAATAGTTATCCATTGTGGGTGTTTGAACCTGAAATGTATCCCACAGGCTCATGTTACAAAGCTAACAAACTGGCGGCACTATTTTGGGAACTAGCTATAGAAAGTGGGTCTTGGGGCTGGAAAGCTGACTCAGCAGTTAAGGGCACTGACTCTTTTCCCAAAAGACTTGGTTCAAATCCCAGCACTCACATGACAGCTCACGTCTGTCTGTAACTCCAAGATCTGATACTCTCATACAGACTTACCTGTAGACAAAACATCAATGCACATATAATAAAAGCAATTTAAAAAAAAAAAAGAAAAGAAAAGAAAGGAAGGAAGAAAATGGGTCCTCAGGGGAAGGCCTTTGAAGGTAACTGGACCCTGATTTCACCTTTGCTCTCCATTCCCTGGCTTTGATCTAAAGGGTGTCTATCACCTCTCCATCCACCCTTAACTGAGCTGCTCTGCCCCTTGACCCAGATAGACCAAAACCCTCTGAAACCCTGAACCCAACTAACTCTTTCCTTAAACCGCTTCTTTCAGGGACTGTACCCGCAGTTAAATTCAACCTGAAATGAACAGAGTTAACACATCACCTATCTTCAGAAATGGAGCATCCCCTATGGTGCTGAATGTCGCTGTAGCTCTTCTTTAACACTACAGAGGGACCCACTGGCCTGGCTTATGTCATGTTGTCCTGGGCTGGGGTGTAGAGTTTATTAAAATGTATATTTCCTTGACCAACATGTTACTTCATTGTACTTGCTTTAAGGAATAGTATCACTTTGTATTTTTTTTTCTTTTTGTGGCTAGCTGGTTTCTCTCCCTATATTTTTAAGATCTATGCTGATGATAATTTCAATTTTTTTTCATTGTTGAGCAGTATCTCATGAGTGAACGGAACTGCTTTGTTGGCCCATTTTCTTGGCAATGAGCATTGGATTATTTCCTGTTGTGGCTGCTCTAAGGCCTTCTTTGTGCTCCCTGCCCTGGCTACCATACACACAGGTCCAAGAATTCTCCAGGATTTGCTCCCATGGGAGAATAACCACAAACTTCCGGCTTTTAGGTCATTTGCCAGACAGTTTCTGATACAGTTGTGCCAATTTTTACCAGCAGCATGAAAAGCTATTTCCCTTTACACCCTAACTAGCCAGTGTTTAGTTAGGCATGGTGGCTCATGTCAAGAATTCCATCCTTTGGGAGATAGAGGCAGAAGTCGTGACTTAGGGGCAAACCTGGACTGCACAGAGAATTTGAAGCTAGCCTGTGCTACATAGCAAGACTGCTGTGAGGTAGTGCTCTTGTACACTATAAAGATTTGTCACTCATATTGGTTTAATAAGATACAGATTGGCCAGTAGCCAAACAAGAAGTATAGGCAGAGTGACCAGACTAGGAGAATGCTGGAAAGAGGAAAGGCAGAGACACAGTTGCAAATCAGATACAGAGGAAGCAAGATGAGAATGCCACAGTGAGAACAGGTATCAAGCCACGTGGCTAAACATAGATAAGAATCATGGGTTAGCCGCGCACGCCTTTAATCCCAGCACTCGGGAGGCAGAGGCAGGAGGATCTCTGTGAGTTCGAGACCAGCCTGGTCTACAGAGCTAGTTCCAGGACAGGCTCCAAAGCCACAGAGAAACCCTGTCTCGAAAAACCAAAAAAAAGAAAAAAAAAAAAGAAAAAAAAGAATCATGGGTTAATTTGATTGTGAGAGCTAGTTAATAATAAGCCCAAGCTAATAGGCCAAACAGCTTATAATTAATATAAGCCTCTGTGTGTTTATTTGGAACTGAATGGCAGCAGGACAGAAACTTCCATTTACACATTTCTTTGAGACCCTGTCTCAAAGAAAAAAATATATAACTGTTTTCAGAATGCTGTCATTAAGAAAATAGATAATAACAAATATTGATGAGATATATGGGAAAGAGAACTTTAATCTACTGCTGGTGGGAATTGGTGTTACTCCAGTCACTATGGAAACCCATACAGAAGTTTCTCAAATGGCAACAAACAATAATCTTACAGATAAAAAAAAGAATGATTGTACAGATAAAGTGAAATTTCAAACTAAGTAAGAATAAAGCCTGTACAGTTTCATCTCAGAGCAGCGTCTCAGAATTGTCCCTTCTTGCTTCCTGCCTTGCATCTGTACTGACAGGGACGTCACACTGCCGGAAAGGGAAAGTGAGTATTTTTCTTCTCTTGTTTCAGAGGTTCCCTGAACTCCCTGTCACCAGGCTCCTGTCATTAGCTTTCACTCATCCAGCCAAGTCCTCCTGCACCAAACTCTGGCAGCCCGGCCTGGGAGGAATGCAAGAGGCTGCCTCCCGCTTGCACTTCCTAGTGCATCCTTGACCCCTGGGGTAAAGAGGAGCTCCAGTGTCAAATCTCCAGGGCGACCATAGACCACAAGCATGACTACTCACCCCTGCAGCAGCAATCCCTCCCTTCTATGGGAGCAACTTCCCAGACATCTTGCTAGGTAGCTTTAGACAGTCTTCACCATGACAGGGTTTCCCTTTCTCTTCAGGTGAAATGTCTCTTCCTGGTGTTTCTCCCTATACCTCCCAATCCTGTGGTTCTTGCCCTTCACCGTGAACCTGAGAGACAAGCACAAGGCATTATGCTCACTGCCGTGAGAAAATAACTATCTATTGGAACCAAGCATGGCGACACAGACATGTTTATGTTTTATATAGAACATGAAATTCATACATATATACATATATATAATTTCATGCATCTATATAAACGCAGGATCTAAAAAGGATTGTGATTAAATTCTTTAACTTCAGTTTGTGAATAAAAGACTGCCAGGTGCCAAAATCCATTCATGTCTTGTTGTTTATGAGGTATCTGAATGTAAGAATTAAATAAATAGGGCCAGCAGGATGGTTCACCTGGATAAAGGCATTTTGCAAAACCCTTGTAAAGGTGAAAGGAGACAACTGTGTGTGTGTGTGTGTGTGTGTGTGTATGCGTACACATGCAAAAGGTAAAGGAAAAGGAAAGCCCCTGGTTTAGTTTGACCATACCTCCAGGCTGGGACAGTAAACGCCAAGCTGGCATTTCCTCCCGACAGTGAGAATGTGGGGGAGGGGGGAAACATGGTCTCTGCTTTCACTTAGGGTCTGGAAGGCTAGGTGAATCTACTTTCCAGTTCAGTAACCCATCTGAGAGGAAGCTGTGAAGATTCCGGAATGAGAAGGAAATGTAATCTTTCTCACCAGCTCTTCTTCACTTCAGGGTCTTCAAACACCTTCTCCCTTGTCCAGGAAAGTTAGAACCAAGGTCCTTCCCCATTGGGTCATGTCCAAGAACTGAGCTTGGGGGTTTGTGAGGGCCAGGCTTCCCTCTGCCATCTCTCAAACACAGCCTCAAGTGTCGCCCATCTGTCATCTAAACTCCCATCCTCTGTGGCCACCTCCCAGCAGCAGCCAGCAAGCCGCACACTTCAGTCTACCTGACCTTTTGTGGAACAAGTACAAACTCAACTGTATTGTTAAAAATCAAGTTAAATAAATAAATTAAGTTTTGATAAACTAAATGCAAAGATAAAGAGACAGGAGAATTTAGCATAGAGGAGAGAAAACGTGAGAGGCAGTTTCACTACCAGAGATGTCATTGCTCACACAGCCCACAGACCCATCGCACAAATCCCCAACATACAGAACTCTGTGGAAACAGACAGACTGCTTAACCTGCCCTGTTGCATGCCTTCAAAAGCACACAGGCTTCTGAAACAGGCTCTCGCCCACTGGAATCCTGGGATTACAGACTTGAGCCACATCCCTAACCAGAACTCACTTTTTGTTTGCTTTGTTTATTTGAGACAGGGTTTTTTAGTTATTTGCTTTGTTTTAGTGTGTGTGTGTGTGTGTGTGTAACCCTGGCTGTCCTGTAACTTGCTCTGTAGTTAGACTGGCCCTGAACTCAGAGACCTGCCTGCCTTTGCCTTCCCAGTGCTGAGATTAAAGATGTGTGCTACCACCACCCAGCTGGGATTAAAGGCATGCACCACCATCACCCTGTGGATTTGCAGTTCTAATAGGCCCCACGTCAAGAAGATCTATTAAATTCTAGGCTCTGGACTGTGTAGCAACAGAGCAGCTAGGAGGTAGTGGACGTTCATCCTCGGACCTGTCATTGGGCTCATATAATAACGTGGGGCATAGCTCTCCATGTAGCACTAGGAGACCTGGCTACAGAAGCTGCTCAGAGTGTCGTCTGGAGACAATGCAGCCTATGTAACAGGCTCTATCCAGTCTCCTCTGGAATCCCACAACGACCCAGCTCAGAGGCTCCCTGAGTAAGTATCTTTCTTCCAATAGCAACAGAGCCTTGCAGCCACCTCCTCTGACACAATTCTAGACACCTTGCATTCTCTCGTCCCCCTTTGACCTCTTCCTTCTCCACGCCCCATCTTTTCTTCCTTCCACACAGAATTGCCCTTTTCTTTTATTATGCCTTTAGCCCATGCCTGCAGCTTGTATCTCAGCGAGTACTCCTTCCATCACGGACCGACTGTCTCTCCCTCCCCAACTGTCCCTGCTGCTGGAGTCTGGTGCAGTGAGGAAGCCTTACGGGTGGAAAATAAAAGCCCACATGGAGTAAGTTGACTGTATATGTTGCCGTTCCCCCCAATTTACTGTGAAATTTCCCTTGAAATGGGCAAAGCATTGCTTTTTTTTACCACCTGTCGTGAGGATGGATTGCAGAGGTCCTACTTCAGAAGATTCTTAGGGCAAAGGTCACTGGTCTTCTGGATCCCACTAGCTTTGCAGTGGCAGTACCCAACCACCACATCCCATACCTAGATTAGCTGTAGGAAGTTTGACTGTTGGGCAGAGTCAGCTTTTCTTCATCCCATCACCCCTCAACTCGCAGGTCCCACCTCCATCCTGTAGGACTCACTGGGGATGAATGGGGATTAAGGAGCCCTGTGCTTTATAAATGTAATGAAGAAGTACTGAGCTTGGCTCTCTGACAGATTCTCTAGAGAAGACAAGGGTAAGGGCAGCATTGCCTACCCTATAAGGGAGAGGCAGGACAGGGAACAGAAACCGGGATTGGAAACACTGGGGATATTCCGTTACTTCAGCTTTGCACCATTTATTGTTGAGACTCCAGCCGTTGAACCACATCATGTATGTGGCCACTGAGATGCCCATTCCAGTCCCTACATCACCAGCGTGTATGCTAGGGTTAGAGGTGGTAGGGTACTTACTTAGCTTGCTTGAAGCATTGGACTCAATCTCCCCCAAAGAAACCCCAAAATGTGAGGAGAGAGAGAGAGAGAGAGAGAGAGAGAGAGAGAGAGAGAGAGAGAGAGAGATATTATCAGGAAGGCTGTTGAGAAAAATAAATTGAGACCAGTGGTCTGCTTCTTCCCCTTGATTGCTCATTTTCTTTCCCATCTCAGTTTCTAGAACATTGTGCAGTAACTCTGGAAAGGCTGCCTGTGGCTGCAGAACCCTGTCATGTATTGGGCACCACGCAAAGGATTATAGACAGTAGTTTTGTATATCCTCGCAACCCTAGGTAGCTGCTCCACAGCTTCCTATGAGGTAAACCCATTCTAGGGTGAAGATACCATAAGCTGAAAATGCATCAAAAATATCTTATCTACCAAACGTCCATCTTATACACATTACACAGTAGAGTACAGTACGGGGTGACTAGTAACGTCAGTGGCCGCGGCCGCCCACACTGCACATCACTAACCTGAGTGAAATAATCAGAAGCCCCATCCCCAGTGGCTGCACACCTCTAATCCCAGCATTCTGGAGGCAGAGGCAGCAGATCTCTTTGAGTTCGAGGCCAGCCAAGGTTACACAGTGAGACCCTGCCTCAAAATTCAAAATTCAATATATGATTGCTACTTAACACATCTGGCGTTTGCACTGCTGCCGAGCTGAGAACTCACCAAATCAAACCCCTGGAGGGCGAGGACTCCCCGTCTTACAGCTGAGGAAATGTGCCCCACGGGGGCTCACTGCTCAACCTGCCAAAGTGACAGGAGGAGGAAGACACAAAAGCACTCTGAGTGTTAGGTCCAACAATGCTTTTCCAGTCTTCGGGGGAACACACTGCAAGGCCCGTGAAACAAATGCTAGTCTTGGGTTATTCTGCGTTTTGATTAAGGCCAGTGAAAATCTCATTTAGATTTTTCCAAGGAACTTGAAAGTCAAACACAAATGGTTACCTGAAGCAGAAATTTCCAGGGCCTGGGGCAGGGACAGTGCTGCTTGCTGCCTGGATGAGACGGGGTGAGCATTTATTTTGCAGTGTGTTCCATACCGGTTCTCTGCCTGTCATCAATACTCTTCCTTGCTGCCACCAACACATGATAATCTGATCTGAAAGAAAAGAATGAGCAAGGTATCTATAGAAACAAACATCATCAAATGTCCTGGCTCCCTTCCCGGGGCTTCAATAAGAATGCTGGAGAAAAGGAACCGCAGAGCGCTAGCTGCCTCAGCCAGTCTTCGTCAAGCTGTGAAGACTGGATTTGCTTGCTGATCTCCAAGCCTGCTGCTGGAGAGGTGGGAGCCCTCCTGGTGGAAACATGGGCTGGGCTCAGTATCAGATACAGAGAGAAGGACGTTATTAGGCGCTTGTCTTCCTGGAGTGTATGAATTCTTTCTTTACTTCCACATTTAATGTTCTGTGCTAGCTAACTCACTTACTGTTTTAATGACATTTACTGCACTGAAGAGCTGGAGAGATGGCTCAGCGGTTGAAACTATTAATGTTTGCTCTTGTAGAGGGCTCACTGGTTCCCAGGACCCACATTAGGGGCTCACAAGCACCTGTAACTCCAGTTCCAGGGGGATTTGGTTTTCATGAGCACCTGCATTCATGTGTGTGCGTGCACACACACACACACACACAAACACACAATTTAAAATTTGAAAAGAAAACTTTACTGGATGTGGTGGTGCATACCTTCAATCCCAGCACTCAGGAGGCAGAGGCAGGAGGATCTCTATGAGTTTGAGGCTGGCCTGGTCTACGTAGTGAGTACTAGGTCAGTCAAGCGAGATTCTGTGTCAAAATAAACAAACAAACAAAACAACCTTGGCTCCTTTTCCAAGTCGCTGCCAAGATGGCCGAAGTGGAGCAGAAGAAGAAGTGGACCTTCCGCAAGTACCTACTGCAGTGTGGACCTGGACCAGCCGCTGGACATGTCCTATGAGCAGCTGATGCAGCTCTACTGTGCCCGGCAGAGGCGATGCCTCAACCGTGGCCTGTGGCAGAAGCAGCACTCAAGCGCCTGAGAAAGGCCAAGAAGGAGGCGCCGCCCATGGAGAAGCCCGAGGTGGTGAAGACCCACCTGCGGGACTTGATCACCCTGCCCGAGATGGTGGGGAGCATGGTGGGCATGTACAACAGCAAGACCTTCAACCAGGTGGAGATCAAGCTGGAGATGATTGGCCACTACCTGGGTGAGTTCTCCTCCATAACCTACAAGCCTGTGAAGCACGGCTGGCCTGGCATCGGTGCCACCCAATCCTCCCGCTTCATCCCCCTCAAGTAGCTGTGGCCAATAAAGACTCATGTTCAGTCAAAAAACAAACAAACAAACAAAAAAACAACCTTGGTTTTGGTCATGGTTCAACTCTAATGTGGGCAGCAGTAACTCACAGTCTGCTCTTAGGAAGCAAAGACGGTGCTACTAGGCAAGGAGTCCCAACTGCCTTAGCTTCTTGGTGCCTTACAGAGAGAAGGAAACAGAGGCCAACACAGCTTCTGATAACGCGAAACTGACAATGCAATAAAAGACAGAATCATTTGTTTGTTGTTTGTTGAGACAGAGTCTCCTTGTGTAGCTTGGCTGGTGGGAGCCCACTACATAGACCAAGCTGGCCTCAAACTCACAGAGGTCTGCCTGCCTCCTGAGTACTAGCGCCACAATGTTCTGCAAGGCTCTTTCTTGAGCTCGGATACTGCCTCTTACCCCTGGACTCAGAACTTTAGAAGACCAAAGTAGATGGAATTAAATGCAGGTGAAGGGTGTGGTGGGGGAAAAAAGACAAAAATAAACTTGAAACATACATAGCAGAAAGCATACTTGATTTGGAAGAATTTTTCCATCTCAATTCTCCCCGGGGCCTATTCATAACAGAGATACGGTTTCTTAAAATACATTTTCTGCACTGGCTGGGTGAGTCTCCTTAAAAATGCCTGCCATACTTTCCCTGGCCCTGCCTCAGTGAACTCATAATTCCTGACCAGCACCTTCCGTGAGACCAGCTGAATTTGAGCAGCCGGGGTGACCCTGAAACCTGGCTAAGGGCATTCATGCCAACCCAAAGGTGTCAGATACCAGTGGGCTTTTTTTTTTTGCATATGTCTATGATCTGTATGCATGTATGAATGTGTGTGGAGGTGCTTACACACAGCGTGTGTGTGTGTGTGTGTGTGTGTGTGTGTGTGTGTGTGTGTGTGTATGTGTATGTGTAGATCTGAAGCAGGCTCAAAGTGTGGCGTTGCTAGCATTCCTCAATTGTTCCCCACCTTATTCTGATGCAGGGTCTTAACTGAACCCAGACTCAAGTCTGGTGGACTCCTGGGATCCCCTCTCTCTGTTGTTCCCACAGGGATTACAGGTGGGCCATCAGGCCTGCTCAGTGTATATGTGGATACTAGGAATCTGAACACTCTATCCACTGAGCCATCTTCTCAGGCCCTCAACATTTTTTTTAATTGATTTAGTTAATGTGCACTGGTGTTTTGCCTGCATGCACGTCTGTGTGAGGATGTCAAATCCCCTGGAACTGGCATTACAAACAGGTGTGAGCTGCCATGTGGGTGTTGGGAATTGAACCTGGGTCTTCTAGAAGAGCAGCTAGTGCTTTTAACCTCTCCGGCCCCAACATTTTTTTTCTGTTACCCCACTAGTCCCCTCCTCAACACTCATGTGTTTTGTTGCACAAACATGTAGTCCCCAACAAACATACCCTATCTCACTGATCTGACAGGACTGAGTTGCAATGGATTCAGGTTGGTTAGTACCAACTCCTCTTTAACATCTGCTCAAGTCATTCACAATTCTTTGCCCTTGTTGAAACTATTTTTTTTTTTTGTAATTGAAGTTTGTAGCACAAATTCTAATTCTTCTTAATAATAAAAACCTGGAATCAGATAACGGGGCAAAAACTGAGAGATCAGAGAAGCAGAGCAACTGACCATTAGAGAGACCTTTTACCTCTCCTGAATCCCAAGACCAAAATGGTGGTCCTGTCCTCAGACTGTGTGGGTGATCCTCAGACTGCGCTGAGCTCCTGTCTCCTCCTGTGTTCTATCCCTCTCTCCACCCAACCATGCTGGAATTAAAGGCCTGGGATCCCAAGTGCTGGGATCGCCTTTGTGTGAGCTCTGTTTCTCTTAAAGACTGGTTCAATTTCACGTAGCCCAGGGTGGCCTTGAACTAACAGAGATCCATCTTCCGAGTCCTGGGGTTTAAGGTGTGCACCACCACCGCCTGGCCTCTGGTGGTTTAGCTCTGCACCCTAATCTTCAGGAAAGCTTTATTTGTTAAAACACAAACAAAACATCACTACAGGTGTTTTAAAGAGAGCAGTTTTAAATCCCCACTGTAGTCATGTGCCCCATTAGGAGAGCAGCCTCTTTTCCTGTGGGGAAGGCTTTGCAGTCAAACTGGATGCGCAGGCTTGCTTGTGGGCCTTCCTTTGCATTGTTTAGCCTCTGCAAGTCTCAGTCTTCTGACCTGTGAACTAGGAGTTGCTAACAGCACCCGGCTCATCATCGTGGGGTTTAAATGAGATAAATGGCAGAAGGGTGTTTTAGTGTGTTGCCGGCACACAGTGAATGTTGTCAAATATTAGCCTCAGAAACAAACACACAAATCCCACGCAGGCTCCGGCACAGGAGGGAGGTGCAGAAAGAAACCAGGGCCTGCCAGACCCCTTTCACTTCCTTTCTTTCTCCTCCCAACCTCTAAGGCATCATTGCAGAGTCTGAGCCCAAGTCATTGAAGAGAAACTTCACTCCAACCACAGCAGGTAGCCAGACCCAGGGGGAAAGAACAGTAAGCAGCCACTGAAGATACTGGCGAAGCATGAAATGCAATGGACTTAAAGGAACAAGCCAGTGAGGACCATTTGAAAGCAGAAGAGAACTAAGAAGACACTCCACCAGTAATATTCAAAGAGGTTAGAAACTGACCACTCAAATGCCAAATTTTTAGGCAATATTTTCCTGCTATCCATAAGAAATCTGTACCGTGTAAGGGGGAAGGAAGATAAAGAATGACTGGATTACTTGACAGGAAGTCAACGTCACAGATTTTGAAGATGTAAGCCACGTACCACATTCAGGGCTCAAGAGATGGCTCAACAGTTGAGTGTTTGCTACTCTTGCAGAGGAACCAACTGAGTTCTGTCCCAGAAACTGTCAGGGAAGGGGCTATTTAGGATTGTTCTTATCCAAATTGACACCCATCTAGCAGGCCATTTTTCATGATTTTCCTTCTTGCCTAGAGACCATACCATTTATCTTAGGGTTTTTATCGCTGTAATGAAACACCATGGCCAGAAGCAAATCAGGGAGGAATGTAACAGGAGGAGGGCCCACTTGTCCATCCTGGCCACCCATTAGCTCTAACTTCTTATTGGCTAACTCTTACATCTCAGTCTAACCCATTTCTATTAATCTATATATCGCCATGTGGCAGTGGTTTTCCGGGAAAGATGCCTTTTTTTCTCCCAGCATTCAGTTCTGTCTTCACTGCCTACCTAAGTTTTATCCTATCAACTAGGCCAAGGCAATTTCTTTATTCATTAACTAATGAAAGCAACACACAAACAGAAGGAACTCCTACACCAATTCACCTTTTCTGTTTAAACAAAAAAGGAAGGCTTTAACTTTAACATAGTAAAATTGCATATAACAAAACAGGTATCAAATAAGAACTACAGTTAAAATATTTATATCTACTTTATCTTTTATCATAATTAAGGAAAGCTATATTGTTACTATCTATTCTTCAACTCCATCAAAGACTCCAGAAGGATATAATATTACTTAAGTAAACAGGAAGTACAATGTAAACAACTTCCAAAACTCTAGAATTGCTGCCTGGACAGTCACCCAAAGTTCTTCTGTACCGTTGGGGCATTCATCTTCAGCCTACAGGCCCATAGTATCCAGCAGACTTTTCCATGACAGAAACTGTATTAATTAAATCACTGCTTGACCCATTAGCTCTAACTTCTTATTGGCTAACTCTTACATTAGAGGAAAGAGTTTATTTGGCTTCCACATCATAGTCCATCATGGAAGGAAGTCAACAGGACAGGAACCTGGAGGCAGAAGCTGATGCAGGTGCCATGGAGGGGTGCTGCTCACTGGCTCACTCACTGAGGTTTGCTCAGCTTCTTTCTTATAGAACACAGGACTACCAGCTTAGGAATGGCACCACCCACAAGGGCTTGCCTCTCCCCCAACAATCACTAATTAAGAAAAATGTCCTACAACTGAATGTTATGGAGAGGTTTTTTTGATTTTTTTTTTCCTCCTTTCAGATGGCTCTAGCTTATATCAAGTTGACATAAAACTAGCCAGGACTCCAGTTAGTGTAGACTGAGGGATTTTGCTTTGTTTGTTGTGTAAGTGTGTGTGTGTGTGTGTGTGTGTATGTATTTGTGTATTTGGGCACGACTCTTACAGTTGTGCGTCATGGGTATATATGCGTGTTTAGAGACCAGAGGTTAATGTCAAGTGTACTCCTCACTAACTCTCCCCATATTTTTTATGGAAAGGCTTCTCGCTGAAGCTGGAATTCAAGGCCCTTTTGCCCAAGGAACCCTCCCATTTTCTGCCTTCCCAGCACGAGGATTGTAAGACAGCTTTCTGAGCCTGGCTTTTTTATGTGGTTGTGAATTCCAGGTCATCCAGGGCTGCACAGTGAGATCCTGCCTTTAAAAAAATTAAATTAAATTAAAAATAAAAATAATGAAGAGGCCAGGCAGTGGTTGTGTGCACCTTTAATCCCAGCACTCTGCAGAGGAAGCTGAATCTCTGAACTTAAGGCCAGCCTGGTTTACAGAGTTCTAGGATAGGCAAGGATATGCAGGGAAACTCTGTCTCGAAAATCCAAAATAAATAAATTCAATAGATTAAAAAAAGACGTCACACCCCCAAAGATAACCATTATTAGTAGTTGTTGTGAAATATGACTTTAACTATGTGAAGGTGTGTTACATTTATTTATGCTGCATGTGTTTTAACGATGTAAAGATGTGTTGTTTTGCCTGCCTGATTGGTCTAATAAAAGCTGAACGGCTGGCCAGTAGCTAGATAGTAGACAGATAGGCAGGGTTGGCCAGCAGAGAGAAAAAGTAGGAGAAGGAATCTAGGCTTGACAGAAAAGAGGGAGAGAGAGAGGGAGGAAGGGAGGGAGGGAGGGAGGAAGAAAGGGAGGGAGGGAGGAAGTCGCCTGAAGCCAGTCAGTCAGGCAGCTGTCAGTCAGCCAGACGTGGAGTAGAACGTACAGAATGAAAGGTAAAAAGCCCTGAGGCATAGGTAGATGAAGAGATACAGGTTAAATTAAGTTATAAGAGCTAGCGAGAGAAGCATAAGAAAAGGCAGAGCCTTCATAACTAATAATAAATCTCTGTGTCTGGATTTGGGAGCTGGTTGGCGGTCCAAGTAGTTTAGTTAACAGACCACCATCCTTTTATTTCAATAGAATAGGAAAAATAATAATTGGTTCGAGAGAAATTACATGTATATAGTAAAAATTTCTTTAAGTTTCAAATTAAATTCTTTTTAGTTTTATTTTATGTGTGAGTTTTGCCTTCATGTATGTATGTGTACTGGGTATGTACCTGGTGACCTTGGAGGTCAGAAGTCATCTAGGTCCCCTGGATCTAGAGTTATGGATGGTTGTAGGCTATCATGTGGGTAGTGGGAATTGAACCCAGATCCCCTCCAAGAGCAACAAATGCTCTTAACCACTGAGCCATCTCTCAAGCTCTTAAAATTGTGTGCGCATGCGCACACGAGCATGCGTGCATTGTATATATGCCTATGCGGCACACGGGCACGTGTTGTATATATGCCTATGCGGCATACGGGCACATATGTACCACAGCATTGTAGGTAGAGTTTCTATTGCTGTAATAAAAAAGCGTGATCGTAAGTAACGTGGGTAGAAAAGGGTTTAGTTTAGCTTATACTTCCAGGTAACAGGAATCCAGCAGTGAGGGAAGTCAGGGCAGGCTTGCTCCCGTGGCTTGACCAGTCTGCTTTCTAGAATCCAGGACTACCAGACCAGGGGAAGCAATGCACGCCCTCTGCTCGGCTCTCCATCAACCATCAATCAAGAAAACACACCACAGGCTTGCCTACGGGCCAATCTGGTGGAGGATTTGCCCAGCTCAGGTTCCCTCTTCCGAAATGAATAGCTTAGGTCAAGCTGACACAAAACTAGCCAGTGCGCACACCATACTTATATAGGCGAGGACATCATGGGGGAGTTAGTTGCTTCTATTGTGTGGGTCCTAGGGGTTGGACTTGAGTCAGCAAGCATAGCAGCTGGTATCTTTACCTACTAAGCAGTATCATTAGCTCCCAGGGTAAAAATGTCAAGTTCTAAAGGACATAATAATCTAAATGCCTCTTTGTTCCCACTCCTCGCTTCATCCATCAATTTTCCAAGTTTCTTTTCAGACAGTCTAGATGAACCAATGGGTTGGTTTTCCATATCTAAGGGTTCAGCATCCTTGGATTCAGCCTAGAATAAAAAATATTTTTTGTAAAATTGTGTCTAGTAAGCATTCACAAAACTTTTTTCTCTTCATTATTCTCTAAGTAATACCGTATATCAGCATTCACACCGCATTTGTATTATTATATTAAGAAGTATCAGTAGCCGGGTAGTGGTGGCGCATGCCTTTAATCCCAGCACTTGGGAGCCAGAGGCAGGTAGCAGGTCTCTTTGAGCCCAGCCTGCTCTACAGAGGGAGTTCCAGGACAACCAGGACTACACAGAGAAATCCTGACGAAATAAAAAAAAAAAAAAAAAAAAAAAAAAGTAATCTAGAGATGACTTGAAATATATGGGAAGAAGTGTACATGTTAAGTGCAAATGGTACCCATTTTATGTAAGGCAACCCAGCACCCTTGGATTTTTTTATATGAACAGGTGTTGGCGTTCATGAGAAGGTGAAACCGAATTCCCTTAGACACCCATGGCAATTGGTCTTATATGTATATAGTACCAACTGTCACTGCATCGTTTGTGAGTGAAAACACTGAACACAGTCACACACACACATTGTCTAACTAGTCCACAGGGAACTTGATAAAAAATAAATCATGTACTTGCATTATTTCAGAATTGGCACCCTCCTCCGGAGAATCCAAGTTCTGTTGCCAGCACCCCTGTCTAGCAGCTCCCAGCTGCCTGGAAGTCCAGATCCAAAGGATCCAACACCCTCTCCTGGCCTTTATTATTATATGAATTATTGAAGACAAATATTTTGTTTTCTCCCCCACTTAAAGACAGGGCTTCATGTTGGTTTCAAACTCACCCAGGCAGGAGGATGACCCAGGAAGACTGATTTTCCCTACTGTGTGTCCTAAGTGTTGAATTACAAGCATATGCCAACATGCTCCATTTACTTGGTGTTGGGGAAATCCTGGCTTATGTCGTGCAGGGGATCAAATCCAGGGTTGGTGCATGCGAGGTAGCCATTCTACTGTTAGTTCCATCGCCTATTTTTAGATTCTTCTCCTCTTTAGCTCCACCCCTCGCGATATCACCAAAAGTTCTTAACCAACCTAACAGATATTATTTGCAACTGGATGGAATCTACTTCAAAGTTCAATCCCCAAGTGTCTTTGTCTAACCCTGAATCTTTGATCTTTGTCCCTAGGAAGAGAAGAAGCCTTAGAAACACCCCCCAACCCCTCCACCCCCACCCCCACCATGGGCCTTCTCAGAAGTGCAAAGTATTTGCTCTGCCACCTCTCTAGCCTCCTGGCCTTGGATGAGTTGTTGGCTTTAGCTGGGAAAGGTTTGTCAGTTGGAGGAAGGGACACTTTGGAGTGTCCTGAAGAAAAACAGAGAACAAAAGGTCAACTTGTCTTCATTCTGAAGGGTGCCGGGGAGTTAGACCAGAGACCAAGGTTGTACAGATTCGCTTGCACAGCAAGACGTCCAACAAAAGGGAAGCTGCTTGTCTTGGGGGCGCCAAAAGGAAGGAGAGGTAAGTGTGCAAAATACCCTTTTCTGAAGCTGGTGCTGGAGAAAGGAATTTCAAGCAGGGGTAGAGGTAGGTGGATAGAAAAGCCACAAGGAACCTAGAAAACCAGGCTGCAAAAGAGATACCAAAAGAAAGCTCCTGGTCTATGGGGACATCAATGGCAGGTATTTATGTTGCACCTACAGTGTGCTGGGCCCCATGCCAGGGGCCTTGTGGCAGTATCTCACTTAATCCTTTCAACAATCTTAAGAATTGCTCTTGGAATCGCCAAGGTACCACCGTAGAAAGAAAGGGAAGAAGGGAATTGGCCAGGATCACTTGGGCAGAAAGGAATGACAGACTCGGAACCCACACTCAAAACTGATCCAATGTCACCCTAACCCGTCCTTCTATGTATCTCGGGGCCTGCTATCCTCAACCATTCCAGGCGAGTCTGGGTGCTCGCTCGGTGGCGTCTATTATCTTTCATGGTTCAGGCATCTCCTCTCCTAATGTGTTCTCTTAGAGGCTATGCCCCGCCGAGCCTGACACACCAAAGTCCCTTCTTGATCAGAAACGGACCTCAGAGATTGAATGTGGCAGCGCCTTTCCCCTCTCCCAGCATATAAAACGAACCCGAAGTTATTTACAAAAACATCATGCCAAAAAAGACACACACCCTCCCCTTCATTCACTCACTGATGCTGCGCTAGGAACAGCCAGGGGTCACCAAATGGCGGCCAGATGGCAACTGGCTGCTGTCCCTAACTCCAGGAGCCTGGGGCAAAAGGCACAAGCGGCCCACCTGCTATCTAGGGCCTGTGAACCAGCCACTTTACAGAAGGCCAGGGGCTACCCAGGGCTTGTGAACCAACCACTTTCACGGAAGGCCAGGGCAGTTCCCTGCTCTAGCATCACCTCCTGCGACGGCTATCCCAGCTAGCCTGGCCGGTTCCCAGCCTTCCAAGGACTCCAGCCGGCTGGGCTGGGGGAAGGGGGGGCGTGTCACGGGGACCTGAAGCGGTAGCAAGAGGGGGTGATCGTCCCGGTAGGCACGGTGGATTTCTGAGAGAGCACTGCTATAGAATTCCTGCTTTCCTGCTAGAACCGCCGAGGCAGAGGGAAGGCTCTGCAGCCGTCTTCTGAAACAAAGAAGGCTGCCGGGGCTTTGGGGAGAGCTCGGTTTCCCCACTTATATTCAGCACCACTCCCCCTCCTCCCACAGATCCCCGAGGCAGCAGGCCCCCTGGTTATCTCTGGTCCTGGAGCGCCAGGGCCTTTGTCTCCCCCTCTGCCGACCCACCGGCCAGGCCAGGCGAGGGGCCTCCAAACCCTTCCTGACCCTCCCAGCTCTTTGTTATCTCAGAGGGAAGATTACGTTTCCCGGTAAAGAGACAACTGCCAGGCGCCCTCGCCCTCCGTGCAGGCCGGGGGCCCGGCGCGGTCGCCCCACCCTGTGGCCTGCGGCGTCCCAGAGCTGCCCCGGGAGCGCCGGGTCTGCGGCTAAGCAAGAGCGGGGCGGGAGTGTCGCGAGCTGCAGGGGGGGGGGGGGGAAGCAGGCGTCCAGGCAGGGTCTGGGGATACCACTGCCTCCTCTGGGCCTGCCACCTTCTCCAGTCCAGCCATTCTAGATGTTTCTGAGAGAGCAGGTGGGCCGACGGACAGCTATCAAGTTCACTACTCGTTTTCCCCCATTCCCCTAAATCTATACACCTAAATCTAATAAAGGTGCGGATATACTCCGCACCTCAACACCAAACAGGCATGTGAATTTTTTTTCCTGGTTACAGCAAAGGCGTATTTTTCAACTTCTAGCTTCTACGTGCTCTTCAAAATGGAAAGGACTGTACTATGAAATTATTGCAATATTTATTTAATAAATTTAATTATATGAAACAGAGAGAGAAGAGGGAGGAGGAGAAGGAGGAGAGGGAGGGCAAGGGAGGGAGGGGTGGGAGGGAAGAGGAGAAGGAGAAGAAGGAGGAGGAGGAGGAGAAGGAGGAGGAGGAGGAGGAGGAGGAGGAGGAGGAGGAGGAGGAGGAGGAGGAGGAGGAGGAGGAGGAGGAGGAGGAGGAGGAGGAGGAGGAGGAGGAGGAGGAGGAGGAGAGAGCATGAGCCTGAACTCTCCCTAGGCAAGCACGTCACTGAGCCAAATCCTCAGCCCAAGGCTGTATTAGAAACCTCTCCTTTTAGAAGGGCCTGGTGATACTGTCCTGAATCTCTGCATTGAGGGAGGTTAGCGTAGAAGTCATAGTAAGCTCTTGTCTCTAAATCAATAAAGATCTTTGTCAGAAGAAGGACCGAAATGAAGTGTCCTGAGGAGCAGCGTGCAAGTGTGCTGGCTCTCAGTAGTCAGGTCTACATTTTCCATGACTCACCTTCCCTATCATTACCTCAAGTGGTAGGTGGCTTTCTCCGGTAACCCTGGTTTCTCACATGCAGCCAGGCCCCAAACAACAGGTGTATATACCTCAAGGAAAATGGGTTGAGCTAGGTGGGAAGCCCCGATGGGACATCTGCCCTAGAACAGTTGAGAATCTTGCTGGGAGGAAATAACCAGCAAAACCATGTTCAATATTAAATCAGCGGCGGTAGCAGGAGGCTGCAGCATCTCCGGTCCCCGGGGGTGGCGGAGAAGGCTGTTTGGCAGCTTCTATGAGAGGATAAATGGGGCTCCTGACTAGGAGCTGAGGGGTTGAAGAGTGCAGGGATACGCTTATAGGAGTAATAACCCTTAAATACTGGCCGTCATTTCTGCTTTTTATGTAGTTTTTGATGATCCATTTGTTCAGAAAGTACTCACCGATTCTTTACTAAAAAGTAAACGTATCTCCCGGCACCTCCCTCTCCCATAGTTTGAACTCATTGTTGTATAAGCTAAGCACGGGATCTACTACTGAGCTGAACATTCAGCTTTGTCAGGCTAGCTGGCGGCCTCGCACCGGAGAGACAAAGGTGGGAGGGAGGACTGCTTGGAGTTTGAGGCTCCATCATGAGCTACAGGCTACCCTGGGGTACAGCATTAGACTACTTCTCTTGGGGCTGGAGAGATGATGGTTTAGTGGTTAAGAGCACTGGCTGCCCTTCCAGAAGACCTGGGTTCAATTCCCAGGATCCACATGGCAGCTCACAACAGTGTGTAACCCCAGTTCCAGGGGCTCTGACACCTTCACACCAGTGCACATAAAATAAAGTTAAATAAATTATTTTAAAAAGAGGAATAAAAAAGACTACTCAAACAAACCACCTGAAAGTTTATAAATCAATAAACTCGAGCGCTTCTCCTCCTCCACCCTTCGCCGGAGGTAAACATGTGATAGCATCACATAGCTTACTATTTTCGTCACCTGGTGGTCACAGAGAAAACTGTCCGGTGCGGAGGGAGTCTCAGATAGTCTGGTATGCAAGCTGTCACAAGCTTGCTCTCTTGAAGGGTTCCTGAGGAAACAGTTCTTCTCACTGTGGCTCTCTGCTTGTGTAGTAGCCCCCCCCCCCTTTTTGATACACTGACTCTCATTATTAGGTCTGATTCTCATGGGGGAGACCCACAGCTATGGACATCTCAGACTTGATTTTATCAGATGCATGAAGCATCCAAAGTAAGTCTTTGAGTGGTGGAAAAGGTGGAAAGATTCTTCACACCTAGTATGGCTGCGGACTTCCCACCCTTCCGGTGGTCCCCCAACTAGACGACACCTCCTCACGGTCACCAGGAACTCTTAGGAAAAATTGCAGAGACCCCTCCTCTCCCCGCCCCTCATTGGTATGTAACAAGTCTACAGGCTTCTACTACCCACTCAGGTTTAGGGTGCCCTGGAATCAAAGCTCTGTCTCCCTCAGGCCATTTTTCCCTATTGTTTGAGACAGGTTCTCTAGCACAAGCTGTCTTCCCAGTCCCTATGGAGCCAATGATGACCTCAAGCCTCTGGTCCTCCTCCACATTCAGTGGCTAATCCAGTGCTGGAAACCGAGTTCCCGCCAGCTTCAGCAAAGCCCCAACCAACTGTCTTACAATCCTTAGCATGCTTCATTAGGATGCCGTGATTCCTCATGTCCAAGCAGAACCGAGTATTGTATTGTTCAACATTCTCAACAGGATTCATGCCCACTGGACTCATGCCCATTGGATTAAAGAACTAGAGATTAACCACTCCGTGGATGGATCTGGCAGGAAGGGCATTTCAGCCATTTTCATTGAGTGCCACAGTAGCATACTGTGGGGTGTCTGGGTTGGTTCTGGTTAATTCCTAAGCGGGGAGGGGAATGCTCCTCTCTACACCACTCACTTCTTGCTTGCTTCCTGAATGTTCATTGAAAACTGGCGATTCCTGAGGCTACCAAGAACGGCACTGTAGAATTTGCAGGGTCCATTCCAGAGTGAACCACAAAACCTAAATTATGTGGCTGGGGAAAGTTGAGATCCAAGGAAAGAGTCTGGGGGCGGGCGCGTGGGGGGAAGGGGAGATCGGCTCGTCCATCAATAAAAACAGCTTGTATTTATTGTGAATCATGTGAGGGTCCTATTTATTTCTCCATTTTATGTGTGTTGTTATCTCCCGTTTACAGATGGAAAACTGAGATTTAGGGCACCGAAATCATTCCCCAAGACACACAGATAACCAAAGACTGAGCTGCGAAGTACAGCCCCCAAACTATAGTGCCAGTCCGTCGCCCCTCCCCACACCCCTGCTTCCGTCCCCAAATTTCTGATCTATTCATGGCCTGAAATTCGGGCGCCCTTCAGGCGAAGCTCAAGCCAGACCAGACTGTAAAGTGTCTGCTCCACTCCGGGCTTCTCCCGGGCTGCGGCTTTGGAACTACAAGGCCCAGCAGGCATCTGTAGGGGGAGGAGGAGGAGGTGGGACTAGCGCCGGGTGGGAGTGAGAGAGCGAGCCCTCGCGCCTCGCCGGCGCACAGCGCTCGGAGCGCTCCTGCGGGTACCGTTGCGGGGCCCTCGGCAGCGGGTGGCGCCGAGCCGGAGCCGGGACGCCGGTGCAGCCGCCGTTTGCCGAGGATCCGGGCTGCACAGGGAGCTGGGCCGCAACGTCCCGACTGGACGGACACTGTGCTTAGCGCATTGCGGCGACCTCGCCTTTCCCGGCCGCGAGCGCGCGCCGCAGCTGGAAAAGCAGCGGAGCCCGAAGACTTTTCTCCGTTCCCAGAGGCGCACCACACCAGTGCAGCAGTCCGAGCACGTCGTGGCCCCCGGAGGGGCAATGGAACCCGGGTTGCCAGAAGCTTGAGGAGCCGCTGCCGCGTTCTGGAGAGCGGGGGGCGCACGATCTGGGGACCCCCGGCGGCGGACCCAAGCCCTCCCCCCCGCCCCGCCTCCGGGGCACCAGCTTCGGCTCCATTGTTCCCGCCCGGGCTGGAGGCGCCGGGTTCCGAGTGCCGCCGGGAGTCGTGCCTTGGCCGCCGAGCTCTCGCGACCCGGCCAGGACCTGAAACGGAGACCGGAGACGACCGACCCGGGCGCAAGACACAGACACCCGCCGCGCCACGGCGAGCTCTCCAGAGGCGGGACCGCAGCGCCAAGTGAGGTAAGAGTCGTCGGCGTCCGCAGAGCCGGCTGACTGGGCGTCCCGAGCGGCCCCCGCGCTTCTCCCGCTGCAGCCCGCGCCTCCCTCTTCCGATCTCCCCCCCACTCCACCCCCGGCTCCACTCCCTCCCTGGCGCCCCTGTCCCTCCTCCCTTGACCAACGTCGCCGCCCGCGCCCCCTCCCAGCGCGAGGCCCGCTGCTGCTGCCCGCTGCCCAACTTTTCCGCCAACTCGCGCTCTGGAGCTGGCGAGGCAGCTGCAGTGCTCCGAGTCCAGACCCCGACCCTCCGGGGAGAGGAGAAGGCGGCGGAGGCCGTGGGTTCCTGCGGGGAGGGGGGCGGGAGTGGGCTGCGAGGTGAGTGTGTGTGTGTGTGTGTGTGTGTGTGTGTGTGTGTTATACACTCCATCTCTTTTGGTCCTCTTGTGAGGATTCACACCCCCCCCCCATTCAGCCGGTGGCTTTGGGCGCAACACCCCACATCTGGGATCTTTTCAAGTGTTTTTCCACGTCCGGGCAAGTCTGGGGTCCGGGTTGGGGGCTTGAGAAGGAAAGGAAGTGGCGGGGAAGGCTAGCTTGTCTTGGAATAGGTTTGAAGGAGGTGTCGTCACCAAATGGCTGAATCGGCTTTAGCGGAGAGCGAGCAAAAGATTCCCCCTTTCCGAGGGGTGGTGGTGGTGATGTTCTGTGTAAGTCTTAGACCTAGAGGGCTTCTGAAGGGGTCTGGGGAAGGGGAGGGGGGACGCGGGGTCTGGATCGTTCTGGGAAGTGGGGGAAGGGATGAGGGCTGGTCCGGTGCGGAGTCCTCCGTTGCCCGCTTGTTGCTTCTCTGTCCCAGACCCCCTCTCCGCTCTTCCCGCGTCTCCTCTCGTGGTGTCGCTGGCGGGATAAGACAGGCGAGTACCCATATTTTTTTGGAGGAATTTACTGACTTTTTTATGGTGGGGTTTGCATTTACCCCCTAGTGAAGCAATTGGACACCTTGGGAGTGCAGGAGGAGTTCCCTTTTTCTGGGCCTAGAAGCTATTAACTCATTTGCAAAGCATTTCGACGGCGTTTTTCTCCCCTACCCAACCCCCCATTTCCCAGATGTAGCTGCCGCATCTGGTTCCGTTTCACCCTACACGGGTACACCGCAGCCACATTATTAAACATCCCTCTTCCTCCCCTCCCCCTCCTAAATTAAAACTGAGATTCTTCCACTAGTCCTTCCTACCACCACCCCTTAATATTTCTTGAGACGTGGAGAGGAGGCTTTGGGTTGGAAGAGAAAAGAAAGTTGTGGATCGCAAGTGATTTTGGATTCCTCCACACTAGACTCTCCTGCTGGTGGCGAGCGATGGGTGGCCGGGGTTGTGCGGGAGAGTCAGCTTGGGAGATGCAGCCATAATTCCCTGGACCTTCTTGGGAGCGGCTTGCTCACTAGAGGTGGCCCTTGTCGGTGGGTCTGGGCCAAGATAGGCCTTGACGTGTACTGGAACCAAAGCATCGCCTCGCCTCGCCTCGCCTCGCCTTGCCCTTTAATTATAGTTGGAGAGTCTGTCCGGTGTGGACACTGCAAGCCCACCTATCGCAGGTTCCTCGCAGGGCTCTGTCCTTGATGCGGGAGCAAGCTGGGTGCAGCGGCTGATGCTGTTGGAGCCAGAGGCACCTTATGTTTTCAGTGAGCTCCTTGGGTTGCAGCCCTCGGAAACTGAAAATGGAGTGTTTGGCCGTTTAAACAATGACTACAGGACTAGGGAAGGAATGTACCCCCCCCTTTTTTTTTTTTTTGCAATACTCTTTCGTCGGGGGCGGGTGGACAAGCAAAGCATCCAAAGGGTCCAAAGTTGGCGTCAGGGTGGGTAGAATTGGTGCCTTTCACCCTCTCCAGTCTTTTAAATTGAAAACACTTCTTTGGTTTCCTCCTTGGGGCGGCAGTTTTGGAAGCTGTAATGAAATCGCACTTTCTCTAGACATGGTAATTAAGGTGACTGTTTCCTTCGCAGATGTACCGTGGTCTTTGCACCTCCGGACCAGTGCTTTTTTTGGAATAGTACCTAAATTGTGGAACCATCGCCCTGAGATGGTTGAGCAGAAAGTGGCTGTTTTCCTTCCTTGGCCAGGTTCCGGGGTTTCTCTGAGACTTGTTTTAAAGCTAAGTAGCAGGGCCCCTGGGACTGACTGGCCATGGTCTGGCCAATTACCCCCACGCTGGGGTGGTGTCCCTTCCTTTCGGTGACCTAAGGCCGGCAATCTCAACTAATACCAGCCAACTGTCCTGGTGGCTGGCCTTCCTCCCTAATGGCTTGTTTACATATTTTCCCACTTGGGACACACTTCTGAGACCCTGTTGACCCCTTAGTGCTGAGTGTTTGGGGACCGAGACGCTTTCTGGGGCTTGGCTCCAGCTGGGACAGTTATATATTTCATCAGTGACAAGTTACTTGAAATATGTTGCTTTTACTGTTAGTCATAGCTGAGTGTCAGCTTTTCAGTGATGGGCCATGGATTGAGAGTCACGTGTACTCCCAATGCCAGTTTCAAAAGTGTTTTCACGATGGGAGGATGGACAAACGTGGACATTACTTCCTTTGGTTCCAGGGTATAGCCTTGGAGTGGTGTTTTCCTTGGCCTCAGGCCATGAAGCTTGTTGGAAAGCTCAGTCCCCTTTGGTACCCTTTAAATAGCAAGCGAAGCAAAGGGACAGAAGGAACAGAGGGACATGACAAATGTCGTCACCATCTCCTTACAAGAGAAGATGACAATATATATAGGCACCCTACACCAGAACTACCTTTATCCAGGGTGGACTCCAGATGAGAAAATTGAATGAGGCGTCGGGTAGGCAGACTCCAACCTTGGAGACCAAAGACAATCTTTAGACCTTGCTGTTAGTGATCTGCTTTTTGCTCATCAGTGATAGTGACCTGATACAAGATTCTTAAAAGCTCTTTGTTCGTGTGAACTTGGGGCTTAGCAGCGAGTGTCTCCAAAGGCCCTTTTCTTTCATTTTTTTATTCTTTTTTTTTCATTTTTTTATTCTTAAAATTACATTTATTTACTCATTTATTCATGTGTGTGCACAAGGGTGCCACAGTGCTCCAGTGGAGATCAGAGAATAGGTTGCAAGATGTGGTTTTCAGCCTGGAGAGATGGCTCAGCAGTTAAGAGCCCTGGCTGAAGCCTGGCAGTGGTGGTGCACACCTTTAATCCCAGCACTCAGGAAGCAGAGGCAGGCGAATCTCCCTGAGTTCCAGGCCAGCCAAGGCTACACAGAGGAACCCTGTCTCGTTTAAAAAGGACACTGGCTGTGATTCCAGAGGATTTGGGTTCTGTTTCCAGCATGCACATCAGACAGTTCACAGGAACTCTGTGTCTCCGCTGATACTTGCACCGGCATGCACATATCCACACACGTATGTGTGGTTGAAAATAAAATCTTAAAAAAAAAAAAAAAGAAAAATTACTTAGTTCTCTTCTCCCATGTGGGTTCAAGGGCTTCCTCTCTTACCTGCTGAGCTATCTTGCTGACCCCAACGGCCCTTTCCTTGCCCCCAAATTTTGTAATCTCTTTCATCCAAATGGCTGTTGAGCTTTAGAAGAAATGCCGGTCGCTCATCATCCCTGCATTCTGGAGGGATGTATAAAGGTCAGGAGTTCAAGGCCATCCTACGTGCTGAGTTTGAAGCCAGTAAGCCTCGTGGGGACCCCATTTCCTCCCTGGAAAGTCTGGGGCTCTGCTGCAGGAGGGAAAGGAGTGAGCCTTGACTCCGAGGTCTTGCTCTGAAAAGGGCCTCACTTTCATCACTTAGGAGGAGTTTAATTTCCTCTTGGGAAATTTGTCTTGCATTTTCCATTCCCAGGGCTCTGGAAGAGGGCTAATGAAGTGCACCCAGGAGTCCAGATGTGGGTCTTTAGAGACGGTGCTGGTGTTTGCAGAGGTCAAATACTTCCTATGGGATACACTGTCTTTTCCCTCTCACGGCTGCCTTGCCTTTAAATAGGTACTCTACTTACTACCAGCCTGGAGGAAGACACTTTATTTGTGGGCACTCCTCCACCGCCCCCCCAACCAAGCCTGGAAATAAGTAGTGTTCACCTAGGTAAGGGATCGCACTAAGACGGCAGCAACCCTCCACTCTTCAAAACTCTTAAGCGATCCCTCCAGGCTGTTTGTTTGGTTTTCCAGTCTGGTTCTCATCTAGGCCCAGGCTGGCCTCAAACTTGAGATACTCCTATCTCGACCTCTTGAGTGTGAGTGAGATGATACACACACCATACCCCCCCATACAGCTATTACTAGTCAATATAAAATATTTTAGATACTTTCCACATGTGTGAAAACACACACACACACACACACACACACACAGGAGTTTACTTTGTTTCAGCAGTGTTAGGAATTGAACCCAGGGCCTTTTTCCTGCTGGCAAGCTGTTTCACTACTGAGCTAACCCCTCCAGCTTTGTTGACAGTCGTTTGGATATTTTTTAACAGAGGTGCAACGTAATCTCAGCTTCTTGGTCTTAGACTACCCTCTTGGGCGTGTCTTTCTTTCTGAAAGCAGGTTTCCTTCTCTTAATCCCCATGCTTAAAATGTTTTTAATAAACCAAGCTTCGTCATAAAACACACACACACATAATTAACATTTTTCTTTTCTTTTTATCTCTGTGTACAAGTGTGTGTCCATGTGTTTGAGTATGCACACATGTCACAGGGCTTCAGCCTAACTCACTAGAACGAAGGACGGTCCTCAACCACAGCCACAAGCTGAGTCATCTCCAGCCCCGCAAGCAGCATTTCGTTTGTACCAGTTACAATTTTGTAAACAAGACTACCCTAGCGTTTAAAAAAAGTTTATTAAAGTGATGTGCGGGATAAGTTAGCTCTGTCGGTTAGTAAGTCAGATCCCAGTCTGAAGGGATTCATACTTTTGTATCATAGTCCTTAATTCTGGGGCCTCGGTATGCTTAGAACATTTCTCTGTAGGAATTGTGGCTGGTTAGCATGGGGAACCGGCTGTGACACCCCCCCTCCCGATAATCTAATCTTTTTTCTTGAAGAATATCTACAGGTTGAGAAACCTGGACTCCCAGATGCTCATGTCATGTTGGCAGTCAAAGAGTTTTAGGCTGTTAAACATTCGGATCTTCTCTGGCAAAGCCACTCTAAATATCCAAATATTAGAATCCGACCAACTTCTAAATCTGAAACATGCGTGGTTGCATCCACTCACAAAGAGGATCCCAGGCCTGGGTTTGTCTCTTTCCGGTCTCACGTGCCTTCTTTCATTCCATTTAACATATGTGCCCGCATTTCCTATGTTCATGCCGAGGACTGACGGTATTGGGAGATGCAGTTAGGCACAGATCCTGCTCCACGGAAGCCTGCTGTTTCTCGGTGTCCTAGTCAGGGTTTCCATTGCTCTCTGATGAAACACCGTGACCAAGAGTTAACTTGGGGAGGAAAGGGTTTATTTCAGTTTACACCTCCAGGAAGCTGTCCCTCACTGAGAGAAGTCAGGGCAGGAACCTGCCATCAGGAATTGATGAAGCCACAGAGGAGTGCCGCTTACTGGCTTGCTCCCCATGCTTGCTCAGCCTGCTTTCTTAGAGCACACGGGAACGCCAGCCCAGGGCTGGCACTGCCCGCAGTGAGCTGGGCCCTCCATCAGTCATCAGTCAAGAAAATACACCGCAGGTTTGCCGACAGGCCACCCTGGTGGGCATTTTCTCAGTTGAGGGTCCCTCTTCTTCCAAAATGACTTTAGCTTGTGTCAAGTTGATCTAAAACTTGCCGGCACAGTTGGGGAGAGAAGAGGGTGGGGAACACGAGTTCAGTAAGGTGATGTAAACTCCATGGGGAAAGGGCTGGTGGTTTATTGGGAAATCAGAGGGACGGGGCTGAGGAGCCTGGCAGTGTGCAGAAGCAGAACTTTGTGAGATGGGGTTCACGGATTAGGTCATTCCTGGCCTTATCATGGAAGAGGGACACTCGCACTGACCTGCAAATATAATGGGAGCCTCCTTAAGTTTTGGGGTGATAGTGTCCTCGTTTGAAAGTATGTGAGAAGAAACAGCCAAAACCCACTTTAAACTTATTTGGGTTTTAAGAATACATTGTATTCATATTATGTCTTAGTCTTTCTATTGATATTATTATTGATAATATTATTGATATTTCTAAAATACCACCCTTAGCATGTCATCAATATAAATAATTTGAGAGTGCTGGCAGTTGAACCTGGTGCTTGAAGCATGTTAAAGCACACACTGTGCCTGGCCAAAATATATAAAATCGGTGAGATATTTTACATTTTCTTTTTCCCTGCTAAACGTTCACAGTTTCTGTTCTCACTTCCAGCATACCCCAGTTGGCAGGAGCCATATTTCAGTAGCACAACAGCTGCATGTGGCCAGGAGTCACCAGATTTGCCAGCTGAGTGCTAAGGGTGTGAAGATGGGACGGGCAAAGTACCTGTGGGAAGGGGGACGTTTGAGTACTCTGGAGAGTGTCGTCGAGGAGGGACTGTCTGAAGAGGTGGCTCAGTGGTTAACAGCATTGACTCTCTTTCAGAGAATCTGGCCTTGGTTCCCAGCACCCCCACGTGGTGGCTCACAATCCAGTTTCAGGGGGCTCCGATGCACTCTTCTGGCCTCTGCAGGCACACACACGGTACAAAGACATACAAGCATGCAGAACGTACACATAAGATTAATAATTCTGAAAACGATCTTTTTTAAATGCAAGCCCACTGTTCTTTCTTCTGTCAGCCCTAGTACTGTAAAGAGCATCCTCTTCACGGCGCTTGCTTAGCCCCGTAACCACTTTGATGTAGGAAGACAAATGTTCTGGACTCCGTCAGGCGGGGAAGCTGAAGCCCAGGGTAAATCGCTGTCCCCAGGATGGCAATGTCATAAATGAAACCGTCTGTTGCCGTTGACTGTCTTCTCTAGAACACGGGGAGACAAAGACCTCCGGGGCTAAAGACGTGGCTCAGCTGTTAAGAGCTCTTGCTGTTCTTCAGGAGAACCAGAGTTCCATTCCCAGGACCAACATCAGGTGGTTTATAACCTCCTGTTACTATAGCAACAGGGGAAATGACATCCTCTCGTCTGGACTCCTTGGGCACCCATACACATGTGCACACGTGCGTGCAAATAAAATCCTTAAGAGGAAGATGAGGAGGAGGAAGAAGACAACGACAAATACTTGGCCCTGAATGCATCAGCTAGTTTACTAGACAGAGAGATTTGATGTTAATAGACTCTTTATACCTTTAGAATTTGAAGTGCCGAGGGCAAGTGTTCCAGGTCCCGACTTCCCACTAGATGTATTGAAATTTCTGTTGTGTAAGTACTTTAACCATATAACCACCCGGATGTAGTCAGGACACATATTATAGCCTTCCCACAAGTATGAAAACTGAGGTCGTGTGGTCTCCTCATTTGCCCTCCATTGAAGACCTCTGTGTCTAGGCAAATTGGGCTTTGAATTCTGTGAACCCCAGCTGGTAGTGGAGAGACTGGTGGGGAAACTGTCACGCACACCCGCAAGGCTACAGGTCCCATCTGTCAATCAGGGAAGGGAGGAGGTGATTCCTAAGGGCTAAGATGCCAATCTCCAGGACTCCAAGTAGCATCTGGGTTCATGGCTTGTGCTGCTGAGGGCTCTGCAGATGTGGAGAGTGGCGCTTGTACCCAGCAACCTTTTCATTCCTGGAGTTGGTACCAGGAGGCCAAAGGTCTGTAGCATCCTTTTGTTGTGCAGTTTGAGGCCGAGAGGGTAGGAGAGGGAGAGGCAGGAACTATTGTACCTCTTTTGGAAATGAGTCAGAGAGAAGGTGCCAGAAGTCTGGAGTACCTGAAGTGCGGTCATTATGGGGGGATGAAAGGAGGTAGGTTAGATACCTAGGAGGAGGTAGGTGGGCGGACATCTCAGGGGACAGGGTGACAGGTGGAAGCTGCTGTCCGCTGCACCTAATCAGTCGTCGCACGATGACACCATCTCCACCGTCCACCCTTTGTTGATACACAGAGTCGGTAGTCAGGGTTACTGTGGGACGCAGGAGTGTGCCTTTCTGGAGAACAGGCCCATACTGATTAGCTGTATCTTTGGAATGTGACATGTGGGTTTAGAGGCCTCTCTTCCGGTGAGGGCGACTTCTGCAGTTGGCCTGAGATTGTGCCTGACCCTGGGTCCTGAAGGGCCCTGAATGATATGTTTCTAAAGGGCTTTGCCCACCAAAGAAACAGAAACAAGAACTTAGAATTTCCAGTGTTGACTTGGATTTGTCCTTAACCCCTTGGTTTCTCTAGTGTATAGGAATCCACCTGTGTCTGCACCAGATGAAGGTCTAGTTTTTGTTTTTTAAACTTTCTGTGTTGGGGATGAACTTAGGGCACACCGTATGCTAGGCAGTCAGTCATTCTTCCTCTGAGCTGTATCTCAGTTAGGTGTGGCCAAATTATTTGCATTCTCCCGTCTTGAATTAATAACCCCCAAACCTGGGAATCAAGTCCTAGTGTTACTAACAGCTCCATTTACTTAAGTTCTTTTTTATTTTAACTTTTCTCCCCCAAGACAGGGTTTCCTCTGTATAACAGCCCTGGCTGTCCTGGAATTCGCTTTGTAGACTATGTTGGCCTCGAACTCACAGAGATCCGCCTTCCTCTGTGGGATTAAAGGTGTGCACCACCATGGCCTAGCTTTGTACTTAAATTCCTGGACCCTCAGTTTCTGCATGTCTTAGCAGAAACTAGTCCTATTCCTTAGAAGCAGAGAGGGAGGAATAAAGTAAGTTTTATAGTTATAAATGCATTTTTACTTGTATAGAGTCCACAGAGTATTCAGTAAATATGCTTTTCATTTCTAATCCTTTACCTAAATTCAGCAAAGAAAGAAAGAAAGAAAACAAGAGAAATATTTACTTCGCTTTTGGTTTAAAATCATTATTTTTTTTTTACTAGGCCTTTGGAGACAGTTAATAGTAGTGAATGCCTATTCTGCTGGCCAAGAATTCGGGGGTTTTCTGCCAGCCAGGACTGACTCACCGGAGAGGGGCCCTCTGGTTCAGGCGGAGGCAGGGCTGAACCACCACTTTAGGGCATGTTCCGGAGACCGACTTCCTGGACAGTGTAGACAGTCTCATGCAGCACCAGAGGACAGAGATGGCCGCCCCACACGTGGTGCCCAGTCATGTGTCACTTGGCCGATGTTTTGTCATTGATTATCTATTCTTTAGGGCCCTAGGAAGTTGTTTTAAATTCTGCCACCACAGGGCTAGTGAGAGGGCTCACTGGAGAAAGATGCCTGCCTGCCTGCCTGCCTGCCTGCCTGCCTGCCTGCCTGCCTGCCTGCCAACCTGAGTTCAGTCCCCACAACTCACAGAAAGGTAGAAGAGAGCAGATTCCGTGGAGTTGCCCTCTGACTTCTGCATGTGCACTGCTGTGACCGACATAGTCATGCACCCACATACACACATGCGGCCTTAGTAAAGAAAAGAAAACATTCAGCGGGGCAGTGGTGGCGCACTCAGGAGCAGAGGCAAGCAGACCTCTATAAGTTCAAGGCCAGCCAGGTCTACAGAGTGAGTTCCAGGGCAGGCTCCAAAGTTATAGAGAAACCCTGTCTCGAAAAACAAAAACCCACCATTTAAAATATTAAAAAAAAAAATCCACCATAAACACAAGAAGGGTCAAGGGCTACAGAATCCATGGCCTCTGCAAGCCTTTAACTGTGCCTGACTGCGTACAGGGCCTTGGTCTCCCACCTCCCCTCACTCCTCCACTCAAGGCTGTCAGACACAGCCGTCACCATCCAGCCTCAGAGGATGCCAGATCCGCTTCCCATTGTCCTGCTCTGTCTTCACCCTAAGCAGCGGTGTAGCCTGTGTTCTCTGGGAGGGAGGCTGGTAGATCCGGAGGTGCCTGGGATCCTTAACATTTTAGAGGCACAAAGAAAGACCTGGAGGGCTGTGAATGGCCTTGGATTCCATCCCTGGTGGGGAAAAGGGAAAAGGGAAAAAGTCTTGTGGCATCTTCATGCATATGTCCAGGGAGATTTATCAGTGCTGCCGTATTCCTTGTGACCTATTTGCCTCCTGTTTCTTCTTCTTTTTTCTTTCTTTCCTTATACATAGCCCTGACTGTTCTGGTACTCACAGAGATCTGTCTCCTGAATACTGGGATTGAAGTGTGCCGTCACCACCGCAGGTGCCTTCTGTTTCTTGACTTGTTCCCCAACTCTTTACCTCTCTGTTCCTCCCCAGACAAATTGGTTAGTCCCAGACAGAACGAAGCCTTGTGTCTGGGTGTCATCAGATTCCTGTCCTTGAAATGATTGCGCAATACTTAAACTGGAGGCAGAGGCAGGATCGACTTTTTGTTTTGTTTTTTTTTAAATTTGCACCGGACAGCAACCAGCTAGACAGCAACCATCTACAAATAGAGCAGGGCAGGTGTGGCTGGGATTGAGGTGTGTGTGTTAGGGATGGGGGGTCACACTGCTCCATCTGCTTTCACATTGAGAGATAAAGGCCTTTACTCTGGGGCCTTCCAGGGGCCTAGACACCTTTGGGATCCTGAGCTGGAACTGAAGCCTGGGTGATTCTGAGCTACAGCTGCATCCTTGGCTTTGGTTGGGTCTTAGCCGTTGGTTGGCACAGCTGGCAACCCTTGGCCATGTAGCCATAGATCGAGTTCCCAAGCTTGAGGTAGCAAGCCTGTCTACCTTGTGGCTGGGATTCTTTGGCATCTTCTGCTTTATCTCAGGCTTCAGAAGGGCCTTTATCACCTCAGCATGTGCTCGCCTTGCCTTGGTATTGTTAGCCTGCATCTTAAGGGATTCATAGCTTTGTGACTGGAGTTTCTTTTGGGGCGGGTGTCAAGACAGGGCTTCTCTACGCATCCCTGGCCGTCCTGGAACTTTTGAGGTAGACTGGCCTTGAACTCAGAGACCCGCCCACCTCAGTCTCAAGTGCTAGGGATGCTCCCCCACACCCAGCTTTGCTTATGACTGGGGTTTCTTGATGCCGTTCCCATGCCATTTGGGGTACTGCTTGCATGTGGCACGGTTCTTGGGCTTGGCCGTGTCTACAACAGCCCACACCACTGAATGTGCTTGCTCCCAGTATGGCTCTTGGGGACTTTCATGACCTCCTTTGCTTCTTCCCATAAGTGCATGAGATTTTTTATCACGAAGAACCTCCTGACGACAGTCCCAGCCATCGTGGCCACTTAGTCTGTACTCAGAAACATAGCTGTATAATTGAAGGGTGGAATCCAGTTTCCCACCACTGTGACAGAATGTCTGAGGTCATCAAGTTAAGAAGAGAAAAGGTTTTGTGGGTGTCAGTCTATGGTTGGCCTCTACTTTTGAGCACACCTCACGGCGGAATGAAGATGGAATCTTTGGAGCATGTGCGGGCTATCCCTTCATTCATGGTCAGGAACAGAAAGGGTGAAGAAGGGTGGGAGAGTAGGTTTCTATAATCCTCTTCAAGGGTATAACGAACAAGCCATATTATGGACTTCAGCCTTTGACCTGTTTCGGTGTTGGGATAGGCTCAATTTTTGCACCTTCAAAAGCACTCAGTAATTTCAAGCATCCTTCTGAACAGGTTGACCATGGACACAATGCCCTTTCTTATTTTCCTTACCTCCTGCCCCCAACTTCTATGATAGATGTTGTTTCTTTCCCCAGAGGCAACTTGAGAAGGCAGATCGAGCTCAAGGTGGAGTATCCATGGAGGCGTGGAGGCTTGTCACCAACCTCTAAGTGCAGAACTGGGATGTGGAGCTGGAGGTGCCTCCTCTTCTGGGCTGTGCTGGTCACAGCCACGCTCTGCACGGCCAGGCCAGCCCCGACCTTGCCTGAACAAGGTAAGACAGCAGGCTGAGGGTCAGCCGGACCCCGGAACTGAGGAGACAGAGTGTGTGTATGTGTGTGGGGGGCTGCTGGGAAGGCTTCCTGGGAGGAGCAAAAGGCTCCTTTCCGGTTGGTGACATCCACTGGCCGGGGGTGAGGTACTTGGGATGAGTTTTTGCTTTTCTTCTGGGGAAACAATGTGATTGGGTGTTTAACTCAGGCGACCACAAAAAAGGGGTAGGTGTGGCGTAGGAAAGAATGCCATGAATACAGATTTAGAGGAGACCTTCTAGAACAAGAAGAACTTGACAGTTGGCCTCTGGCCTCCAGAAAGCTGTTCCAGAGACGTGTCTGCTATAGGATGAACAGTCACAAACACATGCGCTTTTGAACTTTGTCTTCCATTTCTCACTTGGGGGTTTGATGGGAAGTTTGCTTTGGAGGTGGCCTGTCTGAGGGACTTGGGGGAGACTGAGAACCTGGAGGCATGATGGGGCACGGGAGCATCATAAGGCCCTCTGGTCTGCGGTGTGTTGTTAATAAGTCCCCAGAGGTAGGTTGCTCCTGAGATAGCTGATGGCTTCTGAGGGACTTGGAGGATAAGTGTTGGGTTAGCCCTGCTGTCAAAAGGCAGTGTGGCCTGAGAGTTCGTGGCTGGCCACAGAGAAGGCTCAGGCATGCACGTGGCAGCGGTGTCTGTGTTTACAGGACTCATTCTAAGTTGTCAGGGACCTGTTTGGTGACCAGTGGGTGAACCTGTGTGTGCAGATGGCAGTGAGAAAGGGGTACGGAAGAGGGAGATTTTCTTGCTGGTGCAGGGGCGGAAATGAGAATGTTCTGTGTCGCAATCAGTAGCAGAACCAAAGCCATCCTAATGAGTTGAGACGTGCTGGACACTCAAGGCAAGAGAGGACCTCCTGACCTCTAGGGAGGTTGTCATCAGGCAGTGGAGAGGCAGTAAATATGACATGCACTGTATTTATCTACTGAAGATTTTATTCTCATTTTATGTACTTGAGTGTTTTGCCTGTGCATGTGTATGTGTGCTGCATGTGTCCTTGGTGCCTGCAGAGACCAGAAGAGGATTTGTGGGTTTCAGGAACCGGAGTTAAGAATGATTGTGTGCCACCATGTGGGTGCTGGGAAACCACTTCACTCTGCAAGAACAGCAAGTGCTCTCAACTGCTGAGCCATCTCTGCAGCCCCTAACAGACCCATAGTTAAGCCACGCAGTGGAGCTCTAAGAATGTGGGACTGTCGTGCACAAAACTGAGGTCCAGTTAGGAAGTTGGAGTCCTCCCGCCCAGTGTGACACATGCCTTTAATCCCAGTACTTGGAGGCAGATCTCTGTGAGTCGGAGGCCAGTTTGGCTTATAGAGCCAGTCGGTGCTACTCAGATTCTGTCTCAAAAGAAAAGAGAAAATAGGGGTCTTTTATCTTTTTGTTTTTGACATAGGATCTTGCTGTGTAACCCTGGCTGGTCTTGTGACCCTCCTGCCACTGCCTTCTGCATGCTGGGATTACAGGTGTTTACCCTGTAATCTTACCTTAGGGTACCAAGGTACAGGTCTCCAACGGGGTTAATAAAGGGCATTCAAGGTGGAGCCGAAGGAGCGAGCCATGAGGTCAGAAGGTTTAAGAAGTATTAGACAGCAAGCAGTGTTGCTCACTGAGTAAATAACTGTGGAAAGTAACACCTGGAAGAACTGGATTCAGCCGGCATTTGGAAGGCTTAAGTCTTGCTGAGGAACTTAGTATATCTGAGTGGTTCTTGCTGAGAAACTGGAAGTTTAAGGACGTGGTCCAGTTTTCAGAAAGCTGGCTTGCATTGTGTGGCAGGTTATTAAAATAGAGGCAACAATAATAAAGGATTAGCTGTCTGTCGTAATTCAGGTAAAACACTTCCATGTAAAGTGTGAGGAGCCATTATTGCACCTGCCACTGTTGTCGCGAAGACAAGATAGAAGGTGGTGTTGAATGTCAGTCAGAGGGAATGAGACCGGGAACCAGGGATAGTAATGGCATTCTAGAAATAGAAGCCATGGGCTTAAGTGGTTGGATGCCAGCTCCTCTTCCTCCCCCTCCTTCCCCTTTCTCTGCTCTTCTCCTCTTCATATTCCTCTTCAGCCTTCACTTCTTTATCCCCCTTTTTCTAATAAACTCTTTGCAGCCCAGGAAAGAAAAGCAGGTAGTTCAGATCTTGTCCCAGGTACTTGCAGGCAGGCAGGCAGGCAGGCAGGCAGGCAGGCAGGCAGGCAGGCAGTTAGCTTTCTAGAAGACCCTCACATAAGGAATTTTGTTTTTCCAGCATAAGAAAGGATGCAGAGGCGACGCCATAATGGAGGTTGGAGCTAGGGGACAGAAGATCGTTGTTTGCTTGGTCGGTTTATATTTATTTATTTTTTATATATACCTGCATGACAGAAGAGGGCACCAGATCTCATTACAGATGGTTGTGAGCCACCATGTGGTTGCTAGGAATTGAACTCAGGACCTCTGGAAGAGCTGTCAGCTCTCTCAACTACTGACCCACCTCTCCAGCCCGCTTTTTTTTTTTTTTTTTCTAAGACAGGGTTTCTCTATGTTGCCCTGGCTATTCTGGAACTCACTCTGTGTAGACCAGGCTGACCTCAAGAGATTTCGCCTGCCTCCTGGGATTAAAGGCATGCACCAGTACCGCCTGGCACAGAAATGGTTCTCAGAATAGAAGGAGTAGGAAAGGTGGGGGAGGGCTACCAGGCTGTACCGTAGTCAAGGCTGAAGTCAGTCAATTGGAATATAACTTATATGGTATACAATGTACCAATTTTTAGACAGGTAGCTTTGGTTTCCCTAAGTGCTAAGAGGTCAGTCTGTCATTCCAAAAGCTCGTCCCCTGCTCCTTGCAGACTTGGACCTGCTTCCTATCATCACGCCTTAGTTTTGTTTGTTCTGGGATTTCATGTAACGAATGAAATTTTATGGCGACTGTGACTCCATCCATCTGCGATGCCCACAGGGGTCATTGTATTCTTTTGATTCTTATTTTCTTGGTGACAGAGTCTCACTGTGTAGCTACGGTGCCCTGGAACTTTCTACATACACCAGGCTGGCCAGGAACTCACAGAGATCCACCTGCCTCAGCCTCCAATTGCTGGGATTGAAGGTTTATGCTACCACACCCCGCTCCTGGGGGGCGCAGGGAGGGGCTTTTTGAGAGAACGTGGGAGCCGCCGTAACTGTTGTTGTCATAGGAATAGTCTTTCTGCGTGCTGTGTAAACTCTTGGAACCTCAGAGACATGCGGCATATTGTAGTCTTGGCACGCTGATTATTAAGTAATGCTGCTATTGTCTTAAAAAACAATTGCAGTCCATGTGAAAAAGATTGGTTCAGAAGTTGAAAACAAACCATCCCAAACCTTGCTCACACTGAGAGCTTTGGAAAGGCTTGGGGGTCGGGTGCGGAGGGGGGGGGGCAGGCGGGAGGAGATGGCAGCCCCTCCCCTGACCGAATGCAATCCTGGCAGTCTCTGCAAACGCCCCTGGGGGACCTGGAAGGCCTGCAGTTTCTGGCTGTCCTTACAAAGTTGATTTAATAAGGGTTCCAGGAAAGCCCGTCCCCCTCCTCTCCCTCTCCTTCCTTCTCCTGTTTGCCATATTACCGAGTCTAAGTTTGTTTCAGACCAGGCCTTGAGGTCTATGGGTAAAATGAAACTGGAAGACTGGCCCAGGGGCAGAAGACCCTTCTTTCAAAAGATAAGAACCAGTTTAGGAGATCTGAGCTTGAGGAAGGCTGTTTCCATGTATTTTTCTCGGAGAACAGGACTTGAGGAACCAGTAAGTGGCCACGTCCAAAATTTTGCAAGGCCACTTGTGGTGGTTGGGAGTGGCGGCCTTTCCTTCCCTTTTTCCTGGGCACCCTCGATGGAGCAGAGAGTGTGAAACTTGTAGTCTTGAAACACTTTCCTGCATCCACAGAAACCTGCAACTCATAAGCGCTTTAATGGCTGAGGTTTTTCAGCTCCTCCCACCCTCTCAGATTTGAGGGAGTCTGGTGGTTGGTGGAAGGGAGGAGAGGTTACGTTTTTTAATGGAAAAGCTGCACGTCTCTGTTGCTGGCTGCAGGCCGCCTGTGTACCACAAAGCGGTGCTTTGTCCTTGTTCTGCAGAAACCTGGGCCTATGGGGAGAGGCAGAGGCTGCCCGAATCTGGCCCTGGCTCCAGTCCCACTTCCCTGGTAGCCCTCCCACCGCCCACCCCGCCAGGGGTCCTGAGCTACCTTTGGTCCTAGAGGGTGCACATTTCAGCCGAGCTGCCTGGGAGCCGAGCAAGATATCACTAATAGCCATGCTGGAGTCCCGCTGCTTTAGCCTGTTAGTGTGACCCTAGTGACCCGAGGGACAGTGTCGCATAGCTGGCCCGGAAAGCACGTGGGGGGATCCACACACCCCCACTCTCTCCCCACAGTAAATTTGCTTGGGAAAAGACCCTGTTTGTTTCTAACTAACACTGGATGGTAGAGGATCCCAAAGGGCGAGGGGAATTACATGAAGCAAAAAGTGCTGAGTGATACCACACACACACGCACACACAACACACACACACACACACACACACACACACACAAACACCCGCTCAGTGGAGAGTGGAAGGTTTAGGTCCGTGAAATCCGAGGTGTGTCCTGCGCTGTGAGGTTTCCCTGAAGGGCCTACCTTGCCAATACCTCTGGAAGGTACTTGCTGGTGGAGGCGGGTGGGCAGCGGAAGGGCAGTGCTCAGCCTGTGAGAATGTGAGAGCTCTCACGTGTCCCGCTTAGCAGCAAGGCCGGGGCAGCGGAGCCGCTCAAGGCTGTGTTCTTGGCTCCGGCTTCTGCATTGCTGCGCCATTAGCCTCACTGATTTTCCACTCTGGCTTTGCCAGCCGCTCCCCAAAGTCAGGGAGGAGGAATTTCTCAGGGAAGAAAGAACAAATGGTTGTCCAGAGGACTTGCTGTGTGTGGGGGCGGGGAGGGAGCCCGGATAAAGAATCAAGCCAGGGTCCTGTCACCTGGTCTCCGGGGCTACCTGTAGGGAGGGCAGAACTGGAGGGAGCTGGATTCTGCAGGAGCATGCCTCTGCTGCACAGAGTGGGTCACCGTGGGTCAGCAGGGTCTCAGCAAGTGGTCAGGCCTGTCGACCAGAAGCAGGATGACTCTGGGCTGTTATGGGTGGCCTTGGAGTGCTGGGGAATCGTTATCCCGGAGGTGAGTCCCGGGTCAGAGAGCCTGACCAGCAGCGATGCCCTGGTTTTACAGGGCCTCATTCCTCTAGGTTATTGGAAAGTCTGGCCTCCTTCCCCTGGACAACACCTTTGCTTCCCTCTTCCAGGGAACCTGGACCTGAGACAACTGTTTTTCCCCTCGCAGGGAGAGACCCAGCTGCTCTGCTCTCTCTTCCTGGCTTTCTGTTCAGCTGCCTGGGTTTTCTGCCTCTAGAAGAAGGCCATACCCAGACTCTGCTCCAACTGCTTTGTGTCTGCCTCCCCTACCCTAACCCCCTTCTCGGGGTTTCAAGTAAATTACCTGAAAGTTAACTGCCCTAAGGGCCCCAGGGGCAAACTCCTAGTAATTCCCTTAGATTCTCAACCCATGGGTCGCAACCCCCACAGGGTTTTCCTATCAGATGTTTACATTAAGATTCGTAACAGTAGTATGTAATTCATAAAATTACAGTTATGAAGTAGCAACAAAAATAATCTTATGGTTGGGGGTCACCACAGCATGAGGAACTGTATTAAAGGGTCACAGCATTAGGAAGGTTGAGAACCTGACTTAGGAGAAGCCCTTTGGAGTCTGAGCTGCCTCTGACTTTCATTTTGCGGCCCACCCGTGGTGTGACTAGTGGGGAGACGTGGTCCCTTGGGCCCTCTTTGTGGCTGTGCTGCCAGCAGAACACTGAGCTTGGGCATCTGCCCTCCCATTGCCCCCCACTTGGCCTTTAGCTAACACCAGTGCCCCCTTTCCCCGTAGCACATGGTCCCTGCCATCTTCACACTGAGCAAGGCTGCAGAGAGTTGCTGTGCCGCTGTGCCTCCTGGGATGGCTTGTGTAAGAGAGGTGATTCAGGGGCAGTGACCCCCTTGGTTAGCCCGAATGTAGCTCTTTCCCAGACTCTGAACGTGGAGGTGAAGTGGGTGAGGGCCTGGCCGTCCAGCAAAGTGTAGACTCGCTGTCCGGAGCCTGGGTAGAGAACATCAGTACTGAGATTTCAAATGGTTAATTAGCAAAGAAAATCGAATACAGAGCCAACCATTTCCTCAACATTCTCTACAGTGACTGCTGCATTCTGGCTCTGACCGGCCCATTCCTTCCCTGCTTCCCATCCATCAGTCCAGATATATCCCTTTTTTTTCCTTGAATGTAACATGCAGCTCCTATATGGCCATTGCTTATCCAGCTCCCGTAACATGAAATGCTCCCATGTCCCCCACTTTTTATAATACTTAATGGTGTATACTTAATTCTTATCTTAAGGTTTAGTTTAGGTTTGCAACTAGGGTTTTATTTAAAAGGCCACCTCTTTCTTGAGGATTCTTTTGTTTCCACGTCTTATTTTATTTTATCCATATGGATTTTTACCATGTGCATGCAGTGCCTCTGCAGGCCAGAAAAGGCTGTCATCCCCTGGAACGGAAGTTACAGGTGGTTGCCCGCCACCGTGTCAGCGCTGGGAAATTGAACCGGGGTCCTCTGCAAATGCAACAAGTGCGCTTACTGATTGAACATCTCTCCAGCCCCGTGCCTCCACATTATTAGTGAATCCGAGGCCCTCCTTCTTTCAGTAGCCGAACACTTACTTTATGCTGCTGCTGCACAGTGTTGTCTGTTTTGTTTTGTCTTTTTGGTACGTCATCGCCACCCCACCCTAGTGCCCAGGGCTTCGTGTAATACTAGGTAAATAAATGATCCTATTTATTCCACGAGAACAAAGGTCTGCACAGTTGAAAAGAATGTCTTTACTGTTTGTTTTTTAGGGGGTGGGGGCTCACATAACCCAGGCAGATCTTGAACTGAGTGTATAGGAAAAGGCTGATCCTGCTTTCACCTCCCGACGGCTGTGATTACAGATGTGTGCCACCATCAGTCCTAAAGACCCTTGTTTTCGTTTGGTTTGGTTTTTCAAGCCAGGGTTTCTCTGTGTAGCAGCCCTGGCTGTCCTGAACTCTGTAGACCAGAGGCTGACTCTGTGCTCATAGAGATCCACCTGCCTCTGCCTCCCAGGTGCTAGGATTAAAGGCGTGCACCACTATGCCTGACTAAGAGCATTGTTTTGATGGGGTGTAACACTCCTTTAATTCGGAAAGGTAGAGGCAGGTGTATTTCTGTGAGTTCGAGGCTGGCCTGGTCTACATAGCAAGCTCCAGGACAGCCAGGACTACATAGAGAAACTCTGCTTCAAAAAACAAAACAAACAAAAACATTGAAATAAAAAATAAAAGGCTGCAGTTGGGCTGTAGTGGCGCACGCCTTAAATCCCAGCACTTGGGAGGCAGAGGTAGGCAGATCTCTGTGAGTTCAAGGCCAGACTGGTCTACAGAGCAAGCTACCGGGACAGCCAGGACTGCACAGAGAAACAAATCAAAAAAAAAAAAAAAAAAGATTTTTTTTTGGGGGGGTGGGTAGGGCTGAGGGAGAGTGCTGTGTACACTGTGTGCATGCATAGGGACGTAGAGGCCAGAGTCTTCTCTGGTTGTTCCCCTCATTTCGAGACAGAGTCTCTCTATTGAACCTGAAACTTACTGCTAGTTCAACTAAACTGGCCAGCCAGCAAGCCCCAAGGGTCCTGTCCATGTTCTCAGTGTGGGGAGCTGGGGGTTATCTCTCTGCTACACCTAGCTATGTATATCTAAATGTTGGGGATCAGGTCATACATGACAAGCACTTGAACTTGAGCATCTCCCCAACCTTCATTAATAAAAATTTCGATTGCATCACTATATGAAAACACTCCTCAGAAGCCATACCTGCAAACTTCTTTGAAAATAAGATTAAATGCTGCTTTGTGGCATCTTTGCACTGTGCTTGCATCTTTCCATTTTTGCACCTTTATGATCCCGTTGACAGTTTTTAGCCCCATAATTGCAGGGGTGTATTGAGGTTTGGGAAGCCCATTAACTTGCCTAAAGTTAGACATTTGGTGAAGGGGAGAATTAGGATTCAAAGGCAGGCCTTACTACAATTTTGCTTTTATTTATTTCAGCGTTGTATTTTGCTGTATCCTCCTATCAAACCGAAATTCAGGAACAGGAAACATGAGTCCTCGGAAATCTGACTTCTTTGAGATCCCCTGCCTTATGTTGGTTTTCTTGGGACATTCTGAGGTTATTCAGACTGACATGAAACTAGTAATCCCACTGCCTCAGCCTCCCCCCAATACTAGGATAACGGATACCCCTACTAGTCCAGTGGGACAGTTCATTTCATTCCTTTCTGTAAGGTTTTTCATCAATCACAGGTCCACGAGGTGCCATAAAGTAAGTGTGGTTCCCAAGCCTACGGTCATGGGTCATCCGTAGAACAAAGCTTGCCTTTTGCATACTAATGTAGGGACTTCAAACTTGGGGAAGGCATAGCCAGTTAGCACACTAATGTTGTTTCATAGGTCATGCTTTATTAAAGATTTTTTTAAATTTTTATTTTATGTGCATTAGTATTTTTGCCCATGTGTATGTAAGTGTACCACATGCAAGCCTGGTGCCCCTAGAGACCAGACGTCAATGGATCGCTGAAACTGGAATTACAGACAGTTCCCATGTGATTTCTGGGAACAGAACCCAGGTCTTTTGCAAGAGTAGCAAGTACTCTTAACTGCTGAGCCTTCTCTCTCCAGCCGCTAACCAGTGTACAAACTGTTTGGAGAGGGGGGAGGCAGAGAATTACATATTAAATTTCAGACTGGCTAGGGCCATATATCAAGACCTTGTCTCAAAAAAAAAAACAAAAAAAAAAACAGTTGAGGTTGGGCATGGTGGGGCATGCCTTTGTCAAAAAAAAAAAAAAAAAAAAAGGCCAGGAATGGGATCAAATCAAAACCAGCCCTGGCATCGCCTAACCCCAGCAGAGGCATGCAGAGTTCCAGGCCAACCTGGTCTACATTATGATGTGCAGGTCAGCCAGGGCTAAATAGTGAGACCCTGTCTTTAAAAACCAAGAACCAAAGCAGTGGCCCACGCCTTTATTTCCTTTATTTTGGGGTGCAGAGGCAGGCAGATCTCTGTGAGTTCAAGGCCAGCCTGGCCTACAGAGCGAATTCCAGGAGAGGCTCCAAAGCTATAAAGAAACCTTGTCTCAAACAAAAAAACAACCAAGGACCAGGGCTGGAAAGAGAGCTTAGAGATTAAATTAAAAAGTACTGGTAGCTCTTACCAACAGTAAGTAATAACTCCAGTTCCAGGAGACCTGATGCCTCTTCTCAGCATACATACATACATACTCTCAAGCACACACATATACACATAAAATTAAATAAAAACAACAACAACAGTGCAAGGAGCCATGAGTAACATGGCTCAGCGGGTAAATACACTTGTAGTTAATTTAAATAAGCCTGATTGCCTGAATTCAGTCCCCAGGACTCAAGCGATGGAAGTAGAGAACCTCTGACATCTACTTCTGTGTCTTTGTAGACAGACAGGCCCTTACTCCACAGTAGTGCCCTAGGAATATAATGTATTGCAATTTAGTAACTGTCTTTCCCACTTTTGCCACTTGGGCTGTGTAACCTTTTCAAAGGAAACATGAATAGTCTTAGCGTTCCCTCTTGAATGCTTGAGTGGACCCCTTCTGCCCTCACCAGGGGTCAGGCTTAGTTTTGGCCAGCATTAACTTTTTTGTTGTTGCTTTGTTTAGTTTGGGGTTTTTGAGAGGAGGTCTCTCAATGCAGTCCTAGCTTTCCTGGAACTTGCAGTGTAGACCAAGCTGGCCTCAAACTCATATAGAGATCCTCCTGCCTCTGTCTCTGGAATTCTGGGGTTAAAAGAACACACCACCACACCTAGCAGTATTAACTTTGAATAGACTTGCAAATACAATACAGAACAATACATTTGGGGAATGGTATTTGAAGCCCACATCAAATAAAGACATTGAACCAGGTTATTTGAGGACACCTCACACTGCATAAGACGGCCTTTTGCTCAACGTGAAGGGGTAAATTGCTTATTTGGAGGTTATATCTATTAGTGCGTATTTTAGTTGACTATATAGAGAGATACTGATATGTATTGGTTGTCTTAATGATGTTCTGGGAAACGTATCATGAAGAGATTTTGTATGCAGAGTGTTCTTACAGACTTACATAGTATAGACCAGCACACTCCTAGGTCAACAGAAAACTGGCTGGAGCTGGTGTTCTACCATTTGAGTCCCGGGGACTGAACTCAAGTAGTCAGGCCTTAGTTTCGGTCTGAGCATGTCTTAGAGGTGAGAACCGGTGGCTGGCCACTCTGCTCCTCTCATCTCTCAGTTTTCACCCCCTACTATCTGGTTTGGGGTTTTTATTGTTAAGGCCAATTAAAATTCACGTAACATAAAAACGTTTTATCTGTAACGGGTAACGCTCTAAAGTAATGATTAAAAGTGTAGCAGATTCAGAGCTGAGGAGATGGTTCATCAGGAAGAAACGCTGGCTGCCTGCGGAAGTCTGGGGAATCGCTTGCTGTCTCAGTTCAATCCCCAGAACTTAGGTAAAGGTGGAAAGAGAGAGCCAACTCCGCAGAGTTGTCCTTTGGCCTCCACAGGCACAGGGGGGTACCGTACACATACATAATGATAATAAATATTTTAAAAGCTGCTTTAGAAAAAATGCTTTAGTACATCAAGCCTACTCTGTCATAGTTTGGCCCACGCTAAGTGTGATCAGCATGCTTACCCTAGCCCGAAGAGTGACAAAATCATCTAACTCAAGCCTGAGTTTAGCCACGGTGCAACTTATCCTTGTAGTTACCTGTAATCTATCTATTTGGGTGGGTGAGGCAGGGGGATTGACGTTTGAGGCTATTTAAGGTAGAGGATGTAACTTAGTGGCTGGGTTGCTTGCCATGCATGAGGGTCCTGGGTTCAGTTTCCAGTACCTTTTCTCCCAAGCCTGTTTTATGAGAAATCAGTTGTGGTGATCCTGGGCAGCTTGGGAGCCATAGCTAATGCCCAGCGTGGCAAGAAAGCTGTGTGGCATCTGAGTAGCCTACATGTGTTTTTGCTTTCCTACCATATTATAGTTGAAAGGGTCTTGTTGTTGTTGTTCTTTTGATTTCTGTTTGTTTGTTTTTGAGACAGGGTCTCACTGTGTAGCATAGGCTATCTTGGAACTCACCATGTAGACCAGGCTGGCCCCAAACTCACAGAGATCAACCTCCCTCTGCCTCTCGTTCCTAAGTGCTGGGGTTAAAGGCAACTGCCATCACACCTGCTTTCAACATTTCTAATCTTAAAAATGAACCACTGGCCATGCACGACAAATCTGTAATCTCAGAACTCAGGTGAAGCGTAGACTAGAAGGGGCCTAGGCTTGAGGTTCACCTTCATATTCCACAAGGAGACTGAGTCGTAGCAGGAGATAGCCTGCCCAGAATCACAGTATGTAGAGATAGGGTCTTTTTGCTCAGGCCGTCTCTGCTGTGCTGAGCCACTGGGTCCTGGAATCTTAGAGCTCTTTTTCCAGATGACATTAATTAAGATAGTTTTCCTGGGGGAAGGAATCTATACCCCAAGAGTCCCATGGCTCTGGCTTACCTTGTAGAAAAGTACAGAGACCCTGCTCTATGGAGAGGCCCCCTCCTAAGTCAAAACCCACCCCAACCCACCCATACACACATACCATGCTCTGCTGAGTACTGAAGCAGGAGGCTGCTTGTCTTTGATGCTGTGTGTGCAAGAAATAGAGGCTGAAGGAGGAATGTTTTGTGGACGGGTGGACTATAAATGACGCTAATTCTCCTTTCTGACCATCTGTGGCTTCCAGGTCTTTAGGATCTTAGGACCATTTTATTTTTGTTTTTGTTGTTAGACCCAAATATATGTAACCTTCAGTGTCATAAATGCTTCAGGGCATGAGCTGCCACATCCACTGATCAGCAGCTTCTAGAACTTTCACCTTCCGTAATTGATACTCTGCTTATTCACCAATTAACCAGCTTTCTACATATTATTTCATTTTAAGAAATGGTATAGTGTTTATTTTCATAATGTAAAAATAAGCACTCTTACTATTATTATTTTAAAGCCAGGCAGGCTGTTGTGCAGTCTGGCTGGCCTGCAAAATTGCTGTGCAGACTCGGTTATCTGCCTGCCTGTGCCTCTGGGTGCACACTCATGCACTAGGCTGGGATTTAAGGTGTGTGTGCCACCAGTGGCCGCCGCGCCCACCCTCCTTTTTTGGTATGTATAAATGATTGTGAAAGTGGGGCTTGATCTGGAGCCTCAAGGATGCCAAGGAAGTGCCCAGCTGTGGGCAGTTCTCTGTGGGAAAAATGACATGCCGCTTCCTGAGAAGGCTCTTTCCCCACCCTGGGGTGGGTGGTCGACAGCAGCGGCTCTCTGACCCAACCCCAGACTCATCGGCACAGTGCAGATGGACAGAGGCAACAGTGACAGCAATATAGCAAACTGGTCACTCCAGCGCCATCTGTGGGGGCTTGTGGGGGGGGGGCAGAAGGCACATTCCGAAACAGCTGACTCTCCCGCTGAATGGATCAGCAAGTTTTGGGGGACTGCAACTTTCCTGCCCAGCTGCTGCGCTTTTCCTTCTCCAAACTGGAGCTTCCGAGCCTGGGGGAGGGGCGGCCCCTAGGAGGCTGGGGCGCTTGGGGGCAGGGCAGTGCATTCCTTTCTTTAAGGAACCTGACCAGACTTTAAGGTCAGGGCCCAGGGAAGAGCGGGACTGCTGAGTTACCTCTACCCCGCGGAGTTCTCTCGCTCCCTTTCCCTCCCCCACTCCTAATGATCTTTCCATTACAGAACCCAGACCAGGAAGTGCATGACAGGTCGCAGCTGCAGACACTTGGCTGGGAGGCCTGGGCTCCCTGCCAGTAGTGGGAGGGTCCAAGCTACCTCCCTAGCAACAGGACCACCACCCTGTAACACACCCCCACCCCCACCCCGGGCCAACAACTTGGCAGAGATGTCCTTGGGCTCTCTGTCGGTTGGTTGGTGACCAATTGTCGTTTTGATGGGTATTTAGGAAGTGACTTCCGGTGCAGGAGAACCTGGCTGGGTTCACCTGCTTACCACCCCCACGTCGGTTCACGGTCTCCATCTATTTTAACCCAAAACCGAAGCTACCTAATGGGTGTGTTCGAACGTGCACGTATGTGTATGTGGAGTGGAGGAGGATAGCGCCCCGGAAGCATGGGTTTTGCAAGCTCCAGGTTTGTGATCTGAAGTCACTTAGGTTTTTTTTTTTTTTTTTAACTCCCTGCCGGGGACGGCTCTTCCCATTTAGAATTGCTCAGGAAATGTTAGTGGACCCTCCACGGCCCTAGGAGGCAGTTGTCACGCAGGAGTTTGTCTCCGCTGCCAGCTGTGCTGTTGGCTCTCTTCCCTGAATCTGCCATGGCTGCATTCTTCTGGTACCAACTGAGACACGGTGACTCAAACTTCTGGGAGCCCTGAGCACAGCCCGCCCTTCCTTGAGCTGCAGGGCAATCCCCACCTCCCCTCTTAGGTTCTTTCTGGCCAGTGAGCTAGGAGAGAGAGAGAGAGAGAGAGAGAGAGAGAGAGAGAGAGAGAGAGAGAGAGAGAGAGAGAGAGAGAGAGAGAGAAGCAAAATGTATTAAGGAACCAGCTGGGGGAAAGGGTACAGGAAGATTTTTTTTTCCCCCTGCTTGATTCAGGGTTTTTTTTTCAGCAGAGCCAGAAGTTTTTCTGGGAGAAGAGGAAAGACTTGATTCCTTTGTTAATCTCTTAATTGCAATCCTTCCAGCTGGACCGGGCTGCAGTGGGAATGGGGGCCACCAGGGCCCCGGTACCATATTCCCAGTGGGGGGAAGTACAGGTAATGAATGATACTGCCAGGTAAAGTTGGAGCCCCGACTGAACACACTTGTGATGCCCGCCTTTGTCTTAAGGTTGAAACTCTTGGCCTGGGACTCCCAAGTAAGGTTCTGCCGGTTACCTCCTCCTGCCCAGCTCCTGGGGAGCTGATTTTGGGGGGTTATGTGTTGGAGGCAGAGACCCTATCTGTGGCTTTGGCCATCATGGGCAGCCCCGCACCAAATTACAGTGATGAGGTGGGACACACAAAAGGCTGAAATCTTTTCTTAATAAAAACAAAACAAAACTTCAGCCCCAAGCCCCTGGGCTCCTGAATGGCGATGGCTTCCTGTCAGGATTAGCTCGGCTGCCTGGGCATGTGTGTGCTGCCTTTCTCCTCAGGAAATACCTTTAGTAAGCCCCGGTGGAGTCCCCATGGCAACGAGAGAGGGGACCTGCTGACAGAAGCCATTCAGCCCTCCTTGTTCCTCGGCCCCTTTGTTGTCGGCTTTATTGCAGCCCCTATGGCAAGCCCCGCGGTTTGCGCCATTTTTTTGTCAAGCCAAAAGTGGAGTTTTACATTTTAACGGGCTGTTCTGGCAGCGGGCCCCATTTGCATGCAAAATGTTCCTCCTTGCTCCTTTCCCTTTTCTATTAAAAACACAGAAACAAAACAAAACCAAACCTGTCCAAACCCTCAGGTCAGGGCCCTGGATGCTGCGGACAGGGAGACAGGCCCTGGTAATTGATTGGCGCTCCTGTTTCCCCCTGCCGCACACCTATGCGCCCCCATTTTTGCAGCGTCCCTTCATGGAGGGGATTTTAGGAGTCAGATCTCTCAAGGCTCCTTCTCTAAGCCCCGTCCCTCGTAGACTAATAGTTCTCATCTGGGATTCCACTTCGCCTACTTGGTCTGTCTTGGTCTTACTAAAGTAAGTTTTCGGTTCCATTTCAAAGTCAAAATAACGTAATAAAAAGCCTCTACCGAGGGCCCCTGGAGTCCCGCAGTGCTGTTCTTGGTTCCTTTTAAGTTGCTTTCAAAGCCACCCCGAATTCCTCCCTCATTTATCTCTGGGGGCTTGTGCCAAGACCGTAAACACAGCTAGACCACCATCCCCCGTGTGCTACCCAGGTGAACACTGCTAGACCACCATCCCTCCCCCACGTGTTACCCAGGTGAACACTGCTAGACCACCATCCCTCCCCGACGTGCTACCCAGGTGAATACTGCTAGACCACCATCCCCCCCCCACGTGTTACCCAGGTGAACACTGCTAGACCACCATCTCCCCCGTGTTACCCAGGTGAACATGGCTAGACCATCATCCCCCGTGTGCTACCCAGGTGAACACTACTAGACCTCCATCCCCCGTGTGTTACCCAGGTGAACACGGCTAGACCTCCATCCCACGCGTGCTACCCAGGTGAACACGGCTAGACCACCATCCCCCGCATGTTACCCAGGTGCCTTTCTCCCTTCTTTTTCTTAAATTTTTTGTTTGTTTGTTAGTTTGTTTTTTGAGACAGGGTTTCTCAGTGTGACAGTCCTAGCTGTCCTGGAACTAGCTCATGTAGACCAGGCTGGCCTCGAACTCACTGCCTCCCGAATGCTGGGATTAAAGGCATGCAACACCACCACCCGGCTCTCCCTTCATTTTCTTTCTCTCTCTCTCTCTCTCTCTCTCTCTCTCTCTCTCTCTCTCCTTCCTTCCTTCCTTCCTTCTTTCTAAGCTATTTACTTATCTTTAGTCTATATGCATTGATGTTTTGCCTGTGTGATAATGTTGGATCTCCAGGAACTGGAGTTATAGAGTTGTGAGCTGCCATGTAGGTGCTGGGAATTTAACCTGGGTCCTCTGGAAGAACAGCCAGTGCTCTTAACCATTGAGACATCGCTTCAGCCCTCCCTTCATTTTCTTAACCCCAAAGTTCCAACCAAAAGCAATTAACAGGGATAACTCTGAGATATCTTTCAAAGGACCTATGTCTGGATTTTTGTGGAGGGAGTCCTATGGTGCCTAAGATGTCATTACCATTCCTGACCTTTGAGAGGGGATGCGGCACTGTGTAGATCAATCATTCTAGCAGTCAGGCAACAGGGCTGATATACAAATGAAGCCACGAACACTTTCAAGTTCATGGCGGGGGTTCATTTAAAAAACAAAATAAAGGCCAGGCTGAGGCAGGAGGATCTTACTTTGGATAACCTCATGCCTCATGGGGAGGGGTGTGCAGAGCAGGGCAGGGGAAGCCGTCTCTAAATGAACAAATAAGAAAGGGGTTACACACACCTTTAATCCCAGCACTGAGGAGGCAGAGGCAGGTGGTTGTCTGTGTGGGTGAGTTTCAGGCCAGCCAGGGATATGTAGTGAGATTCTTTCTCAGAGACCCAAAAAAGGACCACACTCAGCTGGTGATAGACTGCTCACCTAGACTGTGGGAGGTCCCGTGTTCAATCCTGAGCGCCAGGTCAAGTGGGCGTGGTGGTAAGCACCTGGAATGCCAGCCTTCCTCCTGAGTGTTCAAGGAAGGAGCGAGGAGTAATTTGAAGTAAGGAGGCAATTTGTTGTTGCTGCTGCTGCTGTTGTTAGAGAAAGACATTTAAGAGATGCAAAGTCTCTAGAAAGGCAAAAGGCTAAATATAAGGTATAATGAGGAAGTGAGGAGACCGGACCACTGAGGCAGGGGAGAGGAGACAACGGGAATGACACTGGATTTTGTTTTGTTTTGTTTTGTTTTTTTTTGAGGTCGGGTTTCCCTGTGTAGCCCTGGCTGTCCTGGAACCCTCTCTGCAGACCAGGCTGGCCTCGAACTCACAGAGATCCGCTTGCCCCTGTCTCCCAAGTGCTAGGGACTATGGCCTGCGACACCATGCCCAGCAACTCTAGATTCCTGAGGAGGAAAGAACCTGGGGATCTCAGCGTGTAAGAGGACAGGAGCCGGCATGTCGTGTGTGTTCTGGGGCCTGGGTCTCTCTGACAACTCGCATCTGTGGACCTGGGCCAGGGAGAAGGCTGACTGGCCCGTTTGCTAATGTTCTTCTTCTGCAGTGGCCCAGGGGAGGGGGTGGTGGAGGGGTGAGGACGGGGTGGTGTGGTGGTGACATCGGAGGTTATCAGCTCCAAACTGCCAGTGAAGGCCGAGGAGACAGGTGGTGTCTGCTGAGCCAGGGAATACAGCGTGAGAACTGGGAGTGTCTCCCTGTGACCAGGACTTTGCTGTGCACACCACCAGTAGGTCACCTCGCACTGTCTAGATCATGTTTGGGATGATAAGTGTGGGGGAGGCGCCTGGGACACAGTTGACCAGACATCTCGAGCCTTTTCGTTATGTGACTTTGCAAGAAGGCTCACAGCCTCCACATCTTTCAAGTGGGCAGCAGCACCAATAGCATGATCATGCTATTGGTTGTAGAGTATCCCGTGCAATGCCCCAAAGGGGCATCATATCAGGAGGGTGCCATGCGGAGCGTACCCCGCATCCCCAGAACTGCTCAGTCGGAGGGGTCCTTCAAGTTAAAAGCACTGGGGTTTTTTTGTTTGTTTGGTTTTTTTGCTTTGTTTATTTTGAGATGGGGGGTCTCAAGTGTGTGGCCCTGACTGCCCTTAAATGCACAGAGATCTGCTTGACTCTGCCTCCTGAGTGTTGGGATTTGAGCTGTGGTTGTACACATCTACACTCAGCAAGGTGAAAACATCCTTTTTTGTCTTGTTGCAAGACACGGTTTCTCTGTGCAGCCCAGGCTGTCCTGGACCTTGTTCTGTAGACCGGGCTGGCCCTCCAACTCAGATCCTCCTGTTCCACCACCACCCGGCTGGTAAAGCATTCTTAAGGTATTGTTATAAACCGTGCCTATGAGAATATGGGGGAGGGAAGGAGAGTAAGCCCAGAGCAGCCAATTTAGAATCTCTTACAAGAAGGTAAGGGGACACTGGGGACCTTAGATGGCATTGCTGTTTTGAACTGTAATGGCTTTACCATTCTCTAACAGTCAAGGACTAGAAAGACATGGTGAAACTAAGTTGTGTGTGGTAACTCATGCTATCCCATCGCTCCAGAGGCAGAGGCAGGAGGCTTGCCATAAATTTAAGGGCACTATGAGCTTCATGGTAAATGTAAGACCAGCCTGTTCTGTCTCAGCAACAACCAAAACCCAAGGTAAACAAAAGGTGAGCTGGATCCTGGATAGATATGTGTTCTGAAGGTCCAGGGCACTTGGGTTTGAGTCCCAGTTCTCCCACTTACTGCCCGGGAGGATTGTCCTAAATGAACCCCGTGTTTCCCGCACCTCCATTCTCCCTGATTGCAATAAGGATATACTAACAGTACCTCTTTCACAGGGTTGCTGTGGGGGCTTGATGAGGCAGCACACGATGACAACGGTACGTGGCACATGATACACTCCACAGCCATACAATAGAGCGAGCACAACTGTGGTAGGATATTTGTACACCGTGTGGAGATGTAGTGCTGTGATTGGTGCAACAAAGAGCCGCATGGCCAATAACGAGGCGGGAGGTGTGGGTGGGACTTCAGGGAGAAAGGGGAAAAGAAAGAATCTAGGAGTGTGGATGTCGCTAGAGGCTTCGAAGTCGGAACGGTATGGGACAGAGGCCACCAGGCCACCTGACAAAATGTAGGTTAATAAGGACAGGTTAAATTGAGCTGTAAGAGCTAGTTAGGGAAAGGCCTAAGCTAAGGCCAGGCTTTCATAATTAAGTCTCCATGTCGTTATCAGGGAGCTGGTAGTCCTACAAAAGGAAGTCCAGCTATACACCGTGAACTCCATAAGGCTGCTTGCAGATGAAATGACGTCCTGGAGAAAAGCGTGGCTCTGTTGTGTGTGGGCATCTTGTTTGCACAGTTGTTTAAGTATCCCGAGATGGGAGGCTTCACACAGGGTGAATGGCGACGTGTGTTTGACTTCATGGAGTCACACGAAGACGCAGGCTTTGGGCATGCATTGCCTTCAGCCCAGGTTGGATTTTATAGAACCAATTATAAGTTTCTAAAATTGCATTTACTGATGGGGTCCGTGTGCGCTTGTACATGTTTGCCACGGTGCACGAGCCGGCGGTCAGAAGGCAGCTTGTAGGGGTCGGTTCTTTCTACCACTCAAGTCCTGGAGGAGGAGTGCAAGTCAGGCTTTGACCAAGCGAGCATCCTGCTGGCCCAGGAGGTGATATTTTAACACAGAATGCTTTCCAGCCCCGTTTATTCACACGGCACGAGTGTACTGCATTTATGGTCTCCACAGCCAGGTGTGTCCCCAGGGATGTCTTTAATGGCTGTCTTCTATTGACTGCTGTACAAGCTGAAGTGTAATAAGATTTGTATGGATTTGGGCCTAGATAGGGCTCAAGTCAGAAAGCAGATTTAGAGTCAAGAGATCTGATCAACATACTTGGGCCAGAATTACCTGCTACACGACTGGAACATTTCTGGCCAGCTCAGCCATAAGCAAAAATGCCACCACTCTTGCCTTGGCTTGTTGGGAAGTTACGTAACCAAAATATTTGGGGGACAAATAGGAAGGGGGCAATAGGGTTTCATTCACATTCATGGATGTAAAAGCCCTATGAAAAAGATCTCCTTCCGGTGCCCTTTGAGGCCAAAGATTACTGAAGCGTGCCCCTCCCTTCTGCTCGGGTCTGAGAAGCAGGATAGGGCCAGCACATCCTTTCCCTCCGTCTTTGGGAATACTGGCCCAGCCTGTTTTCGTGGGCTTTTACATCTACAGCAAGCCTGTGTATCTCTGGCTGTCCTAGAACTCACTCTGTAGACCAAGCTAGCCTCAAACTCACAGAGATCCACCTGCCTCTGCCTCCCGAGTGCTGGGATTAACAGCGTACACTACCACCACCTGGCTTTAGAAGACCTTTATGAGGACAACTTTCAGGAATTGGTTCTATTCTGGTGGATTCTAAGGGTCAAACATGGGTCATTAGGTTTGGCAGGAAGTAAGTGCCTTTACCCGAAACCACCTGGCTGGTTGGTTAGTCCTGTACTTAATCTTAAGTCACATTCTTCAGGAATTGAAATGCTGATTTCTAGTGGCTGAGCCTTCACAATAAAAGTAGCGGTTAGCTGCTCTCTCATTGGCTGATAAACCCTCTCCAAGTAGCAGTTAGCTGTTCTCTCATTGGCTGATAAACCTGCTTCCTGTAACTTTAGCCTATTGGTCCTGACTGAAAAAGTCCAGCTCACAGAAGCTAAAGAATGCCAAGTGTTGTTTGTCAGAGTAAGGGCCACACGATTTTTAACAATTGGGTTAGTGAACAGGGTCAAGGATCAAGGTCAGGGCCCCTCTACAGGACAGTAACACAGGTAAGTATCAAGTTGGTCACCTTTCTGTCACCTCCTATGATAAATGACTTTGTCTCTGTTTTGTGAGAGCTTAACACATCTAAGGGCTCGGCTAATCAACTTAAAAGGCCTCCAGTGCCCTAAAGCCTCTTGGCTGATTTGTGAGTCCTCTAAAAGACCCATTTCTGTGTCCTGCCGTTAAGTGATATGAACATTGTATGAGTCACTTCTGTTCTGGGTTACTTGCTAGTTCTTAGGAGATGGTGTGGGCACTTGTCATCACCAGAGACAGTCCTTCCTGATGTCTTCCAGCTGTCCCTGGAATGTGACGGATCATACACCAAAACACTCTTCCACCATCACAAAGAAGTAGGCCAGGATGGTGGTGGCACACGCCATTAACCCCATCACTCAGGAGACAGAGGCCAGCCTGGTCTGCATATGGAGTTCCAGGATAGCCAGGGCTATACAGAGAAACCCTGTCCCGGAAAACAAAACTAAATGAAAGGCATGGAGGAAGGGAAGAAGGGGGGGAGAGAGAGAGAGAGAGAGAGAGACAGACAGACAGACAGACAGACAAATACTATGACATAGGAGGCCCAGCTTGGTCTCCGTAGAGAATGTATTTCAGGACAGCTAGGGCTATAAAAAGGCCAGGCAGGAGTCTATGGCTATGAATTTTCTTGCAGCATGGAGATAAAATCATCTAACATTGCAATTTGGGGATGGTTTCCTAAGTCTGAATATACAGTCAGTCCTCTATGTCTGTGGGTTCTGTGTTTGCTGATTCAGTAACTGTGAATGGAGAACCTTTGGACGAAGGTTTTTTTTTTTTTTTTGGGTTTGTTTGTTTTGTTTTTGTCTGTACTGAATTAAGCATGAAAACTTAAGCACTGTCGTAGACCAAACGCTGCTGGGATGTTCCTGGTGGTAGACTTTGTCTAATCTGAGTCAGGAGAACACAAGAGGTTTTGTTTGCTGTCGGCAGAAGTCCAGTTCCTGTGCAGGGAAGGTGCAGCCGTACGTACCAAGGCACAGCCAGGTTTGGGTCCAAGGCAGGGACATAGTTGGGTAGAGTGGGAAGATAGGTTGATAGGGACCATGGAGACCCAAAGGGTCTTACTTTATATCAAGGGCAAGACTTTTATGAGGACAGCTATACGAGACTATGTAAACCGGAGTGTCGGGATGGGGGAGTATGAACCCGAAGTAAGAGGCTATCCCAAGGCGGCTCTACGAGCGGGAGGAGGCAACCTGCAAACAAGAAAGCTGGTTCCTGAAAGTTCTGTGGAGCACAGAGATGCGTGTCTTTTCCACGCTGGTCAGCACTGGCTGAAGTTTTGGCCCTGCAAAAGGGCAGATTCCCTGGCTCCTTCCTTTAGGAGCAATACCTGTTGTCTTTTTTTTTCCTTTTGCCAAGTTTCTTTGGGAACTACATTTTGTCTCTGGGATCTGTGTGAGAAGGCTATTTGATTGGCTGAGCCTGATAGTTTTTGAGTTCACTGTTGACCGATGGCTGGTGCAGCTTCTGAGCATCAGAATATTTCATCGCTGCGGCCGCTCGAGGGAAATGAGATGGGATAGTTAGGAGGAGCGTTTGCTGTCTTCCTTCAGGGTCAACTCCGAGCTGTTTGTAAACCATTAAAAATGGAAGGAATAGTTTGACGCAGCTATTTTTAATCAGCCGTGTGCTCTGCTCTCCTGTGGTGTGTTCCTCAACCAGATACACAGAAATAAACACGTGTCCAGCCTTCCCGGTACCCAGGCCCTTTTAAAGGAGTCTGACTTTCTCCGTGGCCCAGTATTTAAGAGAAGAGTCCTCAGGTTCATCGATGACAGTGTTTGAGCTCCTTTGGGAGAAAAACCGTGTGTAGCCCCCATGTACCTACGATTTCTAGTACAAATCAATGGAGCACTTCAGAGAGAGCCATTCAGATGAGAAGGGAGAAGCTGGAAAGGTGGCTAAGAGGATCCAAGCTCAGAGGAGCCATCCCAGCTGGTTCCCACCACCCCTGTCAGGTGACTCACAACCCTGCAGGACTCCAGCTTTAGGTAATCTGACGCCTCCCATCCTCATAGGGACCCACACTCACGTGTACACGCCCACAGACGGACACAAACACACACTCATCGAGATGAGAAACAGTGCCGGAGCTCGGTGGCCCACGCAGAGCACTGGGTACCAGCCCTAGCACTGCCAAAAAGTGTGGTTGAGGAAGTCCCTCCACAGCGAGTTCAAGACTCTGTCTCAGAAACTAAAAGCCTGGGTGTAAGCCGGGTGTGCCGGTACACACCTTGAACCAACCCCAGCACTCGGGGTGAAGAAGCAGCAGGTGGATCTCTGAGTTCCAGCCAGCCAGGGCTACAGAGTAAGACCTTGCCTTTAAAAAAAAAAAAGGCTGGATATAGTAGCAGGTACTCAGAATCCCCAAATGACAGAGGCAGAAACAGGGAGATCTCGAGTTTGTAGTTAGCTGAGGATGGAGTTTAAAGGACAGAGGGGATTCAGGAAGAAAGACAGTAGGGAGGCGGCCCAGGTCGTTGGATCCGTAAGTATTCAATTGGGCAGCTCTTTGTGGTGATCCATCCCATCCTCTCACCAGCCGGTGGTGAGAGCTGGATTCTAGGAGGAGGTAGCTGCCAGTCTGAACACTGGTGAGAACCTAGAGAGAGACAAAGGCTGGGTCAGAGCAGGGGCTGAGCTGTTTCAGAGTCCCAGGGACCTACGCCCAATTCCACTTGAGCCTAGGCAGGTGGCAGGCATGAGAGGCACGGTACATTCTTTTTTTGTTTTGTTTTGTTTTGTTTTTGAGACAGGGTTTCTCTGTGTATCAGCCCTGGCTGTCCTGGAACTCACTTTGTAGCCGAGGCTGGCCTCGAACTCACTTTGAGAACCACCCGCCTCTGCCTCCAGAGTGCTGGGATTAAAGGCGTGCGCCAACACCACCAACCACCTGGCTACCTCATACATTCTTTCAGAGGAAGAGGCTAGTCATGCATTTGAACATCCAAAAAGATCAGAAACTTCTCTGCTTCTTCCTTAGCCAAAGGATTTATCTGGCCAGTATGTCTGGCTACTAGTAGTGCCAAGAATATAGGTCTTCCTGGTGACGTGAGTGAGCCAGCTCACCCACAAGGGGGTGGGTGCCCTCTGTAGCATCGGGTCTTCAGGATAGTTCTAGCACTTCTGCCTGGGATGCCTAGGGGAGTGTGTGTGTGTGTGTGTGTGTGTGTGTGTGTGTCTTGGCTACTTTTCTGTTACTGTGAAGGGACACCAGAACCAAGGCAGTTCATAGGAAGAAAGCATTTAGTTTGGGACTTGCTTACAGTTTCAGGTGAGTCGATGACCATCTAGGTGGGGAGCTTGACAGGCAGGCACAGCGCCGGATCAGTAGCTGAGAGCTTACATCTTAAACACAAGTTGGAGGGAGAGACAGACTGACAGACTGACTAGGAGAGACTGGGCCTGACTTGGGCTTTGGAAACCTCAAAGCCCACTACCAGTGACACCCCCCCCCCAGGTCATGCCTCCAAATCCTTCCCAGAACAGTTCTGCCAATTAGGGGGTCAAACATTCAAATATATACGCTTTTTTGGGGGGGAGGTCATTCTCATTCACACCACCACAGTATGACCCTGTGTCTCTCGAGGAGGAAAGCGGGATGCAGGAGAGTGTGTGCCCAGGCAGCGGATGAGAAAGGGTTTATGTGTGCCGTGTCTGCTGCCAGAGCAAATGCGCAGTTGTGGCAGCTGCAGGCCTTGGGCCTAACACCTGTTCTCTGGAGGCTCCCCTGAGCTGACCTCTCCTTGGCTGTCCCTCCCTCCCACATGAGCATCTGTGTTGCTAGAGGGCCAGGCCCCCACCCTCGCTGAGTCATGTGTACCCAGAGTCCTGGTCGAGCAAATGCCTGCTCTCATCTTGGGCGTGGGGGCTGCCGGGCGTGTGACAGGTTGGGTTTATCCACTAAAGGGAAGAGCTGAAGCTGACAGGGCTGAAAAGGAATGGGGTGTTCTGGTGGGAAGTGGCTGTTCTTGGCAAAGAACTGAGCGGCATTTGGGGAAGGGGGCATTCTAGATAGAGGAAGACCTTTCCCTTAGGATGGAGGAAGTTGAAACACTGCTTAATGCTGCTGCAGCTGCTTCCTAACTTCGACCTCTTTCTTCTTTGACTTATGGAGAAGTGGGGTGGAGGAGAAGAGCTAGGGGTCTCAGGTCGCCCATCATTTCCAACGGGTACACAGTCCGGTCCCCAGCTCTGTGGCCTCCACTGAGGCCCGGACAGTGCAGTGTCCTGTGGCTCACCTAACTCCCTTTCTCTCTCCTCCTCCTTTCCCCACTTGGCTCTTCTTCCTGGCCCCTGTGGGTGGCTGCAGCTCAGCCCTGGGGAGCCCCAGTGGAAGTGGAGTCTCTCCTGGTCCACCCTGGTGACCTGCTACAGCTTCGCTGCCGGCTGCGAGATGATGTGCAGAGCATCAACTGGCTGCGGGACGGGGTGCAGCTGGCGGAGAGCAACCGTACCCGCATCACGGGGGAGGAGGTGGAGGTGCGGGATTCCACCCCCGCTGACTCTGGCCTCTACGCTTGCGTGACCAGCAGCCCCTCTGGCAGCGACACCACCTACTTCTCCGTCAATGTCTCAGGTTGGTAGCAAAGCCCTCACCGTGTCCACTCCTCCCCACTTTATTTGCTGGTTTTAAAAGGGAGACCAATTTCCTTCCCTTCCGTGATCTGCCCCCTACTCTGCTTCAGAGCTGCTGCCCACTAACACCGCTCCCTGCCCGCTGCGTGGCTTAGCTCTCAAGAGGTTGACTAGATAGGGCAGGTGCCGGACCAGTGACCTGGGGCTGCTAAGATCCTACCTTGATGCTTTGGGCTGTTAAGACCCTGTGATTTCCCCCACCACAGCATGCCCCAGTCATGCTAAGTGGGGCTCGGCCAGCTTCATCTTGTCAAGGCCTAGAGTTAGCAATTGGAGCCTAGGAGCAGCATATGCTGTGAGGTCCCTGCTGTGCTGGGAAGGACTCAGGTACCCTGCCGTGTCCTGACTGTGTGGGAAATAACGCACCTGTTGTCTATCTCACAGAACATTATGAGTGTGACCAGGCAAGCCTAGAGCTCTGTGGTTGGGACAATGCTTCCTCTAGAATGTGATTTTGACAAAACCAGGATCTGAGAAAGAAAAGGTGGAACTTCTGATGTCAAGAGATGGCTCGGTACCTTCTCCCAGGCATCATTTAGAACGTGTCCCCAATTGGGGAACTTGGTTCCCTAAGCCCCAAGAGTGTCAGGGGGAGTAGAGAGGCCTGGTAGCAAGCCCCCCCCCCTTTTTTTTTTGAGACAGGGTCTCTCTACACAGCCCTGGCTGTCCTGGAATCCTGGAACTCACTATATAGACCAGACCAGCTACAAACTCAGAGATCTGCCTGCTTCTACATCCCAAGTGCTGAGATTAAAAGTGTGCTCCACCATACCCGGTCTGTTTTTAAATGGGGAGCAAAGGCAGTTATAGCAGGCAATGGTGGTGCACATCTTTAATCCCAGCACTCCAGAGGATCTCTGTGACTTTGAAGCCAACTTGGTCTGCATTTCTACGTGTGAGAGCTTGTCTTTATCAAAGATTTTAAAAGGCAGCTTTGGGACTGGAGAGATGGCTCAGCTGTTAAGAGCCTTGATATTCTTGCAGGGGACCTGGCTTTGGTTCCCAGCACACACAGTGTGCTCACAATTGCTTGTAGCTTCAGTTCCTGGGGATCCCATACCATCCAGCCCCCTTAGGCTCCTGCACGCACATGGTGCATGCAGACTCACAAACATACACATAACTTACAATGAAATCTTTGCGGGAAAGAAGAGAGAGAGAAAGAAAAAGCAGGCAGCTCCCAGCCCTCAGCAGTTCTATACTAGAGGCTCCTGACAGCAGGCTGTTCATCTTAGGGTTTTAGAAGTAGCTTCAAGGCCCAGAGTGTCTAGACCTCTATGGGTTTCTCAGAGGTTGACGTTCAAAGAATACCGATTCCTCAGCTGCTATTGTGGGTACCCAGATGGTACTGTTAGCTGAAAGGCCTTGGTGTATAGGCTACAATTAAATAAATTTTGGTGGGGGGAAAGTGCTGGCCTTGCTGGAGCTGTTTAGACTCTAGAAAGAAGGCAGTGCATTGGGCCAAGATGAGTACTGGAGCGCGCGGTTCTTAAACAGAGACTGTCACTGAGAATAAATCTGGGGACATTGGGAGTCCTTATGGGATGGGTGGGTGTGTTGTCCGTGACTTCACTGAGCTGGTCCTGATGAGGCGACTTCGGTTTGATGAGAGATGCTCAGAAGTACCTCAGGACCCACCTCCCCCTTCTTCTCACAGATGCGCTTCCCTCCTCGGAGGATGACGACGACGACGATGACTCCTCCTCAGAGGAGAAAGAAACAGACAACACCAAACCAAACCGTAGGCGTGAGACACTGTTTTCTACCTATTTACTGCCTTTGAGACATGGGATTTGAGACTTAGGGGAAAGGCCTGCCTACCTGGGAGGAGAGAGGCTCAGAGGGCCTGTGGGCCATGGTGCCTGACTCCTGCCCGTCTAGACAGCCCGAGGTATTGAGCAGATAGATGAGGTGCGTGCAATCCTGCTTGGGCCCTGGCTTCCGAGCCTGACCACTCCCGCCACCCTCATCTGTCCACCTTGGCTTTTCCTGGACAGCTGTAGCTCCATACTGGACATCCCCAGAAAAGATGGAAAAGAAGCTGCATGCGGTGCCAGCTGCCAAGACGGTGAAGTTCAAATGCCCATCCAGTGGAACACCCAATCCCACTTTGCGTTGGTTGAAAAACGGCAAAGAGTTCAAACCTGACCACCGGATTGGAGGCTATAAGGTACGTACATGTGTGTTCATATCCAAAAAAAATTCAGAAGAAGACATTGGACGGAGGGCTGGGATAGGAAACCCATATTAAATACCTTTATGAGTTTGTTTTAGTTGCCCTTGTGTGTGTGTGCGGGTGCATTCTAGACAGGGTTTCTCTGTGTAGCTCTGACTGTCTTAGAAGTCACTCTGTAGATTGGCCTTGAACTCAGAGATCCCCCCCCTGCCTCTGCCTCCTGAGCCCTAAGATTAAAGGCCTGCTACCACTGCCCGACTTACTTCCCTTTTTAAAGGTGGGATTTTTTTTTAAATTAAAGTTTATTTTATTTGTATCTATGATTGTTTCATCTGCATATGTGTATTGCACCAGATGTATGCCCAGTGCCTGCAAAGGACCGAAGAAAGTGTCAGATCCCCTGGAACTGCAGTGTTTTGATTTATTATTATTATTATTTTAAAAAGAGGAAAACTTGGAGGAGTCAGTTTTCTCCTTCAACTATGTGGGTCTTGAAGAACAGACTCAGGAGTCAGGCTTGGTGGCAAGTCCTTTACCCATTGAGCCACCTCACCAGCCGTCATTAGCTCCTCTCTCCCTCCCTCCTTTCTTTCTTTGGTTTTTGAGGCAGGGTATCTCTCCTTGACCTGGAACCCACTCTGCGGGCTGCCCCCAGACTCACAGAGATCTATCTGCCTCTGCCTCCTGAGTGTTAGGATTAAAGAAATGTGTGTGCCGCCCTACCTGGCTGTCTTAAAGGACAGATTCCTGGAAATGAAATTATCAGATAAAAGTGTGTAGGTATCTTCTAAATTGTCAGTGCCTATAATCCACGCCTCCCTTCCCTTTCCTTGTCCCTCTGCACACTAAGCATTGAGTCACATCTTTAGCCCCCAAGCCCTAAAAGGGAAAACCAGTCACCTCCCCGCAAGAGAACATTAGAATAAACTCACTAGGCTTCTGCCAAGAAATACAGCGTGTGAAATTGTTGTGTGGCTTATTGACACCATTATTGACTTCCTGTGCTTATCAGCTTCTTCCTGTCCTTCCAGGTCAAGTCCTTATCTATAGGAAGAACAGTTCAATGAGAATCTCTCCCTCAGAGATCTGAGTCTCCCCCAAGGTTCCCGAATAGGTTTCATCTCCCCTAGACTCTCTTCTCATTTCTTCTTGACTCTTTGGAGACTGTTTCTTCCCCATATATCCCAAACTGGCCTGGAACGCCCATTCCCCCGTCTTAGCATCCTAAGTGCCACCATGTATGGTTTCTACAAGCAGAGGGGGAGGGGCTGGCTGGAGAGACAGCTTAGTGGTTAAGCATATACCACTCTTCCAGAGGACCGGAGTCTGGGTCCCAGCACCCACATCAGGCAACTCACAACCACTTCTAACTCTAGCTCCAGGGCTTCTGTGGCACCTACACTCACGTGTGCATATGCACGTACACATACACACATTTAAAAGTAGTGATAGATCTTTTTCTTTCTTTGTATCTTTATTATTATTTATTTGTGGGTTGTTTGATTGCTTGTTTTGAGCCAGGGTTTTCCTGTGTAGCCTTGGCTGTTCTGGAACTTGCTCTGTGTAGATCAGCCTGGAGCTCAGAGATCACCCTGTTCTTCTGCTCCAGAATGCTAGGATTAAAGCTGTGCACCACCATTTCTAGTTCTCCTCCTCCTCTTCCTCTCCTCCTTATCTTTTTTTTTTTTTTTTTAGAGAAAGGCTATGGGAAAGCTTTACCTTAACTTACCAAGTACTTACTGTTTGCAAGTTACTATGCTTCAGCAGCTAGGACAAGACAGCATTCTGGCCTGTGAAGATTTTGTAGCCCAATAAGAAGGCAAATGGCAGAGGGCAGCTGGGATGAACAGCTGTTCAGTCAGTGTATAGGTAGATGGGCAGAAGGAAGGTTGAGCGCAGATCTGACCAGAGTCAGCTGGAAGAAAGAGATAGGGTTTTTTTTGTTCTGTTTTGTTTGAATTGCATTTTCATTCGGTTTGTGTGCAAGCGGTGCTGTGCATATGGAGATAGATCACAGGACAACGTGCAAGAACTGGTTGTCTCTTTCTACCCTGTGGGTCCTGCGAATCAAACTTGTCAGGCTTGATGGCGAGTGCCTTTGTCCCCTGCTCCATCCTGCCAACCCTGAGGAGATAGCTTTGGAAACTCAGTGTCCAGAGTAGCAGGAGGGCCTCATCAGGCCTGGGGAGAAGAGTCCCAGTGAATTTAGGAGAACTTGTCAAAGGCACGTTCGTCCAGATCATGGCTGCTCCTGAGTGCTGCCGTGAAGGTGTCCAGTGTTAGTTTAGATGGCGTGGTGTGTACCAAGTGTGAATAGGCCAAGAAGTATTCTGTCAGGAGCCATTTCCCCCCAATCATTACAGGAACCATCACCCTGGGGAGTCTGCAGAATGCCCCTCACCCAATTAGCAGCTATCTCTTAGCGGAACCCGCCTCACATTCCAGCTATCCAGGGAACCAGGTGTGGCAACTTGTGACTTCTGGCCTGTCTGTCCGAGTGTAGCCTGGCCTACGTGACCGGAACCACGCGGCGAAATCCCTTGCCCTGCCCCCCATTCCTTACCATATATAAGCAGCAACCATGACCCTAATAAACGGAGGCTTTGACAAATCTGCTTGGCCTCCTTCTTCTGTCTTAGCTCATTCCCTTCCAGGTAGCGCCCCTCCAAGACCCTGGAATTACTGATTGCGGGGTGGGTTACAACCCCTAGACTGTGTAGCCCACCCCAACGCAATCGACAGTATTCCCTCTAGGCTTTGTTTTGGCTAACGATGTGGCACCAGCCCCATGCTGCCTGTTCTCATCTGCGCCTTACCCCAGATGCTCAATAAAGCCCCTGGGTTGTGCCTGTCCTACAGGTTCGTTATGCCACCTGGAGCATCATAATGGACTCTGTGGTGCCCTCTGACAAGGGCAACTACACTTGCATCGTGGAGAACGAGTACGGCAGCATCAACCACACCTACCAGCTTGATGTTGTGGGTAAGAAGGCCAAGGCTAAGGTGGCAAGAGTCAGCTGGAGAGAAGGGCAGGGTGGGAAAGGCAACCTTGGAATCTGAAGCCCTAGGGATGGAATCTGGACATTTGGCATAATACTTCCCTCCTTAAACCTCACTTTTCCCTTCCTCATTCCTTCTCCTCCTTCCTCTCCTCTCTTCCTTCCTTCCAATTTGAGATACAAATTGGACTTCAGCTCACTCTATTGTACAGCCTGACCTTGAACTCATGGTGATCCTCCAGCTCCAACCTCAAGTGCTAGGATTAAAGGCATGGGCCTGCCTTAAGCCTCACTTTTCTTTTCATCTTTCTTTTATTTTATTCAATCATTCAATTATTTGGGACAGGGTCTCTTTATGTATCCCTGGCTGTCCTGGAACTTGTCAAGTAGACCAGGCTGACCTTGAACTCACCTGAGATCTCTCGACCTGCCCTGCCTCTTGAGTGCTGGGACTAAAGGCATGCACTACCAATCCAGACATAGCTTGATGCAGTGATGGGAACTGTGGCATAAGAGAAGTTTTTGCTTAATGAACACCACTAACATACCAGGGTCCTTCATTCATTCATGCCCTGAACTTTGTTCTTTGTGTCCTTACAGTAGAGACACAATCTGAGTAGCTAGCTATAGGCCAGGTGCACACACGGAGGTGCCTCTGAGTAGCTATAGGCCACACAGAGGTGCAGAGGCCAAGTGAATCCCAAACATGTCTCCTCGGTGGCATTTTGGAAGACAAGAACAATATGTTGTTTGTCTCAGGGCTGTGATTGTAGAGGTTGTGGGTCTTCTGTTCCGGGGACTGTGTGGGCCAGAGCCTCACAACTAACACCTGCCTCAGCATTGAGGTAGTTCAGGAAGAAGATTGTGGTCTGGAAGATCTGGGGCGGGCCTAAGATACTGAAATCTGGGGGGTGTCTCTATTTAGACAAGAGATTTGGTTGTGCCTGAAAATGTGGGTGCAGGACTGGAGGAAATGGCATCCCTTCCCTCACATCAAGATCAAGGGGCTGGAGTTTAGCAGAGCCACCAGGACGGGTATTGAAGAACCAAGGTAGACCCTATCTCTGCCAGCATCACTCAGGACCAGGCCATTGAAGGGTCTAACATATCCATCCTCTCCCTTGCCCCGCAGAGCGATCCCCTCACCGGCCCATCCTTCAGGCAGGGTTACCTGCCAACAAGACAGTGGCCCTGGGCAGCAACGTGGAGTTCATGTGTAAGGTGTACAGCGACCCACAGCCTCACATCCAGTGGCTGAAGCACATCGAGGTGAACGGAAGTAAGATTGGCCCGGACAACCTGCCGTACGTCCAGATCCTGAAGGTAATCTTAGCCTCATTCTTGGCCAGTATGCTGGGAAGGTGACCAGGTGTCCCCTGGGGCTCAGCGCCTACTGGGATTGAGGCTCAGCCTGACCCACAAGGTGCATACACACACCATCTTAGTGGGGATCTAGCCACAGGCTGGTGACAGCAGAAGGTGGGGGGGAGCTGGGGACAGAGGGCGGGGTGAGTGATAATAGTTGCTGCATTCTAAAGAGCCTTGAGAGTGAGCCAGGGTCTCAGATCAATTACCTAAGGAAGGCATTGAGACTCTTGCTTGCTTGTGGCCCTAACACCACAGCCTTCCAACAACAAGTGTTTCCCAGTATCGGCCCTGTTTACTTCCTAAGTTACAGTCGTTTGGCGCCAAGGTAAACGACAAGGGTGTTGCTGGAACATCTGGAAAAGTCAGTGCCCTGTATAAATTCTGAGGAGTTTGAGGAGTAATGGCATTTTCTTCCTTTTTCCGCTCACTCCCAGACTCTCATTGTCCCCGAATGCTCCATTAATCCAGGGAGGTAATTGGCTAAGTCTCCAGAGGATCTTGCGGCAGGAATAACCAGAAGTTAGATTTCATCTTCCCTCCCCTGCCTTGGTTGTCCTAGAGATTTACTGGCTGTCCCTTTTCTTTGCCCCTGGTGCTGAGACTATTCTGGAAGACAGGGGGCCAGCTCTAGCTTTGGGCCTTGGAGATCCGTCTCTGATTACAAGTCCCCACCCTGGCCTGGTAGAGGAAGTTTTACACAGACAGAATATTTGCTTTGGACCGTGACCCTTCCCCTCCCCTTCCTTCCTCTTGTTTCCCCTTTTCCCCCTTTTTCTTCGTTTCCCTTCCCCCTTTCCCTTCTGCCCTGCGTCCAGCCCTTCCCTTTCCATCCATTCTTACTAGTGGTTTCATTTTGTCCCACTCAGAGGAGAAAGAAGATGGGAGGTCCCAGTGTCTCCCTTACCTTGGCTCCTTGGGCCTGACTGGAAGTTACCCCAGGAGCGCAGTGTGGCCACATCTCAGTGGTTGCCCAACTGACTCGTGTGTCGTTGGTTTGTTCCAGCATTCGGGGATTAATAGCTCGGATGCGGAGGTGCTGACCCTGTTCAATGTGACAGAGGCCCAGAGCGGGGAATATGTGTGTAAGGTTTCCAATTATATTGGTGAAGCTAACCAGTCTGCGTGGCTCACTGTCACCAGACCTGTGGCAAAAGGTAATGTGGAGATGGACGGGACCCTATACCGGGTACTTGATTTAGGCCCCACACTGCTGGGGCAGGTTGGGAAGTCAGCACCAACTCCGCCTTTCTCCTACTACGTTCTAATGCCCAGAGCCATGGAAAAATCCCTGGCTTGGGAGGTTGGTTTGGTTTGGTACTGTGTTGGTTATCTGTGGCTCCCTTTGTGCCTCATGTGTTGTGTTCTCTCTCTCTCTCTCTCTCTCTCTCTCTCTCTCTCTCTCTCTCTCTCTCTCTCTCTCTCTCTCTCTGTCTGTGTGTGTGTGTGTGTGTGTGTGTGTGTGTGTGTGTGTGTGTACACTTATGCCCATCCATGTACTTATGGGATAGTCTTTTCTGTTAGGAATGATACTTTAGACTGAAGTTTTAAATGGTGGCAAAGAGAAGGGACCAGGGAGTCTCTTTCAAAGACCTGTATCTTCAGGTCGTGTGTGTGTGTGTGTGTGGCGGGGGAGACTGCCTTTCTTTCCCTGCCATCTGTCTGTCTGTACCCACTGACTCTCCTTACCTAAAACCAAACAGCCCCCCACCTGCCAGGCCCCGTTTCTCCATGCTGCCCACTGCCCGCATGCTTGGCTGGGCCAGTGACTGCCAGCGTCTGGTGAAGGGTCATAACCAGCCGTCTTCTCCTCAGGTCTGCAGGAGCGCCTCCCTCAGGGCCTCACTCTTTTCCTCTAACAGGTCTCGCTGCCTGGTGGTTTCTGCTGCCTTGATGCAAAGGAGATGCTGGGGAGCGTTCTCTTCCTCTGGTTTTGGTCCCCTTCTCTGTCCCCTCGGTGTCTCTGTCGTCTCTCTGAGGTCTCATGTCCTATGCCTGTCCATTTTGCTTCCGTTGTCTCTTCTAGACTGCTGGAGTTAATACCACCGACAAGGAAATGGAGGTGCTTCATTTACGAAATGTCTCCTTTGAGGATGCGGGGGAGTATACGTGCTTGGCGGGTAACTCTATCGGACTCTCCCATCACTCTGCATGGTTGACCGTTCTGGAAGGTATACACTGCACTGATCCTTTCCGTGTCCTGCTTTTGCCATGGGAGCAGCGCATCCATTATAGGACCAGGGAGAGGCAGGAAGGGATGACTCCCGTCTGCTGTGTACCCTTTTCTGCTCCAGATCTGAGGCACATGCAGGGGGTTCCTGGGTTTTTTTCAGGAAGCCATGGGGTAGCCTCCCCCGCCCATCTATATCCGGCTTTCTCCCTGGTCACTGTAATGCATGCTTGAGCTCTGGGTTTACCTTGTGACAGTGCTTTCCAGCACAGGCTCCTTCCATCCTTGGGGATAGCATCTTCCTTCGGCCGCTTGGTACCGAGGTTTTGAATTACTGGGACTTCTTTAGCCGGTCCCAAGAGTGTCAGCAAGAAAAGCCCTGGACCTCTTCTCCATGAACACAGGTTCTCAGCCAACTGAAGCTTACCACTTCTGTTGGGTGCTGCTGGCCCACTCTGCATTCTGCTGCTCTTTGACTGGCATGCCTGGATAGCAGCAAACTTGAGCTACCTCGGGAAAGACGTGTCTTAGCCCAACGGTGCCCATTTGACCTCTCTGACTGACTCATCCCTTCCCAAGTGGGGAGATCTGTGTCCCATGTACCAGCCAGGAAGGAAGGAGCCTGCAGCCTTGCTGGGTGGTGGGCTGGTGACACAGGACCAGTATGGTTTTGCGTGCATGTGGCCTGCCTGCTGCTGTTCTGCGGCTGCTACCTTGCGTTCCTTCTCTACTCCTCCCTTCCACCTTGCTTGCCCAGTAGCCACTGCGCCACTGCTTGCAGAGAAGCATCTCGTTAGTAGTGTTCTCGCCCCTGTCTCTGTTGAGTCAATGCTTCCTGTGAGTCCTCATTTTCTGACACCGAGGGGGGAAGAGACAAACAGCTCTTTCCCTGTCATAGACTCCGTTTCCTTGTTGGGCTGGGAGGACTCCCAGGGTATCGTTTCCTCTTCGGATGGCTAAGGTTTGAAAGGGGAGGGCTGTAGGAAGAGGGCTGTATACATGCAGGGAAGAGGTTCCAGCAGACAGACACTATTTCTGCAACGGCAAGTGGGGATGAGTATGTGTCTTAGTCAGGGTTACTATTGCTGCCTTGAAACACCATGACCAAAAGTAGCTTGGGAAAAGGAAAGGGTTTATTCAGCTTATACTTCCATATCACACTTCATCATCAAAGGCAGTCAGAAGCTTAAACAGGGCAGGAACCTGGAGGCAGGAGCCAATGCAGAGGCCATGGAGGGTGCTGCTTACTGGCTTGCTGCTCTTCATGGCTTGCTCAGCCTGCTTTCTTATGGAACCCAGAACCACCAGCTCAAGGGTGGCCCCGCCCATACCAAACTGGGGGGCCCGCCCCCATTAATCTAATAAGAAAGTGACATGCAGGTTTGCCCTCAGCCCGCTTTTATGGAGGCATTTTCTCAGTTGAGCTTCTCTCCTCTCAGATGACTTTAGCTTGTGTCAAGTTGACATAAAGCTAGAATTCTATTCTTTTTTCCTTTTTTTTTTTATTTTTCGAGACAGAGTTTTACTGGGTAGTCCTGGAGCTCACTTTATAGCCCAGGCTGGCCTCAAACTCCCAGAGATCCACCTACCTACCTACCTACCTTTTCCTCCCGAGTGCTGGGATTAAAGGCGTGCGCCACCATCACCCGGCTGGAGACATATTTAGACGTTAATTTTTTTTTTTTAACCTGTGTTTTAGCCATTTGCAGGTCTGAACGAACAGAGGTAAAAGGTATTTAGAGACACAGGATGGCTACCATGGGCATTCATTAGTCCTCACTCTGAGTGCCACTCTAGGCCTTGTACTTTGAGGACTCCCTGACCCCTTGGGCATAACAGCCTGTCTCTTTATGATAGATACATGTGTACAGCATTGAGGTTCTGCAGGGGTCTCTGGGTGCCCATCTGGCCCAGTAGGGAGCTGCAAAGTGACTCTGGAGTCAAGGGGTGTTGGACTTGCCTGACAGCACAGTCTAGGCTTTATCCTCTATGGGTTTGAGTTTAAGGGTGTTTAAGGATGTCTCAGAGGTCCCAAGGTGTCAGGTCATTTTGATACCAGCATCCCAGCCTCTGTTGGGATTTGCCTGGATTCTCCCCCCCCCCCCCCCCCCCCCCCCCCCCCCGTTCCCTACAAGTTCCCAGGAGGAAAGGAGCAGGTGTTAGGTTTCTCATGGGACATTACCTCTCCTGGGCAAAGCACCCTTGATCTGCTGACACCCTCTCCACACTGACTCAGCCCTGGAAGAGAGGCCAGCCGTGATGACGTCGCCACTCTACCTGGAGATCATCATCTACTGCACCGGGGCCTTCCTCATCTCCTGCATGGTGGGCTCCGTCATCATCTACAAGATGAAGAGCGGCACCAAGAAGAGTGACTTCCACAGCCAGATGGCCGTGCACAAGCTGGCCAAGAGCATCCCTCTGCGCAGACAGGTAACAGAAAGTAGATGGGGGATTTGCACGCCCACCACTGCCTGTCGTCACCTCTTTCTGGGCCTCCAGGGCCTGCTCCCTTCCCCCAGGCCCCAGCTGTTCCTCACCCACCATGTTGGGCTTTGTTCCGACTTCTGAACCAGTCACATTGGGACATTCTAAGCCATCTCTGGCTCCGCGCCTGCCTGCCCTGTACCCCTCTTATCACATGGAGGGAGGAAATGGGTCAAAAACCGCAGGTGTGTGGACGAGTAACTGCACCTCAGAACACTGCTATTCCAGAAAGGTGCCTTAGGGTACCTCTCCGTAGTCTGAGGAAGAGTTTTTGCCAAGAGACAAGAAAAGACTTGTTAGACAGAGGTTAAGAGCACTGGTTGTTCTTTCAGAGGTCCTGAGCTCAATTTCCAGCACCCACATGGTGGTTCACAGCCATCATGATCTGGCGCCCTCCTCTGTCACGCAGGCATACATGCAGGCAGAACACGATGCATAGTAAATAAATAAATCTTAAAAAACATAAGAACTGTTGTGATATTATAAAACCCCAAGTTGGAAGAGCTATATTTGGTGTGCTCATTGAATAGATGAGGAAAACGGTCACCTGTATAGCCCTGATTAGCCTGTAGACCAGGCTGGCCTCGAACTCAGAGACCTGTTTGTCTCTGCCTCACTGGGGTTAAAGGTGTGTGCCACACTGCCAGAGTGCTGGGATTCAGAAAGACTTTTTGATGGTAGAAATTACTCAGTCATATAGGAGCAAATCTGTGCTATGGAAAACACACACACACACACACACACACACAAACCTGGGGGTTTGGAAGGAGTCTGTGCTACCCCTTCCTGCTTGCCTTGCTAGAAGGGTGACCCCACTCTTTCTTACAGGTGTCAGCAGACTCCAGTGCCTCCATGAACTCTGGGGTTCTCCTGGTTCGGCCTTCACGACTCTCCTCCAGTGGGACCCCTATGTTAGCTGGAGTCTCTGAGTATGAGCTTCCTGAAGACCCCCGCTGGGAGCTGCCACGAGATAGGTAAGGGGCTGTGGCTTTCCACCAAGGACCCCACGCTTGCCCTCGCTGTAGGAACTGTGTGTGCTGAGGCCTTGTATGTAGCAAAAGTACAGAAGTACATGAGATGCCTCTAGAAATAGCCGTTCCCAGCTCTTGGCTGGGTGAAATGCCAGGAGAAAGGGGGCTGAGCTGCCCTATGCAAGTCTGACCTTTACCAGCCCTGACTGACTGTCCGTCCGTCACTCACTGTCTGTCCAGCCCTGACTGTCACTCTCTGTTTCTGCCTCAAGACTGGTCTTAGGCAAACCTCTTGGAGAGGGCTGCTTTGGGCAAGTGGTATTGGCCGAGGCCATCGGGCTGGATAAGGACAAACCCAACCGCGTGACCAAAGTGGCTGTGAAGATGTTGAAGTGTGAGTGACGTGTCTGTTTCCTTTCTCAGCAAACCAGGTCTGGACCAAATAGAATACACCTTACGATGCTGTCATTGTTCACACCCGCTACGCTGCCTGGGGGGCTAATCTGGGACTAGAGGGGGATAACACACCCCAAGTCTTTCAATCTTATCTTGCTTCTTAATGTCGACCTGGGTTCAGGTGCTCACCTTAGTCCTATAACTGGCTTTTTTTTTTTTTTCGTGGCCTCTCCAGCCACATTCAATGCCACATGGTAGTGGCGACTCCTGGATGGGAAATGGGAGGCGAGAAGCAAGTCCTAGAGGAAAGGGGTCCCTCCGGGATCTGCTCTCCCCCCCCCCCCCCGCCCTTAGCTGTTCTTCCACCTCCCTCACACCACTCTCTGGTTTGTATGTGAAGCCGATGCAACAGAGAAGGACCTGTCAGATCTGATCTCGGAGATGGAGATGATGAAAATGATAGGGAAACACAAGAATATCATCAATCTGCTGGGGGCGTGCACACAGGACGGTAGGCAGTGCCTGGGGCAGCTCTGGGCTCCGGCATCAGCTGAGAAACTGGCTTAGCAGGGAGCTTAGTGTGTTTCTCAGGGGCTGGGCTGGCCCGACTGGCATCCATCCAGGAATTCTTACTGACACCTAGATTCAGTGTGTGAATAGGAACAAGGGTGTTATTGGCATCTATAATGGGGTTCTTGCCCTCAGTTTTGCTTGGGAACTTTCTGGGCTCCACTAGGAAGAATTCTTTCTCAGACTTTCTATGCGGAGAATGGCTTTCCCTGCGCCCCAACCGGAGGAGGCAGGAAAGGGGAGTTAGATGAGGCGCGGGACACAAGCAGGCTGTAACACTAGAAGGAGGGGCCTCCATGAGGTGTAGCAGCACTTCCTGACCTCTAGCCTGACCTGTGGCCTCTGTCTTTGCGCGCTCAGGGCCCCTGTAAGTCATCGTGGAATACGCCTCCAAAGGCAACCTTCGGGAGTATCTGCAGGCCCGGAGGCCTCCTGGGCTGGAATATTGCTACAACCCCAGTCATAACCCCGAGGAACAGCTGTCCTCCAAAGATCTGGTGTCCTGTGCCTATCAGGTGGCCCGGGGCATGGAGTATCTTGCCTCTAAGAAGGTAGGAAGCCTGATGGTGCCCCTTCCCCAAAAAAAACAGGGTGGGACTGAAGCCACCTAGTGCTCCGGTCTAGGACTGCACAGTCCCACAGTCCATGCTGGCCTGTGTCAGTCCCTCCGGTGCTGGGATGCTAACGTTGCTAACGTGCACTACTGTACCTGGCTCCAGCTTGCGACTGTTGATCCGTTAGAGTTGGGGTCACAAAGCCTGACCCCTTGTGTTTCATTAGGTTCTCAGAGAACCTGAATTGGGAAAGCCCTACACACACACACACACACACACACACACACACACACACACACCTCCACAGACTGAGGTGGGCCTACACATTGTTTTGGGGGTACATTTCCAAAAGCTAGAGGTTGAGATCAAGAGAGAAGGGCATAAAGGAGAGCTTGCTAAGGTGTTGAGAAGACTACAGCTGAAGGTGTCTGGAATTAAAGACTGTTTAGGGGGGTTGTCTAGGGAGTATGGGGGTGTCTAGAGGGTGTGATGGGGGTGTGGGCAGACCTGTGAGGTAAAGTGGTCTGCTGCCTACTGCACAGTAAGCGCCAGAGTAGAGGGGGCTAGGTGACTGTGGCAAGCATGGTTCAAGGTTGTCACCCCCCTCTCTGTCACTCCTTCCCTCTGTTTAGTGCATACACCGAGACCTGGCTGCTAGGAATGTCCTGGTGACAGAGGACAATGTAATGAAGATCGCAGACTTTGGCCTAGCCCGAGACATTCACCATATCGACTACTATAAAAAAACCACCAATGTAAGTTTCTGGCTTGGCATCGCCTGGGCCCCACGCTGCCAGGCTTTTGCTGTACCCTCTGCTGTACTCTCGTGTGTGGGGGGGTGTGATCTAAGAAAAAGTGCTGTAGGGTGGGCTGAAGATATGCCCTCCGTGCCCTGGGCCCCACCTGTCCATGCCCTGCTCCGCCCGCCCGCCACCTCCCCCCCTCATCCATCATTGTCAGTGCATCCCGTGAGTCCTCTGTGTGTCATTCCCCCTCCCCCACGCACACACCGCTGCTTGCAGGGCCGGCTGCCTGTGAAGTGGATGGCACCTGAGGCATTGTTTGACCGGATCTACACCCACCAGAGTGACGTGTAAGTTTGAAATACACAATTACATGGGCTGTGTTGGGGAAAGCATACTAGCGGTCCTGAGTCTCTAGACTGATGAGACTCTCCATCATTGAGAGTTGGGGTGGGGGGGGCATTGTCTTGTCCCGTGAACGTGTTCCAGCTTTCTTTGCATGGCCCTTACTGCCCCCCCCTTGTCTCCTGTGCCCTGCCCCCTGAACTCAAGGCCTGTGTTGGGGCAGGAGAGGTTCAGGATGAGCACCTGCTGTGCTGACTTCTCAGGAAGACACGGGAAGGGACCCCTAGGGCATCCTAGCCCAGTGCTGGGAGTCACAGTGGCACCGTGCTCTCCTGTAGGTGGTCTTTTGGGGTACTCTTGTGGGAAATCTTCACTCTGGGCGGCTCCCCATACCCTGGTGTGCCTGTGGAAGAACTTTTCAAGCTGCTGAAGGAGGGTCATCGGATGGACAAGCCCACTAACTGTACCAATGAGCTGTAAGCAGGAATTGGGGGAAGGCTGGGGGAGGGGCTGTTGGTAGTCAGAGCCCTTTGAGTCCGCCCTTGGCGAGCTCAGTCGGATGTCGGAGCGGAGAAGGTTCCTTAGGTAGCGGCTCATGGGAGGGTCCTGAGGTCCTCAGACTCTGATGGAAGTGGGAGCATGGCGGGCAGGTGACGGGAGCTGTCGTTATGAGGGAGTAGCCCCCCTGACCCCTCTCTGCTGTTGTCCTCCCTCTCTGACCTCCCCATCCTGCGTCAGGTACATGATGATGCGGGATTGCTGGCACGCAGTGCCCTCTCAGAGGCCTACTTTCAAACAGCTGGTGGAAGACCTGGACCGCATTGTGGCCTTGACCTCCAACCAGGTAGAGCTGGACCTTGGGGCATCGTGGCATGCGCAGGCACCTAAGGGGACACGGCCGTGGGAAGGTCTGTGTGCCATGTGCCACCAATCCTTTCCTCCCATCCCAGGAGTATCTGGACCTGTCAATGCCGCTGGACCAGTACTCTCCCAGCTTTCCCGACACACGGAGTTCTACCTGCTCTTCGGGGGAGGACTCTGTCTTCTCTCATGAGCCGTTACCTGAAGAACCCTGTCTGCCCCGACACCCGACCCAGCTTGCCAATGGTGGACTCAAACGGCGCTGACTGCCAACCTTCCCCGGCCTTTCCCCAGTTCCGTCGTGACCTGTGTCCCTCATCTGTAATCCCCTGCTGGACACGCTGCCTTTCCCTTCTCCCTTGCTGCTGGCAGGAGCCAGTGTGTAACTGAGGCCTTCCCGGGTGGCCTATCCCATCATCACCCCCAAGAGCTCTCTCTTCCTCTTCTCAACCTGCTGTGTGGGAGAGGAGCCAAGAGGCAGGTACCGGCTGGTAGCCGCTTCCTCCTTCCTAGGTGTTGGACCAAGACCCACCCTGCTGCTTGGCACTCCTTGGAGGCCCGGGGAGCGGAAGCAAGTGGAACCGGCCTGCGAGCAAGAGCTCACTGAGTCTTCTGGTTGACCCACTACAGCCTCCTGTGTTCTGGTGGCAGCAGCCTTGGGGCTCTGAAGCAGTGGGGTTTGTTTCTGTTCAGGCCTTCACTGAGAGCAACCTCTGCCCCAGATGGTTGGTACCAGTGGCTTCTTAATTCCAATACTAATTTGCTTTGCTGACCAAATACCTGGTACCGGAAGACGGTGAGGCAGAGATTGGGAGCAGTGATGTGGCCCTGGGGCTGAGCCCTAGACTCGGGGCTTTGTACATAGCTATGAAGAAAACACAAAGTGTATAAATCTGAGTATATATTTACATGTCTTTTTAAAAGGGTCGTTACTAGAGATTTACCCATTGGGTGAGATGCTCCTGGTGGCTGGGAGGCATCCGTTGCTATATATTAAAAACAAAAAACAAAAAAACAACAAAAAAAAAGGAAAATGTTTTTTAAAAGGTCATATATTTTTTGCTACTTTTGCTGTTTTATTTTTTTAAATTATGTTTTAAACCTATTTTCAGTTTAGGTCCCTCAATAAAAATTGCTGCTGCTTCATTTTTATCCTGGGCGTGTGAAAAGGGAGCAGATGCCCCCTGAAAAGGAGGGAAACAGGGACTAAGGGGCCATGAGCTGTTGGCACTGTGTGCTTTCCCTATTTCCTGTGACCTCCCAGCCAACCCTTCTATCTCAGATGCTTTGGGAAAGGCGGGGGTAAGAAGACAAAAGTACTGAGGGCAGAGAACCGAGACTACGAGCTTATTTCCTAAGAGGGGGATGAGACCAGCCAACGGTAGAGCGAACCAACTAACGGTACAGAAACTCACCCCAAACCCTGTGTGGGTAGAAAAATTGTCACCCGAAGCTAGTCTTGTCCTTTCCAGTCTACTCTCTATTTTTCTCTCCCATACAATCCTCCTGTGCCTGGGTCCCTGTTGCTAGGTTGTATTTGTTGGGACTGTTCCTGATCTTGGCTTCCTTATAGTTTTTTTTTTTTTTTTTCCCTGTACAAACCCCACCCATCCTTCAGGAAAGGGAAACACAATCTCTTTGGTTTGGGTCAGCTTACTCCTGCCACCTGCTGGTGGCTTTTGTCCTCTTCAAGTGGTTCCTTGGCACCTTATTCAAACCGGCGGTACGCAGTGATCCTTGCTGGAACACTGCTGAATACAAACCCGTTCAATATGCTTTCATCCTGTAGTAAGTAGGGCTGCTTCTTTAAATACATTCTGAGCGGGGCAGTTTGGTAGCTGTGGTTTTGGTCGTCATCATAGAGTTCTTATCATTGTTTCTCTCTGTAAACATGTAACTGTCAGAATATTACAAGTGTTTTTTTTAGGGGGGGGTATGCAGAAAGAAGGTGTAATTTGGCGAAGAGGGCCAGGGGATAAATTTCAGCTCAAACTCATTTTTCTTGTTAAAATAGTGAGCATAATTTCTGCCTCGGCTCTATTTGATTCAGTATTCTGTGACTGGGCGGGAGATTCTACAAAGGGCTTTTGGATGACTCAAGGAAAAGTGCTAGGAGCTATAAGCACTGAGGTCCTTGCTGTTACTATTCAAATTGCCCACAAATATCCCCCGAGGCAGGGATGGCTATCCAATAAAAGATAGTGAAATTGACCTGAGAGAAAATGAAATGGCTATTTTACTTCGATGACCAGATTGAGTCTCCTGGGAAAGGGAACCCAGCTTGTATAATGAAGATGTGCTATCAAAGTATTGCATCTGTCTGGTTTCCCAAGGGTTAAAATATGGCCACGGCGTCAATCAATACTGCCTTTCCATCTTTTCTAATTGCCACAGGCTAGAGATCATCAGTCCCTTGGCTCTGCTAATGTAATATATTGATTTCAGGTAAGTAAGATTGAACACAGATGAAGTAGGAAATCTGCCTTAATAGTAATGAAGTCTCTGTGTTTATCAGCTGCCACTGGGTGGAGCCAGCAAGCTATAATCCTCCTCCCTATCTCCCCCCCCCCACACACACACACAGTATTAGGTCATAGGCCAGTTTGCTCTGGAAACCTTTGACCTGGGTTTAGCATTCTAAAGGTCTGGACATGACCAATATGGTGTGTGCAGAATTAGACTTGATACAAGTGCAGGGTGATACTATTAAATGCCACCAACAACTATTATGGCAGAATTCTGTGTTGATGTGAGTCGTGGCTAATGTCACTCCAGGTGTGTGTTAGAGAGGGCCTAAAATTATACCCAGTGAGATTACTAACCGCTGGTGGAGCCAGGCAACCTACATCTGCAGGAGGGCAGAGAACAGTGAGGGAGAAAAAAGTCTTTGAAGCAATGTGGCCTGGCCTTCCAGCCATTCAGCTGGTAGAAACCAAGACGACCGGCCAGAGCCCTGAGGTTGGCTGGTCCTGGTGGCACACACCTTTAATCCCAGCACTCAAGAGGGCAGAAGCAAGCAAATCTGAGTTCATAGGCCAGCCTGGTCTACATTGTGAGTTCAAGTCCTGCTAAGAATGCACAGTGAGACCCTGTCTAAAAGAAAATGAAACAAGAGCACTGAAGTTATGAAGGGCTCTGGAACCAGCTTCCTCATTGGACATGTGACAGTGTTCAGAATCGTCTTCACCATACTGCTCCCCAGATGCATTTAAAGGCCGTACTGCAAACCAGTGAAGTGCTGGAGCTGGCCCTCAGAGGCTGGTTATGTGCTTCCTAGCATTGGAACTATCTATGGGGATGGCCTGCCATCCTTGGGATCTGCAACTGTGGTTACTAATCAGTGGCCAGAGCACCACCAGTGAGGTTTCAGTCTGAGGTGGTCACATACCCCAAATGCTATAAACAGAAACACTGTTTCTGTGAAAATGGGTAGAGAGATGTGTCAGTATATTACTAGCCTAGAAGGTAGCAAAAACAGGTAAAGCTACATAGTAAATTCCAGGCCAGTTTGGGCTACATGAAACTGTCTCAAAACAAACAAAAAATGCCCAGGTGGCACAAGCCTTTAATCCCATCACTTGAGAGGCAGAGGCAGGTGAATCGCTGAGATCTAGGTCAGCCTGGTCTACAGAGAGAGTTTCAGGCAGCCAGGGTCACACAGAGAAAACTTGTCTCGAAAAACAAAACAAAAAAAACCCACAAATGAAACAGCAAAATGACAAGAGAGCAGATCTGGTAGTGCACGCCTTTAATATCAGAACTCAAGGGCAGAGGCTATGGATCTCTTAAGTTCAAGGCCAGCCTACTCTATATAGCGAGTTCTAGGCCAAAGTGAGACCAAAAACAAAAAGCAAAACGGGGGAGGGGGAGAAACACACCTGGAACCCACCGTGACTAGGTTCAACTGATCCCCTTTTGCCTGCTGAGAGGCAACTACACATGAGTTGGCATTTCTTATTTACTTGATGCCAGGCTGTGCTCCCCTCTAACTTTTAATTCCATAGTAAGCAACCCTAGCTTTGCTGTGCAAGAGCTGAGAGGCCTTTCCCTTTTCACCTCTCCACAACCAAAGGAAGATGCTCTTGGCTGGCTGCCTATCAATCAAAAACCCTAAGCCTAAATACCTGACTTACTGCTTGTTACTGAGTAGCAAAGGGACTGTATGAGAGCTTACTACCAGCCTCTGACAGGCTGACCGGGGGAAAAAACACGCAGAACAAATGGTTAAGATTAATTATGTGTTAGAATAGTGTCCGCCTCCCAGATTCCTGCAGCCTCTGTAGACACAGGATGTCTCTCTTGTTTGTTGTTTGGTTTTTTTCGAGATAGGGTCTTCCTTATGTAGCTCTGGCTGTCCTGGAACTCACTCTGTAGACCAGGCTGGATGGACTTACAGAGATCCACCTGCCTCTGCTTCCCCAGTGCTGGGATTAAAGGTGTGTGGCACCACTGCCCGGCTAGCTCATCTTTTTCCTTCAGATTTATTTTTATGTGTATGAGTGTTTTGCTTGTGTATTTATGTGTGTGCATCACATGCATGACTGGTACCTGTGGAATTCAGAAGAGGGTGATGGATCCTGTGGAACTGGAGTTAGAAATGGCCGTAAACCATCATGAGGGTGATTCGAATGGAGCAACTGGTCTTAGCCACTGAGCCATGGCTCCAGCGCCACTATTCTGTTTCACCTTACTGGGACCCTGGGTGCTTGCGCACGGTTCCACTGGGGAGTCCCTCTGCAAAGGTTGGCCAGGTGCTCTAAAAAGTGGTTTTGGCAATCTCCATGTTCTGACTAGGGATTCCACCCCCAGGAGGCAGAGGAATCCAAGTTGCCAAGCTCCATTATGGAATACATTTCCTCTTAAAAGGTCTGAACCAACTGGGCTGTAATCCACTTGGGAAAGACCACTTGGGAAATAGGGGTGGGGTGGGGCTTAAAATCCAAGGCTGGCCTGGGCAATTTAGACCTTACCTCAAAATCTAAAAAGGAAAAGGGCAGGGCAAGGGATACAGTCCAGCAAGTGGTTACCTAGAAACCACAGGGCCCTGAGTTACTCCCTAGCACTGCCCCCCTCCGAGTGCACACAAACAGGAAGCCATTCAAAAACATGTGGGAGTGGGTTTTATGCAAAGTCTGGGAGGATGACAATTATACAACAGAAATAGCTTCTCTAAATGGCCTGGTGTCACTGCTCACACATCTGGAATGGTCACGGAGCCTCCAACGACTTAATGGCTGATCCTTTATCTCACGCCAGACAGGCTTAGCTAGAATTCCTTCACGGACGGATGTCACTGCTGGGGGAACAGTGGCTGGAGAGAGTGAGTCCCAGCTCCAAGGGGTCCTTAGGCTCCTTTTGAATCAGCCTTGCTGTTCTGTGAGGTCTTCTGGGCTTTGGCCTGGAGGATCTAGGTACAAAACAGGACTTTAGCCACTGTAAATTCATCAGTATCCCATCCCCTTTCACCTTCTTAACCAAACTAATGGCCACAAGCCAGGCTCAGTGTGCGGATCATGCTTGTAATCCGCCTCAAGGCTGGCAAGGTAGGAGAACTGACCCGAATTCCAGGAAAGCCTGAACTCTAGAGTGAGATTCCTTCACACACACACACACACACACACACACACACACACACACACACACACCCCAGAGAACCACAATTAGACAGCGGCCACAAAGTCAGGTGTTGGTTGTTTGGTCATAAAGGTGAAGACACACAGCATGGGTCTTGGGACCCAGCTGCAGGTCAGACTGTCCTACAGGGGACTGTCACAGTCTCCCCTCCACTAAGTGACCTTCCCACTGTTCCCCCAAACGGGAGAAGGGGCACAGAAATATCTTACTTACATGCATTTTGCTGAAACTTTAATTGCTTTCTTGCTAGTATTTCCTGACATCAGAAGCCTGTGGCAGCTCTATGACATGTGATAACTATTTTATTTAGCACATTAAAAAACAAAAAAAAAAACAATAAAAGGGCCTGCCTATATTGTAATTAGCTTCTAGACTTCACATGCTTAGGCCCTGCTCCACCGTTGCATTGGTGGGGGTTGTTTGTTTGGAGTTTTTTTCCTCTTCTTTTGGACAACTGAGGTAAAAGGTAGCAATTATGAGATGACTAGAGTCTAGCCTACAGCTTCCTGTTTGACAGGAAGAACGTGCGATGTTTTATGGTACTTATGGTTCTGGCGTCTCCGTGCTTTTACAGATAACTAGGGGAGAGGTCTCTCTGGATTACTTACTGCTTCTTTGGAAATGGCTGCTGCTGATGGTGTTGTGTGTGGGGATGCTTCTGGGGGCAGTTGCGCAAATTCTTCATCCTTAAACATCAGAAATGAGAGATCAGTGGTTTAATACAGCACACATGAGCATCCACCGTGAATAGCAGGAACTCTTAACTACTTTATATTATGTAGCTTTTGAAAGGCAAAAAATCTAAAATTTATATGTAATTAAAATGTTGATTTAAAGAAGTACTTTTGGCAGTGCTGGGGATGGGGTTGTGGTTTCACGTTTCCCACAAGCCTTTACCAATGAGCTCCACACCTAGTCCCATTGGAATTATTTTTAGAAACAGATTAAACAGCATAATAGATGTTCTTTATTACCAAGTAGTACTATATTGAATATGATGGTTTCTGTTGCATTAGGAGGATTAAAAACGCAGAGAATTGGCTGGGTGGGCATGTCTGTCATCTCAGCCCCTGGGAGGCTGAAGCAAAGGATCGGGAATCTGACTCAGTCAGATCTTGTTTGGAGGAAAAGAAAATTAACATTGAAAAAAGTTGTTTTCAGTTTAATCAAGTAGAAAGTAGCTAACCTTAGTTCCCTTTAGTTGAGGCGCAGGATCTACAGCATTCTCTTGTGACTCAGGGGAAGTAGATGACGTCACGACAAGGTTTGACTTTGGGGCCTGGGGAAACATTACGTCAGTGTAAACTGTCCTGCCCAGAAGCTCTTCTAAAGCAATATGTGCCTTGAAGCCATTTGCCTTCCTCTGTGTGTGTGCGTGTGTGTGTATGCGTGTGCGTGCACATACGTGAGTATGTCAGAGACAGAGGCAGACAGGGTCTCACTGTGTAGATCTGTCGACTTAGAACTCACCCTGCTGTGATTAAAGGTATGTGACTGACTACAGCTTTCTTTATTTTGTTGTTTTTGAGATGCATCTCACTGTGAAGATTAACCTGGAACTTACTATATAGACCAGGCTGGTCTTGAACTCAGAGATTCCTCTGCCTTTGCCTCCCAAGTGCTGGGATTAAAGGCATGTGCTACCATGCCTGGTAGACTAAGCCTTTCTTTTTCTTTTTCTTTTCTTTTTTTTTTTTTTTTTTTTTTTAGTTCAAGCTCATTTCCCTTTACTAGCCTTTCTTGACTTACATGGAATATAGTCCTGCAATAGTAAGTTAGTATTTGGATTTTGAGCATCCTATACACAAAACTTGCACACTATTTAGATTCTAGGATTTAAAATACTTAGTTCTAGGCCAGCCAGGGCTACATAGTTAGACCCTGTCTTAAAAGAAAAAAAAGTAAGCAGGGCACTGGTGGCACATGCCTTTAGTTCCAGCACTCGGGAGGGAGGCAGAGGCAGGCGGATCTCTGTGAGTTCGAGGTCAGTCTGGTCTACAAGTTTAGTTCCACGATAGGCTCCAAAGCTACAGAAAAAAAAAAGTGGTGGTGGTGTAGGCCTTTAATTCCAGCACTAAGGAGGCAGAGGCAAGAGTAGATCTCTGAGTTCAAGGCCAGCCTGGTCTTCAGAGTCAGTTCAAGGACAGCCAGGGCTATACAGAGAAACCCTGTCTCAAAAAACCAAAACAAATGAGAAAACTACAAGTAAAAAAAAAAAAAAAAAGACTAATGAGCTGAATGAAGAGACAAAAAGTTAACATTCTAAACTCTTGTTGACTTGAAAATTTATAGACAGTTGAACAAATGAAATAGATAGGAAAGAAAAGGAACCATTAGTTTAAAAGGAGAAGAATACAGGGCTGTTAATGAAGAATACTAATGTTCCTAAAGTCCTGCCTGCTCTGACTTGAAGACACTGGTCTCCGGAGAGGCCTGTGGGATGGCAATCCAGGTTCAGCATGAGTTCACTGACCTCTATATCTGGTGGCAGTTCAATAGGCTTTGGCTTCACATCTATCAGGTAGAAGGTACGTGACAGGAGCAAAAGAGAAGGGGGGACGTTCTCCTTCAGGTGGAGGTCCAGCCACTAGAGAGTGGACGATAACAAGACACGGAGTCAGAGACTGTAGTAGCCAGAGGACCTATGGTCATCTGCTTCCCTCCCGGACCTCATCCCAAGCACACTGGTAACCTGTGGCCCAAGGATGAAAACACCAGCCTCCTGGCTTCTGTCCCTGGGCAAGTACCTAGCAACTGCTGGTCACTTAAACTCGCCAGCCAATTCCCAATCCAAATCGCTACAGATCTTCTCTAAGGAGAAAGATGGTATCAAAGAAGACACCAGAAGCCAGGGAATCCTGCAATCTAGACTTGGGAGGCTGAGGCAAGAAGCTGAGTTCAAGGCCAGCCTGAGTTACCTGGTAAGAGCCTATCTCAAAGTGATTAACCACCTGTTAACCAAAGAAATCAACATTAGAATGAAGGTTTTGAAGCATCAAATTGGCCAAGTTTTTTGTTTGCTGTTGTTCTTTATTTTATTTTTGCTTTGTAGCCCAGGCCTCTTCACTTGGGATGCTCTAGGCACAAGACTCCTAAGTGCTGGGGTTCAGGCATGGGCCACTGGGGTGCAACTGTTTTGTAAAATCAACACACAACAGTGACACAATACTGTTTTGTACTTTGCTTTTGTGTGTGTGTGTGTGTGTGTGTGTGTGAGAGAGAGAGAGAGAGAGAGAGAGAGAGAGAGAGAGAGAGAGAGAGAGAGAGATGTATAAGTGTGGGTCCGAGTATGAAGGTCAGAGGACAACTTTTGGAAGGCATTGTGTCCTTCTGCTGTTGATTCTGGAACTGGAACTCAGGTGTCAGGCTTCTGCCAGATGAGCCATCTTGTCAGCCTTTTCCATCCTTTGCTTCTTATCCCCACTGAAATACCGTAGGAAATACCTTGATTCTTGTCAGTTGATGCAGTAATGCCCCCTGAAATATTTGGACAGGTTTCCATTGTATGTAAATGTCATGTTTTACTTGATAATCCTATTTACCTTTGGGATAATTCTATTAATTAAAAATGGTACTGCAAGGATGATGGTAGTAAATGCCTTTAATCCCAGCACTCAGGAAGTAGAGGCAGGTGGATCTCTGAGCTCAAGGGCAACCTGGTCTACATTGTTCTAGCAAGTGTTACATAGTGAGATCCTGTCTCTAAACAAACAGAATAAAATAGAGTGCTTACTGCTCCTGCAGAATGCCAACTGCTCCCGCAGAGTGCGCACTGCTCCAGCAGAGTGTGTACTGCTCCTACAGAGAACCTAGGTTCAGTCCTCAGCACCCACACCAGGCGGCTCACAGCTGTCTCTAACTGCGTGCAGCTCCAGGAGATTATCAGATGCTTCTGGCCTCCATGTGTCTGTTGTTCTCAGGACATCCTGCCCTCTACGGCTCAGGCTGGCCTTGAACTCTTGGTGATCCCCATACTTCAGCTTCCTGAATGCTAGCATTACAGGTATCATCTACCAAGCTAGGCAGTGTATGTGTTTTTAAATTTTAAAAGATGATGCAGTTTGTCTTCATGGAGTTTTTATTTTTCAACTAGCAGTGCAGAAGTGCCCTTCTATCCAAGCTCTAACAAAGTCTGGACTTCACTGATGTGAACTGTGTCTTTGTTACAAGATCGTTCACATGTTTATCATTTTAAATATCTTATGTTTTCTTGAAACAGGGTCTTACTCTGAAGCTCAGGCTGTCCTAAAACTTACTGCACAGCCCAAGCTTGTCTCAACTAATGGCACTCCTTCTGCCTCAGCTTCCCGTGCACTGGGATCACCCTCTACAAATGTTCATCTTCCAGCTATAGCTAGTGTAATGTGTAAGAGGAGAATAGCTACCTGACATGGCTCCTGTCCCCAAATAATCTTCACATGTCATGGTGGTTTTTACACTGGTAACACTGAGGACCCCACAGAAGCTGTTCCTTGGTTTTCAAGTGTGTTGCTGCTGTCAGAACCCAAGTGTGCTCTCTGATGGGTGGTACAGACATCTACTACCAAAGCCAACACTGTGTACTGATTTGGAGCACAAGAGGAAAAAGCAGTCAAAGTGGGCTCCTGGACAAGGTCTGGACCCTGCACAGGCTGATAATGATGACCCTTTGTAGGGGAATTTTTGACAAGAAATTTGGTGGAGGCAAATTCCAAGTCGGCACCAACATCTCCCAGATACACACACCTCCAGTTATTCAAACATCAGTCTAGACCAGTGGTTCCCAACTTGTGGGTCATGACCCCCTTGGGGATTGAATAACTCTTAGGTGACAGGGGTCACCTAAGGCCATGGGAAGACACATATCTACATTAAAATTCTTAACAGTAGCAAAATTAGTTATCAAGTAGCAACCAAAGAATGGTATATTGGGGGTGGGGGCGGGGCTCACCACAACCTGAGGAACTGTAGCAAAGGATAGCAGCTTTAGAAAGGTTGAGAACCACTGGTCTAGATGCTTTATGAAGGGATTTTACAGATGGAATTGAGGTCCCAAGTCAGTCTACTCTGAGATAAGATCAGGGGGGCTAGACCTGGAGGCCCAAAATGAGTGCAAGATTTGAAGCATGAGCCGTCCGGCACATGGCAGGTTTTGCCGATGGAAGAGGGGACCAAGAGGTGAATGCTACAGGTGGCCTCTTGGCGCCGAGAGTAGGTGGGCTGGCAGCCAGGGAGGAAACAAGAACTTCTTCCTGCCTACAGCTGCAGGGAACATGGCTCAGCCAACAAACTGAAGGCATGTGGGAATGGATTATTCCCCAGAGACTCCAGAAGGCAATACAGCCTGCACTTGTGACCCTTGGGTTGCTCTGTGATCATTTCTAACCATGGAGTTTGTAATAGCATTATAGAAGACTGTGTGGTTCCCTGTCCCTGTCCAAGGGGGAAACAAACAAACCTCTTTAGGGCATGTCTAACTGCTTGGTGACATAAAGCCAGTTAGGTATGGTGGTTTAACTGTTTGGACCTGAAATGGTTCTCCAAGTTCCATGTGCTCAAAACCTGCTCACCAAACTATGGTGCTGCTTTTAAGGGGTGAGGCCTCACGGCCTGAAGGGAACTGAAGGGTTCTGAAGGGAACTAGAGGACCTTGTCTCCTTTTCCTTTGCCTTTTTAAAGAACCAAACAACAATAACAAAACAGGGTCTCATTTCATAGCCTCTAACTCACAGAGACCTGCCTGCAGCTATCTCCCAAGAGCTGGGATTAGAGGCGTGCTTGTCTTTCTCTGCTTCTTGACCACTGTAAAATGAACAGGACATCTCTGCTGTGCAGTTTTGTAAGGTAAACTGTGCTGGCAAAGAACCAGAGAAATGGGACCAAGCAACTGCTGGCTGAAAGCTTGGAAGCCGGGAGCCAACACAAATCTCGCGCCTTCGGATGCATGTTGTCAAGGCAACGGACCGCTGGCTAATCCAGCCTGCAAAGCAGAAATCAGCACGTGAAGTGGGGAGGGCTGCCGTGAAGTGGGGAGGGCTGCCGTGCTGCTTGCCTCTGTGAGTTGCTGCCGCAGTTGCTCCTCCGTGAGGCCCAGTGATCGCATCCCTCGGGCCCGGCAGGCGGACTGGAGCTCTGACACACTCAGAGCCTTCACCCCTTCTGTGGCGATTATCTGCAAGACGTGGAGAACAGTGTTAGATCTTTGGCTTTCAGTTTTACTCAATGCCTGTATTTCAGAAAAATGGACAGAACCCCCAAATCTGATGCTTTGGCCCTTTGCCCCCAACACTGACTGCTGCAGACCAGAAAGGTAGCGGTTGAGAGGCAAGGGTGGTGCTGATGGGCAGCAATAAGATACTTATATATCCACCCCCAACATTTTATCAGTAGAGTACTTCCTGTCTTGGTTTGGATTTTGCCTGGTTGTAACATCTACTTTTCCTTTTTAAAGATTTATTTATTATGTATACAATATTCTGCCTGTATGTATGCCTACAGGCCAGAAGAGGGCACCAGATCTCATTACAGATGGTTGTGAGCCACTGTGGTTGCTGGGAATTGAAAAGCAGCCCTTGCCATCTTGCTCCAGCCATTTTATTTATTTATTTATTTATTTATTTATTTATTTATTTATTTATTTATTTATTTTGGCTTTTTAAGACTGGGTTTCTCTGTGTAGCCCTTGGCTGTCCTGGAACCCATTCTGTAGACCAGGCTGACCTCGAACTCACAGAAATCGCCTGCCTCTGCCTCCTGAGTGCTGGGGTTAAAGGAGTGCACCACCACGGCCCGGCTCTATTCTGCCGAAAAAAGCTTTCGCACACCATTTGCCACGAGTCTCAGTGCTGTCTCCCTGTCACCAGCCCAGGATGAGCTGAGTCCTCTGGCCCACATGTGACCCAAAACTACAGTTCTTCTGGGATCAGTACTGTTTACACCAGAGTTCTGAAAGCAACACCCGAAGTCTAATAGGGCAACGTGCTCGTGTCGTCTCTGCTTTGGGAAACCTGCTCCCGGCAGACTAAGACAGCAGCTGATTTCGATTCAACAAACATTCTTTCCACGTTTTAAAGGAGCCTAATTAGGAGTTATACCCCAAATGGTGCCTGCTGCAAGCTGGCTTGCCTTGGTTTTCCTCCTACCATGGTGCTCTGCCACCTTGTTGTTTTAACCAGACTAACTCACCCAGCAGAATATTAACTTTGGCACCAGTTCCTGTGCAGGAGAATAGAGGTGTGTGTGTGTGTGTGTGTGTGTGTGTGTGTGTGTGTGTGTGTGTGTGGTGTGTGAGGGTAGAATGCTGCCAAGAAACCAGAGCTGATATTTCCTTCCCAGCGGGTGCTAACTACTTTAGATTAGTCCCAGTAATCCATCCAGATTACTCGCTGCCTACGACAGCCTTTTCTGGAAGACAGATCCTGATACAACAAACAAACACTGAAATGAGTAGTGAAACTGGAACTTGTCATAGCGATGGCTTTTTTAAAACATTCATTCTGCCAGAATACTTCTATGACAGGCCCAACAGCAAACAGCGCATTTCACAAAGGTACCCCCAGATGCCTCCGGACCCCCGTTGCTGGGCTGAGGCTCTTACTTCGTCATCTGCTTTTATAGACTTCAGTGTCATCAGGAGCTGGAAGCGGAGCAAGTTGTTCGTTCCGAAGGCCTGCAGCTCCAGCAGCTTGCACAGGGCAACCAGCTGGGGTCGATCCAAGTGTTCCAGGGCTAACTGATCCTCAAAGAGTTTAGAGAAGCGAACTATCTCTTTAGTGCTGGGCTTGTGGCCTGTCTGGACCTGGGCAATGGGACAAAGGGCAATTAAAAGGTGTTTCCTATTTTACATAAACCTCCTAGTAGACTATTTGAGGGAGATGGCAAAGCAGTTAGAGACTTTATATATTGTATGGGTGGTTCATTGGGAATAAAAAAAAGGTCTAGTGGGGAACTGTGGCTCAGTGGGAACCCGGCACCTGGCGTGCGTGCATGCCAGGTTCAATGCCTAGTCTAGCCCCACCCCCCAACAAAGCTCTTCTTAGAATCAAACTCAGTGACTAGAAAAATCTTAAGTATTTCTAAAGTTTATACTGATCTTTCTTTCCATGATGATCACTTTAAGGTGGCCTTTGCTGCTGCTGTTTTGCAAACTACTCTAAGTGTTTAAAGTGTATATTTATAATTTAGATATGTGGCATTTCAAAGACTGAACACTCTCGATGATCCACGAGGACACGCTTCTTCTGTAACTCCAGCCCAGAAGTCGCTGGCCTACTGCGAGCCCCTGACACCTGTTTTACATAGGAGAAAAGCTGGGAAGAGGCATCTCCCAACTTGGCTCGGTTTCTCTTCGCCATTTCTGTCATTGTCTCTTGAAGGAATTTTGCTATTTCCAATTTTGCCGCCATCTTTTTTCTTTGTTTTTCTTCCTTAAGAGAAGAGGAAAAAGTTAATCACAAGTGCAGGTTGGCAGTGACGAGAGAAATAACCTCCTCCCTGCTACTGGGCACCCCCACCACACACATCACAGTAACACTGTTAGCAGGCCCGGTTAAGTTTGTAAGAACCCAACCACTGTAAAGGGGCTTCCACTTAAACTGTCTCCTTAATCTTGCATTTAATTCTCATTAAAGCAATGATTGTAAGTCCCAATGAAAGGCTCTCTTATTAGATAAGTCACCACCTCCTAACCTCACCTAGGTTGCTACTTAAGCCAGACTCTGGAAGATGGCTCCAGATTTTGCTCTACAAGGAAACTAACTCCATGCTAATCATCTTTACAGTTTAAATAGAAAATATGCAATGCACTGTGTGCTGTAATAGATTTGAAAAAAAAGTACCATACAGAAGAGAATTAAATATACATTCTTTTTGTTATTGTTTGTTGTTGTTTTGTTCTGTTTGAGACCGGGTCTCTACAGATCCCTGACTGTCCCAGAACTCACTATGTAGACCAGGCTGGCCTCAAACACATAAAAATCCACCTGCCTCTGCTACTTGAGTGCTGAAATTAAAGGTGTGCACCACCATGCCTGATTTAACGTACATTTTTTAATAGATTTATTTATTTGTTATGTATATAGTGTTCTGCCTGTATGTCTGCCTGCAGGCCAGACCTCATCACAGATGGTTGTGAGCCACCATATGGTTGCTGGAAATTGAACTCAGGACCTCTGGAAGAGCAGCCAGTGCTCGCTAACTGCTGAGCCACCTCTCCAGCTCCTTAATGTACATTCTTTAGACACTGTTGCCTAGTAGTTGCAAATCCTCATTCGTCATCAGAAATACAGTGGTTATTTTTGAAATAACCATGGTCAAAATGCTGGGCACAGGGGAGACAGAAGCGGATATAGTGAAGTCACTCTTTCAAGAACATTATCATTAGAATGCTGGGGGTTGTTTCCAGATCCTGATTATTTTAAATGTAAGTAAATTAAGGCCTGCAGTTCTCGCAGCTTGCAAAGGGCATCCAGCTAGAGTTTAAGTAAATTAAACCATCTTCAGGCAGTTAAACATTATAGTTTGATTTTCCACTTTAATCGCAAATTAAAGTCTAGGGGCATAGCTCAGTGGTAGAATGCTTGCCAAGCACCCACGAGGCCCTGAAGTCTATTCCTAATATCACTAAAAGAAAAAAAAAAAAAAAAAAGGAGCCAGATGTGGTGGTGCACACCTTTGATCCCAGCACTCAGGAGCCAGAGGCAGGCGGATCTCTGGGAGTTTAAGGTCAGTTTGTTCTATATAAGGAGTTCTAGGCCAGCCAGGGCTGCATGGAGATGACCCTGTCTCAAACAAAACAAAACAAAACAAAACACAAGCAGGAAAAACGAACTTTATCTCAGATCTATCTTCCAGTCTCTATTCTTATTGTCAGCCTCATGATTTCAGTTCTGCCTATTTCCTTCTCCTGGCTCTGTCCCGTTCAGTCCTTCTGCCGGCAAAATTACTTTCCTAAAATACAGAGCTAATCATGTCTCCCATTACCACTTCAAGTTCTAGCTTCTCTTCACCGCAGTCAAAGGCAAAGTTCAAATTCCTGAGCGTGGGCGATGCTTTCCAGCCTGACATTCCTTTTGTCTGTCTCCCGCTACTGAATCCTTGTCCAGCCTTCTCCCAGAGCTACAGATGGTGGTAAACTTTCACCCTTTCTCTGAACCTCAGCTCCAAAATTCCTTCCATGAAACATTTTCTTGTTTTTTACATAGCATTTTCCAGTCTTACAGATGGACAGATTTATTGTCCCCTAGGAGTGCTTTATGACACTGTCTAGTAGAGACACAGTGGCGGGGTGGGGGGGAAAGGATGGACGGACAGACGGACTTCTTTTCTAGCCCAACCCCTTTGCAGTCACTAAGACACCTTCCCTAGTTTACCTCTCACAAGTACTGAGGATAAACCACACCTAGGCTCATTAAATAAATAACAGTAGATGTTTGTCTTCTTTATTATTTAAAATAAACCTTTAAGGATATTTATTATTATTTTATGGTTATTTTGCCTGCATGTATGTATGTCTGTCCACAGAGGCAGAAGGCATTGGATCCCCTGGAACTGGAGTTACGGATGGTTGTGAGCCACCATATGGGTGCTGGGAATTGAACCTGGGCCACTGCAAGAGCAGCCAGTGCTCTTAAACTCTGAGCTATCTCTTCAGCTCCTTTATTATTTTTTATTTTTTGGAACTCAATATGTAAACCAGGTTGACACTGAACTTACAGCTCCCTTCCTTCCTTTCTGTCTCCATCTCTTTCTCCTCTCTCTCTCTTTCTAGCAGTTAAAATAAAAACAGAGTGTAATGATGCACACCTTTAATCCCAGGACTTGGGAGGCAGAGGCAGGAGGATCTCTGTGAATTTACAGGACAGCCTGGTCTACAGAGTGAGTTCCAGGACAGTCAGAGCTACATAGGGAAACCCTGTCTCAAAAATAACCAAAACAAACAAATTAATAAAATATAGTAGAGATAGAACATTCAATAAACAGTAATAAGAAAATTAAATATTTACATATAAAAATCCTGATACCGATATTACACACTTTCATATTATCAAATTTTCATAATAAAACAGACTGGATTGTACAAGCAAAGACAAAATACAAAACTATAACAATCCTAGAAAAAAAGTAGTAGAAAAGTTTAACTTGGGGCTGATGAAATGGCTCAGGAGTTAAAAGCACCAATTTCCAGAGGACCCGGGTTCAGTTCCTAGCACCTACATTACCCTCTGTAACTCCAGTTCCAGGAGGTCCAATGCCCTCTTCTAGCCTCCTCAGGTACCAGTCAAGCACGTGATGCACAGACATACATGCAGTCCAAACACCTATACACGTACAATCTAAGTGACCTTGGGTTTGTGAACCAGCTGCCAGCTGTAGCTCCAAAGGCATGACCATTGAGAGTGAACCACATTTCCCTATCACTGGCAAAGACCTGGGATCCATTCACAGCAATGGAAAGGGGAAAAAATGCTAGAGCCATTTCCAGGAATGGGGGGAAAAATAAGGCACAGACTAGGAGAAAATATTTACAAAGTATATATTTGATAAAGGACTTGTATATAATACACAGAGAACTCAAAACAATAGAAACAAAATACCCAATTACAAAGTGGGCAAAAAGGAGCTTTGGAGATGGCTCAGTGGGTAAAGTGCTTGCTCACTCAGGCATGGGGACCAGAGTTCCACCTGCCTGCAGTCCTGCTCTATGGGACACAGGAGCAAACTGGCCAGCTATACTAACCAAATCAGTGAGCTGTGGGCTTTAAGTGAGAGACACAAAGTCTCAGAGCTGATTATCTATGTATCTGTCTGTCTGTCTGTCTGTCTAATCTATAGATATCAGAACTCTCTATAAAGTGCCTATCCACACCACACACACACACACACACACACACACACATTAATGGTGGGCAAAATAAACATACATTCCCTCAACCAGGTGGTAGTGGCGCACTCAGGAAGGCAGAGACAGGTGGAACTCTGTGAGTTCGAGGAGGCCGACCTGAGATATACAGAGAAACCCTGTCTCAAAAAGCCAAACAAAACAAAACAAAACAACAACAAAACATACATCACCTCAAAGAAGTTTTAGCAATGCCAAAGCAGCTATCCGCTACACACCTATTAGAATGGTTAATATCCAAAGTACAGTGTCAAACACTGGGGAAGACAGGAAACGGCATGCTTGGGTGGAAGGCAGAATGCAGGGCTGCTCTGGAAAACCGTTCAGCAAATTTTTACAACGCTAGATACAGTGTTACTGTGTGCAATCACTCTTGCTCAAGTTAAAAAAAAAAAAAACCTGAACACAAATATTCATAGCATTTTTACTTATACCTGCCCAAATTAGAACCACTCAATTTCTAAAAGATGAATGGATTTAAAAAGCACTTTTACATTCATAAATAGAATTAAAATATTTTCATAGAACTTCATTATTAACTTTTTCTGCATTGGATCTTCAAATATGGAGTTATAGGAAATTGTGAGATGCTACATGGTGCTGAGAACTGAAGCAGGTTCCTCTGCCAAGGGCAGAGAGTGCTCTTAACCACTGAGCCATCTCTAGTCCCTTGTGCAAGAACTGTAAACGCATACTGCTAAGTGGAAGAATCCAGTCTGGAAAGGCTTCACAGTGTGTGATTCAAAGGACATGGCATTCTGGAAAAGGCAAAACTGCAGAGTGAAAACATCTGCAGTTGCCAGACTCAGAGAAACACAGTAGGTACAAACAGGTAGGGGACTCTGAGTTTCAGATGGCGAGGCTACTTACTCCTCACGACACTGTGACGGTGGGCAGGCCAGTGCTACGGAGCTGACAGAGCTGCATACCACAACGCGTGAGCCCCAGTGTCAAGCACGGGCTTTCATTAATAACAGCGTATGACGTATTAACATCAGTTCCTCAGTTACAACGTGCGCCACAACGACACAGCCCATGGGAAAAGGGTGTGGTCCATGGCAAGTCTGTACTTTCTGCCCGTTTTCCTGGAAACCTACAAAACTGCTCTAAAAACTAAAGTCTATTCATTTTTTAAAAAAGGTTTTAAAATCCTGTATACCTTTTTGGATTCACTTTCAAAAGTTGATGGCAACATGTCTGGGAAGAGCTTCAGAAACACTGGTATCAAGAATTCCATAAAAGGTACAATTATGAACACCATAAATGGAACCAAGCGGAAGACATCAGCGCAAGTTCTCAAAAGCTAAAGAGACAAATGCATGAGCAATATTACACATCCAGGACATGCCCAAACCAAGCAAGAACGTCCAGCAGAACACAGCCTGCCTTGGTATTCAAAGCGCGTAAAAAACTAAGGTTTTCTACAACTGGAAAGGTCAAGTCTTTCCTTCAATGAAGCTCTGAAGTAGTGTTTATGGGCTACCCTTGGAGAAACCTATGACAATCAATATGCATTAGTGGCATCTCTTAAGGTTCCACATTTTGATAACACAGTATTAGTTAAAATTAATTTTTCCTTCTTGAGAGGAGGGGTTTACTATGCTGTCCAGGCCGATCTTAAGAGTCCTGGACTTAACTGATCCTCCCCCCTTAGTGTTCCCAGTACCCAAGATTAATAGTATGTTCCAATGCACTTGGCTTTAAAATTGGTTTTTAAAATGCATATATATGTATATATATTTAATATATTAACAACATTAATATTAGGTTAGGATTAGGTTGTCTTACGAGACAGGGTTTCTCTATGTAGCCCTGTCCTGGGACTCATCCTTCTGCCTCTGCCTCCAATGTGCTGGGATTAAAGGTGTGCGCCACCACAGCCTGGCTTATATTTCTAATATACAAAAATTTCAAGCCTCTCAAATCCTTGAAGAGTTAAAAAAAAAAAAGCCACACAGAATTAGCTGGAGAGATGGCTCAGCAGGTAAGAGCACTTGCTGTTCTTCCAGAGGACATGAGTTCGGTTCCCAGCATCCACGTCAGGTGGCTCACCATTGCTCCAGGGGAGCAGATGCCTGTGGCTTCTGCAAACACCTGTACTTGCATGCACATGCCCACAAGCAGACACACACTTTTACACACCTTAAAATAATAAAAATGGAATCCTAAAAACCTCACAACTCTGTAGGCAGATATTCTAGCCAGTTGAAGACAAGGTAAGACGAGATCAAAACAAGCTCTCTGGGCTGGGAGGGCTTGCTCCGATTCTCAAGGAGGAACCCTGGCATGGCACGAAGCTTTGGTTTCTGATCAGTAGCTATAATTTCCATCTTAGGGTGGGGAGCACTCTGCATCAAACCCAGGGCTTCGAGTATCATCAGGAAGTCACCTAAGGATTTTTACGGTGAAGTTTTACTTTTGCGTTTTCCATTTCAAATAGGATTCTTGCCTACCCTTCGCCTCTCTCGTCTCGATAGCACCTGTCCATGCAGTAGCCTCCAAACTATTCTGGCAGCAACTTTGGTGTCGATCCAAAGTAAGTAGAATCCATTGTAATAATATTTGAGTTCGTGCATGATTTTTTGTCTAAAGGACAAAATTTTTTGCCTTTCTTCTGCAGTCTCTGTCTCCACTTCTCTGGGAGGCTGAGGGCTCGCTGGCTTAGGTTTTACTGGGGTTTGCTCCGGCTGAGGTTTACCAGGGATATTCTGTAGCCAGCACGTTGTGTGTAGCTTTTGTGTGAGTCTAGCTCGTAAAGGGTGGGCTTGAGTGCTTGGTAGACTGGGACAGGAGTACTTCCTGCTTCCATAGGTCGTCCGAAAATGAGAATCTGGCAAGTGGAGAAACGCAAGTGATAGGGAATGGGAGCAGGAAGGATAGAGAAAATGGCTGGGCAATCTGGAAAAGAGAACAGTATTCTTTCAGTGAGATGTATCATTACAAACAAAAAACAATAAGCCTGTCCCCAACTGATGTTTACTAATGATCGGAATGTAATTGTATGTGTGTGTATACTTGCGTGTTCCTGGGCATTAACCTAGGACCTTACACTTCCTAAGAATGTACTGTATCATTGAACTCCAACCCCTACTCCTCAGCCAGAGATACAACTTTGGTTCTTTTTTTGTTTGCTTGTTTTCAGTTTTTTCGAGACAGGGTTTCTCTGTGTAGCTTTTGAGCCTGTCCTCGAACTTGCTCTGTAGACCAGGCTGGTCCTGAGTGCATAGAGATCTGCCTGCCTCTGCCTTCTAAGTGCTGGATTAAAGGTGTGTGTCACTAAGAAGACAGTGCTAACAACCAAAAGTAGTTCACCTATACTAGGCCAAGTGTTCAACCACTGAGCTGTACCTCAACCCATAGAACTTCTTAAACAGCTGAACTGTGCTCAATTATTAAACATATCCTTAGAAAAATATTAATAGAATGGTGATTTGCTATAGCAAGTTAGAAATTCTGTAACTATTATTTTAAATATCTAGGGGCCAGTGAGATAGCCCAAGGGTGTCGAACCCTGGTTAGCTGGAAGAATAGAACTGACTCCTACAAGTTGTCCTGTAATCACCAAAAGGGTGCCAGGGGTATGCTCTCCCCAGGAATTAAATAACAAAAAACTTAAAACATCTTATTTGAAAAAAAAATCTATTTGAAAACATATTTCTGCCAGGGATGATGTTTGATAGTACTGTCCCTATCTACTCTCATAAAGCAGATGATTTGACTTTGCTATTAGCTACTTTAGGGATAACAAAGAATGTTTTAATGAAGTAACTTCATAGCCCCTGCGAGGACTAGCCAATTATGTAACATTGCTTTGCCCTTGTATCTGTGGACTCCCTCAAAGTGATGAAACATAAATTCCCTAAAAATCTCTCAAGAGCACTTAAAAGTACGAATTAGAATTGAGCACCCCAAACAATACTGAAGTTAAACCAGAACATAAGATCTTAAGAACAAAAAACATCCAAATAAAGCTACAGGCATCTAGCCAGTCATAGAGTGCCGCGTCACTTTAATCCCAGCACTGGGGAGGCAGAAGCAGGTGGATCTCTGTGAGTTCGAGGCCACCCTGGTCTACAGAGTGAGTTCCAGGACAGCCAGAGCTACAAAGTGAAATCCTGTCTTGTCTTGCAAAACAACAACAGAAAAAAAAAAAAAAGGAAAAAAAAGCTATTGACAAAGAGTTGGTTGGTTTTGTTTTTGGCTAAAAGATGTCTTTCCCCTAATCTTTAATCAAATGTTTTGAAACATAACAATAAATATACTCTTTAAATGGCCAAAAGGGAAAATACACAATGAATGCAGCACATGGGGAGTTTTCAGTAGTATTCTGAACACATATGTAAGTGACAAGAGACAAGAGCCCTGGCCTGAGCTTCTTCGTGAGCTGTTCTCCTCCTAGAACTGAGGTCCTCATGTAATATTCCATAACAGAAATGCCACTCTGAACTAGTGCATCGATTTTCCTTCTATAACACATCTACAGAACTGCTTTAAAGCAGTGTAAATCTAACTATGAGCTCCCAAAGGATGTATTTAAAATTCAGCGAGGTTTGGTGAACTCTGTCAAACCTTTTGCTGGTTTCTTTTCTCTTTTTTTGAGACAGGGTCTCAATAGATAGTCCTGGCTGGCCTCAAACTCACAGAGATCAGCCTGCCTCTGCTTCCTGAGTGCTGGGATTAAAGGTGCATGTCACCACATCTGGCCAGAAGCCAATCCTTTTACACACATTATTTTCCATAGAGATGCATGAATTCATATACATATCTGTGGGAAATTCTGAACCTTACCTTGTCCACAACATAGCTAAGAGTGAATTATAACTGTAGATGGCCATATTTATTTTTTGTTTTAACTAGCCAATAAAGAGACCTAGGCAAAAGAAGTGAATAATTTAGTATTTTAAAAAGGCATCAATTAAAAAGCAGAATTCAGTTTTGTTAAACTAATGCAAGTGGAAATTTGAGCATTCAAAGTGCAAAAGTTCCTCCAAGCTCATGGAAACAGTCACGGTAGTAGCTCTGCATGTGAAAACGGTACATTTGCGATCCCAAAACACAGAAAAGGGTTGGTTCTAAGAAGGTGCTCGTGAAGACGACATGGCCTCCAAAGGCTTTTTTTATTTCTGGTCAATAGTGTCTAGTTATCTGCTGCGACGGTTAAAAGAAGAAAGACATCTTTATCTGTAACCAGAAAATACAGAGAGTAAACATCCTGCATTCATTTTCGGTCCGTTTCCCACATTGTTTGGTCAAGCTACAATCAACCCTAAAGTCTAAAGAAGTATTCACCCATGTCATGCGAGGTTACACATCATTAGAGATAGGTACCATTGCACAAGGTACCTCTAATGGTTCAAATGCAGATGAAAACGGATCCCATCCAAGTGTTACTGAATCTCGGGATTCAGTACCTGTAACTAAAACCGTTCTCCACCCTGAGCCGCTTTTCAGCTACTGGCAGCAACTCTGCTCTCTCGCAATCGCGCCGAGAGGAGGTTCCCCCTATAACTCTCCCCCACTCCGCCCCCGATCCCGTGGAAACCTTAATCCCAAGGCTACCATCGCGAACCCGGCTCAGCACCTCGGAAACCAGCCCCACCGCGGTTAGCGCTCCTCCGGAGGGGGGCCAGGCCCGCCGCGGAGGCTTCCCAGCCCTGGATCGCGGGTGGCTACGGGCCACTCCCAGGCAATCGGCCCGGCGTTTCGGGGAGCCCCAAGCCCAGCGCTACGAGGACCTCTGCACCCCGCGCTTGCCGCACCGGTGCAAAAGGCGCCCTCGGCTCTCGGCCGGCGGCCTCAGAGGATGTGGGGCGTACTGTTGTGGGTTTGGGGATTGCTGGAGTGGGGTTAGGTACACGGAAGGGGCGAATGTCAGCTGGGCGCCAAATCTGACGGGCCGGGTGGGGAGCTGAGGGGTGATGCGGGAGGGAGCGCGAGCTGCCTGTGGGATGATGGGGGCCCCAAACCCTACCTTCCCAATTCCTCCCCGCCCCCAAACTAGAGGGGCCGGAAGCCTAGTCTCAATGGTCCCGCCTCCTGCGCCTCGCCCTGTGGCGTCACTCCGAGTGACGCTACAACCATCCAATGAGCTCTCAAATTCTGGGAACGGCTCGCGTCCTTCACGGTAGCACGTGAAGTGACTTGTAGGTTGGACTTAGTTTAGGGGGCGTCTGTACTACAGGGGCCGAAACTGCGTTAGTAACGTCTGATAGTCGGCTTGATAACCCATCTCGGAGTCACTAGTGACATCGCTTCGATGGTTTTTCCTCTGTCCCTCTGTCCACTCAAACTCTGAAACTGCCTAGAGGAGTTTGTGAGGTCCCGGTAGCAGAAGGGACAGCCTTGGGAAGGGAAACATATTTCTTCTGCAGGGTTAAAGGTTGGAAGGCTGCTGGAATCGTCATATGGAATCTGAATTTCACTAAAGAAATTGGTTTCTTAATGTTGTCGCTTATTACTGGTTTGTGTAGAAATCTCAACATTTAAAATATATTCTAAAGTAGCTGTTAAATAAGGTAAGCATTGCAGGTTTGGGGAGACTTTAGTTCCTGGCGGGGGGTGACCAAGCCACCTTTGGAAAGTGAACGTTCTGAAAGTTTGCGTGTTCCCATTTGTTCAGCTTTTATTTTTTCATATTTATTTATTTATTTTTCATAATCTTATGTAGCAGAGGCCAGTCTGAAACTTAATAGATAGCAGAAAATGGTCTTGAGCCCCTGAAATGTCTGCCTGCCTTCTGAGTGTTTGGATTACAATTGTGCACCACTACGACCGACTTGGGCTTTTAAATTTATTTTTAATTTTTTTTTTTTTTTTGAGACAGGGTTTCTCTGTAGCTTTGAAACCTGTCCTGGAATTCTGTGGACAGGCTAGCCTCAAACTCACAGGGATCCGCCTGTCTCTGCCTCCTGAGTGATGGGCATGCACCACCACTACCAGGCTTTGTTTAAGGTTTTTGAGACAGGACTTCACTATGTAGTTCTGGCCAAACGGAACACGTTGTGTATATTTACCTCCCGACTGCTTGCATTTAAAGATGTGTACCACTATGCCTGGCTCAAATTTTTCTCAACCTTTCTCTATCTGACAAATCTGGTCAAATTATGGGCTGAACAAAACAGAATAGTTTCTGAGGGCCAGGCGCGGTAGCACAGCCTTTTATCCCAGCACATGAGAGGCAGACAGGCGGATCTCTGTGAGTTCGAGGTCAGGATGATGTACAAAGTGAGTTCCAAGGCAGCCAGGGCTACACAGCAGGATCCTGTTTCAAAAGAACCAAAAAAGGGAAAAGAAAAAAGAAATGCAGGCCGCTTTTAATCCACAAAAGTCTATTTCAACTGAACCGAATGGACTATTTAAAATAAGCAAACGTTTCAGTTTGGCCGCTAGGGGTCCCTTTGTGCATGTCCGACAATTTTCCACATAGGGGTTTAGTTTCACAGATGATCTTCAAGAATTAAAATTTACAAAACTTACCCTCTTCTTCCCTGCCTTCAGACAGGGTCTCACTGTGTAGCCCTGGCTGGCCTAGAATTCCCTATGTGAACCTGGCTATCCTCAAACTCACTGAGCTCCTCCTGATCACCACACCAGGCTAAAGCTTTCTTTTCTCCTCCTGAAAATTCTAATGGTAAAATTATAAGCTCTACGATAATAATTTGAATGTTGATTTTATAAGTGAACCATTGCATTATCATAAACATGTATTCTTCCAGAAAAGATTAATAAAGGATGCAAAAAACATTCCTGTCGTCTCACAGTGAGATATTTAATACTGGAAAATTTCTTATCCATGTATTATATTCACTTACAAACAAGCACAGCAAAATTTATTAAGTATTTATAAGCCAGCTGAACTAGCCCATACCCAATATTTGAAACACCAAGTAGATTTTCTAGCATGGTCACAAGTCAGCAAGCAATCCAATTCTTAAAAATCGGGAGGGGGTAAGAACGCTTTTTATGAAGTCCATTTCTTTAAAACAGAAGAATACTCTCTCCAGGCTTGTATATGTTATCGGGCTTGACATTTGGATTTTAGGATAAATGTAAATTTATCTATTTATCTAAAAAATTTTTTCAGAAGAGAAGCCCCCAAAAGTTTTTACTGCCATAACTCCGAGAAACCTATTCTGCTTCTGTCTTAATGTTTACTACGAAAAGAGTAAGCATGTTCTTGAACCTCAGAATATGTTAGATGTTGAAAACATAAGGCATTATGTGTGCCTACTTCCCTCAATAAAATCTCTAAGGGGCATTTATGAGCTCCTCAGATGGGAAATCCAAAAGCCTGATTGAGAAGCGAGAGCGTTGCAGGAGGAGGGAAGTGGAGAGGGCTGGGAGAGGATCAGGCCAGGTCCACATCACTTCCCTGGCTCACCCTTATTTTACACATTTGCCTATTCGTAAGTGCAGTTATGGCTTCTTTAAGTTGTAGTAATATCGAAGGATAGGTTAAAATAGTGAAAAGCCTGGCCCGGGACTCCTAGACTGTGATCCGAGCTACTAGGTAGGCTGAGGAAAGAGTTCCTGAGTCCAGTTGGAAACGAGCCGGGGCCACATAGCAAGCCCCATCTCAAAATAAACGAGTAAGAATAAATAGAAAATGGTTACAGATTAGCTGGGAATGGTGGGTTGTGTTTATAATCCCAGTACTCTGGAGGCTGAGGCTGGAACATTGGCAGGAGTTCAAGGCCATCTTTGGTTAACAAAACTTTACAGATTAACAGTAAACTAGGCTAGGGGAGGTGGTTCAGTAGAAATGTGGCTTACATGGTGAAAGCCTGGAATCAATTCCTACAAGCGTCCTCTGATGTTAACACACAAAAATTAAAATGTTTTGGTTTTTTCCTAGACAGGTTTTCTCTGTATAACAGCTCTGGCTGTCTAGAACTTGCTTTGTAGACCAGGCTGACCTGGAACTCAGAGATCCACCTGCCTCTGCCTCCCAAGTGCTGGGATTTAAGGCATGTGCCTCCATGCCAGGCATAATAATAATTAAAATAATGTAGAAAATTAATAGTAATGCCCCCCAGCCCCAGTGGTGGCAACATGGCTTAATTCCAGCACTCGGGAAGCAGGCAGAAGAACTGAGTTTGAGGCTGTCCTGGCCTACATAGAGAGTTTTGGGATGGCCAGGGACCCTGTCTCAAAAATTTTACTAAATAAATAAAATCAGTTGGATTGCTTTCAGTGTTACCCTTAGTATTAGCAGCCACGTTAACAAACACATACACATTTAGTGCCCATTAAAATCTCTGAACTGGCCCGGAGGTGGTGATGCACCATTTTAATCCCAGCACCTTGGAGGCAGAGGCAGAAGGATCTCTGAATTTGAGCCCAGTCTGGTCTACAGAGAGAGTTTTAGGAAAGCTACGGCTGTTACACGCCTCAGAAAAGCAACAACCACCACCCCCACCCCAAGCTGGGTGGTGGTGGAGCACACCTTTAGTTCCAGCACTTGGAAGGCAGAGACAGGTGGGTCCCTGTGAGTTTGAGGCCATCCTAGTTTACACGAGATAGTTCCAGAACAGGCTCCAAAAACTACAGAGAAGCCTGTCTTGAAAAAACAAAAAACCCAAAATAAAAATAAACAACAAAAAAAGTCAAATCACTGAAATGTAAATATTTTGTAAAATTCTGAGGTGGTGGGCTGGAGAGATGGCTCTTGCAGAAGACCAGAGTTCGGCACCCAGCACCCACGTGATTGCTCACAACCACCCTTGACACCAGTTCCAGCAGATCTGACACCTCTTCTGACCTCCCCTGGGGACCTGGCATGCACAAGACGCGGAGATATACACGTGAACCACGCACTCAAAAATATAAAATTATAAAATCTTCAAAAAAAAATTCCAAGCTGGTATTTGGAAAGAAATACATCAGCAATCTCCCGTCATGGTAGCAAATCGCACGAGCACTGTAGTATCTCTGGCGAGAGAGTATGACACTTGGTAGTGATAGGGTTCTGGACTTCTCGGAACAGAAAGCAAGGGCGTGTATCGGTTTCCTCATCTGATCGCTACGTCTGTTCCTTTTGTAAGTTCACGTCTCTGGGTTGATGGTTCTAAGTAATCACCACCAGGCCCCAGGAAACTACCTCTGCACTCCCTTCGAGACTGTTTACCCGGCCCTGTCATTGTTTTATTCCTATTTCCTAGAACGGGGAGGGCTGGAGGTTTGCAGAGCACGACCTCCTTCCTCTCTCTCGGGTGATCGCTCAGGGACAAACACCCTCACGTCACTCGGTGCCGAGGTCTGGCCCCGAGCAGCGCAGGGCCCGGGCACGTGACCCGCCCGCAGTCCTCGCGGTGGCCCGCGGCCCGGGATGCAGTCGCGCTGACGTCCTCCTGGTTACCCACAAGCCTCTGTGCCCCGGTGCGGGCAGGAAGAGGGCAGCCGGGTCCAGCGCCTGCCCAGGAGGTCGGGGTGCCTTCTGAGCCGGACGCGGACGCTGCTCGGCAGCCCCTAAGCCCCCAGTGCTTGCAGCCTGGCAGCCTTCCGTCTCTCAGCGGGGCAGCAGGGGAGACTGCCAGCCCTGGCTCAGACTCTCGTCCTAAAGTGCAGCCCCCTGTCGGGACGCCGGGGGCCGGGGCGCTCTGCTGACAGCTGTCAGAGTGACAGCGACTCCCGAACCCGAGCACTCTCTGCTCTGCGTAACCGCGTCCGGCTCCTTAGGGTCTTCCTAACGTCTAGGAATTGTAGAGCAGGGCCACTCGAGTACCATATGGCGTCTAGTACGTGCTGCCGTTTAGTAAGTATTAGCCCCGCAGGCCCGACCTGGCCGCCCCTCCGCACCAGCCCTTCCTGTCCCTCTGCCTCATCGCCTGCGGTCTCGCGTCGGCTCCAGACTCTCGCGCGCCCCTCCTCTCGGCGGCTGACGAGCCTCTTCCTCCTTCGCTCCCAGCGCCCGGGCTCAGGACTGCATTTCCCGGCAGGCGTCGCGGCCTGTGGCCAATGAGGGACCTAGGATTTGGCGGCGGCGCCGCCGAACGGGGCGGGGGGGCTTTGTGCGCGGAGGCGGCGGCGGCGGCGGCGACGGCGGCGGCGGCGGGAGCTGGCGGCACGGAGATCCGGACGGAGGCCGAGGCCGGGGCTGTGTGCCGGGCGCCTAGGAGAGGTGTGCAGCTTTCGATTGAAGCTCCGGGTCCCCGCTGCCCTTCGGGGCCGCCAGCCTCCGGCTCCTCTCCGGCACCAGCAGCTACTCGGCGACCCCCGTCCGGCCGCCTCCCCTTCGCTCCGCGTCGCCCGCAGCCTTCCGTCTGCCCGCAAACGAGCCCGGCCGGCCGGGCCGTGGCCCTACTCAGTGCCGGCCGCCATGGCAAGGGTGCTTGGCGCGGGGGAAATCTAGTCCGAGGATTTCATGCGGCCTAGCTCGGTTCCGTCTCCTGCGCCCGCGGTCCCGGCAGCTGCCGGCAACCCAGCCCCACTTCGGGCCTCCGTGTCTCTCCTGTGATCGTACTGACACGGCCGGGGGGTTAGAATGGAACAAACTGAAGGTAAAGTGCTTGTGTGTGCCTGCGTGTGTGTGTGTGAGCGCGCGCGTGTGTGTGCTTGTGTGTGTGTGTGTGTGTGTGTGTGTGTTGCGCGTCAGGGCTGAGGAGGCTCCCTGGGGTGGGGGCGACCTAAGACCCAGACAGCGGTACGGAGTGAGACCCTGGAAGGGGAGGTGCCGCGGGGTGGCCTGGAAGGGTTCGAGGAAGGAAGAGCAGATGGTAAGGTGGGTGTGGAAGGAATCGGGAGGTGGGGCAGGTAGGCTTGGGATATGATGTAGTGGTGCTGAGCTGGGAATTGGGAGTAGAGGTGGGATGGGGGCGGGGATAAGGATGGAAACGGGGGAGGGGGAGGGAAAGAAGAGTTAGATTTGGACATTAGAGACCTCGGTAGACTGCAAATTAGGGAGGTCTGGAATGGAATGTGGAAACTAGAAGACTTGGGGGAAAGGGATGAGATTGATGGAGAACAAGGCATCGCCTGGGAATCAAGGGAGAAACTAGTGAATCAAAGTGGAGGAAAAGATAAGATTAGGAAATAGGGATGAAAAATGATTGTGTCAGGATGCAATAGGAGGATAGGAAATAGACGCAGAAAACCGAAAGACATACGACTGGGCTAGGGAAAGGACACTAGCTGAATGTTGGAAGGGATGAGAATTATCGACCAGGCGTCACCGGAGTGTGAGGAAAAGAAGGATGGAGATTATGAAGTGTTAGAAAGGAAAGCCTTTTGTTCCTATATTTGTGTGTATTCTGTCTTGTATTTCAAGGCTAGAGAAATAGAGAAGCTAGTGGTTATGGGGTTGTGATTGTTGTGAAATGAGGGCGGTGTGGGTGTTACTGTTCTGAGCGAAGAGGAGATGTGTTTGTGTTATGGTAGGGAGACAGGGAGAGACATGGCCATAATTTGATGGTTTTGGTGAGGGAGTGAAGACTATTCAGATTTAAAGGGGGCAGGGGCAGCCATGTTTGCTACCAGGCACTGCAGTGTAAATAAATTCCTTTTCCTCTCCCGACATCTGCGTGAATCTGGAACCGACCAGTTCACATTGTTACACCCCCCTCCCTTCTATTCATGAACTTCTCTTAGCTCTTGGGTCATTTACGATTGCTCATAACCACCAAAGAAGGTAGTGATGTTTTCCATCTTGTGTGTTTTGCTGCTTCTCCCTTTTTTCCCCTTCTTCCTTCTGGTTGCAGAAGAAGCATACCGATAAATTGCAGTGTAAAATTTAACCCTTTTTTATAAATTTAAAATTATGGTTTTTTTTAACTAACTGAAGAAATCATTACTAACCTATTTCAAACATGATTGTGAAAAGTCTTAAATATTGATTGGTTTCAGACACCTCAGAAGCAAGTCAATATTTTTTTTCAATTCTTTAAGTAAACAAGGAAATTGAATTGGTTATTTTACTTGGGGCGCTCTTCGGAAGGGGTGGGGAAGATCAGCCCGTATCTGCTTGCCTAATTTTGAATATTGGAAAATTAGAAGTGTTCCTGGTGCTAGGTAATAATGCATGTTGTTATGGATAATGCTTTTTTTTTTCAAATCAGCTTTCTATCACCTCTTCCTTTTGCTTTCGTGTAGCTAGCTCAATACAGTGTCCAAATGCCAGTTCAGCACAGCACTGTGATCTGTGAAGTGACTTATAATCCTTAGATCCTCATTGAGTTGCCAGCGTTTAGGGGGTGGGTGGGTAGGAAGTTCTCTCACTCTCAGGAAAGCTAAGGTGAATCTTTAATGTAACTACTTGTATGATTCTGAATAGTTACTAAGGGTCTGAATCTTGACAAAGTAGATCAATTAGTATTGGGTGAAATCTCTTTTCATACTGAAAAGAATTCAATATGTGCCCTACTTAAAAGATAATCATAATTGTGATAAATCCAAAGTTTAGCCCATGACTGAGTAGTGAAACTGTTTCCTAATACCTATGTAATGGCCTCAGCCCATTTGTACTGCGGGCTGCTGCAACAAATCTTAATAGTAATGTTCTCTCGGTTTTTATGGAGTCTGGTGGGAAACTTAAATGTAATGTTGTTGAAGTGGTGCTTTCTGAGATTAGACTTGGCATAAATGTTGGGTTTATAGCGGGATATTTTGATTTGACAATATATGGTATGAATTTTTTTTTTTAATTCTGGAGACAAATTCAGTTCAAAAAAGCCATTCAGCATGTTCTTGAAATTTATTTTGATGCAGGTATTTTGTTTGTATTTCTTTCTTGGTTTGCATTTTATTTGTAATTAAGTAAACTTATGTGCATGAACTATTAATGCCGGCATTTTTAGGAAACTGAGCAATTATGTATTACAATAGAAAACATCTATTTGGAAACGCAAATGAGCCGTCTTAGAGTGCTCTGTTCTGGGTTCCTTGGATGGGTATCCATTCAGTGAAGAAGTCTATCGTAGTTATTAAACACCTGAAATAGAAATCTGTGCTGATTACTAAATTTTTAAAAATTATTTTATTTTTTTGTGTATGAGTGTTTTTACCTGTATATGTGTGTGTGTTCGTGGAGGCCAGAAGAGGGTGTCAGGTCCCTTGGATTTGGAATTATGGATGGTTGTGAGCTGCCATGTGGGTGCTGGGAATTGAACCTGGGTCCTCTGGAAGAACAGCTACTGTATTTAATCACTGAGTCATCTCTTTGACCCTGGTATATCTTTTTATTTATGTAGTGAGACACACTCTCTCATATATTCCAGGCTGGCCTCAAACTTTCAATGTAGCTGAGGCTGACCTTGAACTTCTGATCTTGAACTGCTGATAGTACAGACTCTAGCACGCCTCATTTATGTCAGGGTGCTAGGGTCCCTCCTAGGGCTCTAATGTTTGCTAAGCAGGCGTTTCACCAACTAAACTACATCCCTCTTCCCTTTTTTCTGAGTGGCAAATTAATGAATGGTTTTATAATGGTTAGATTAAAGAAATTTTGAATGAAGGAAGCTAATTGCCCACAAAACTGGTTAGTTTTGGTCCAACTGTCCAAAGTAACTCTAAAGACAATAGTTTCTGGAATTTTAAAATAATCATAATCAACAGTAATAGCTGTAGTAATAGTTGTCCTCTTGCAGTGTGCTATGCTTAGTGTCCTGCGTGAGTGCTTTCCCCTTATCTTCTCTATGGTTTTCTGAGACACTACTTCTAACTGCTTTCTGCAAATGGAGAAAGAGGTTAGATAACAGCATTACAAGTATTATTAAATATTTAAATAACCAAGCTGGTATTTGAGTATAGGTCTTTTGAATTATAGAACCCAGACAGCAAACTGTTTCTGCTCATTTCTTCTTTAAAGTCATAAGAATAACACATACTTGTTATTTAAGATATTTCAAAAGAATAGTGCCCCCATTGTCACTGTAACTACTTGGAAGTGTCTTGAGTGTCCTAGACAGTTTCGGAGGATTTCCTCACACACACACACACACACACACACACACACACACACACACACACACACATATATATATATATGGCTCACACTCATAATTCTAGAACCCAGGCCTCTCAACTACACCTTGGCCTTTTGTTTCTTTTCTTTTTGGGGCTTGTCCTGGAACTTGCTCTGTAGGCCAGGCTGGCCTCAAACTCACAAAGATCCGCCTGTCTCTGCCTCCCGAGTGCTGGGATTAAAGGTGGCCTTTTCTTATTTTATTGTGAGTTGCTCAGACTGGCCTCAAACTTGATATCCTCTTGTGTCAGTTCTTCCATGTATCTGACATTATGTGTACCAAAGCTCTGACTGCCGATTTGCTTTACTCAGCAGGCATATGGACCTACAACTTTGAGTCAGGGTGTCACTAGGTAACTCTGGCTGTCCTGGAACTCCCTAAGTAGACCAGGCTGGCCTCCGACTCACAGAGATTCATCTGCCTCTGCCTCTGCCTGAGTGCTGGGATTAAAGGCATCCCCCATTAGGTCCAGCTAAATTTACCATTCTTTTGCTATTTTAAGAATATAGTTGCTTGTGACTACATTTGTAACAGTCTGCTTTAATGGAAGATAAATGGTACAACCTAGCTTATTTTACGTGAGAAAAAACTGAGGCCTATAGAAGTTAAGTCCCAAGCTTTGGTGACAAACCGGTGACTCAAGAGCACATTACTTCCTTACTATGAAAGTTTTTGAGCTGTTCTGTAAGCTCCAGGTGAGAGGGAATGAGCTGAGGTCAGCCAGCGTTAGTGTAATGAATTCCAGGGAGTTGCAGTGAGGCAAGGGTTCATACTTGTGTTTTTTTCACACTTTGACAGGCAGCATATGGATAAAATGTTTTTATGAGTAAATGAATTATATCCAGGCTATTTTGAAGTTTGTGTTTTGTTCAATATAATAGGTTTTGGCAGAATTTTTCTTGTAATGAAATTGTCAATGAAATAGTTAGCAATGATGGTGGAAAATTAGAAGCCTAGTCTTGGTCTTAAAATTGAGACACTGATCAAGTTTTCTTTGTTTTGTTTTAATGAGCTGGAAATTCCTAATTAAAGGCAATAGTTTTAAAAGGATATCAGGCTGGACATGGTGATGCACGCCTTTAATACCAGCACTTGGGAAGCAGGGACAGGTGGATCTGTGAGTTCGAGGCCAGCTGGGGCTACAGAGAGAAACCCTGTGTTGAAACACACACACAGAAGAGAAGAAGAGTTGTCAAGTATGAGGCCAAGAGAAACATTTAGGATCCCAGCACTCAGGAGGATATCAAGTTGAGGCCAATCTGGTCTAAACAGTGAGACTTTATCTCAAATAAATAAATAAATAAAAATCAAAAAAAAAAAAAAACAAAAAACCACACACACAAAGAATTATAACATCCGTACTGTTCATTATAAAAAGGAAGAAATGATAAACACAGCATGGATGGATCTTGAGTTAATTCTCTTAAGTGAAGCAAGACCAAAAAGGAAACATATTCTATGATTCCAAACAAAAGTCATATATATACACACTGCTCCACAGTGACAAGCAAATCAGTCCCAAGAAATTAAAATTCTTAAAGCTTTAAAAAGATTTAGGAGTTGGTATTCATAAAAATCTGTTTTTCAATGCAGTGCTGTTTTTAGTTTTACTTTAGAGAAAAAAACAGTATTATTACTTTTAAAGAAGCAACTAAAATGATTTTTTATTAATAAACAACATATCTGACACTTGATTTTTTAAATAATTAATGAGCTTTATTTCTTTAGACTAATCTTTTCATAAATTATTAATAAGATGGGACCTGTGGGTGAGTTAGCTCAGCAGGTAAAGGCACTTGATGCCACACATGGCGACCTGAGTTAGATCATGGGACCTTAATGGTGGAAACAGAGAGTAACTCCTGAAAATCACCCCTACCTACACAGACACCCGCACAGATTAGGTTAATCTCAAACATTATAAAGAGTAATTTATCAACTAGATGTATTAGAGTCACCTTATTTTACTCTGTGTGTGTGTGTGTGTGTGTGTGTGTGTGTGTGTGTGTGTGTGCAGGTGTATTTCCTTTCACTCTGAGTTCCAGGGATCAAACTCAGGAAGTCAGCTGTCCAGGCATGTCTCTGACCCCTGAACTGCCTGGACAGTCCTTCCTACCTTCCTTTGTAAAAGCTTACAGGGTCTTCAGGCCATGGTGGTGCAGGCCTTTAATCCCAGTACTCGGGAGGCAAAGGCATCTTTGTGAGTTCAAGGCAGCCCGGTCTACAAAGTAAGTTCCAGGGCAGCCAGGGCTGTTAGACAGAGAAACCCTCTTGGAAAAAAAAAAAAGCTTACAATTTCATTTTCATTTTTACTAGTAACCTTAGGAAATATGTAGTAAGTTCTTTAAAACACCACTGTAGCATGTATAATACCTGTATAGTGTGACATGAAAAAGTAAAAGATGTATTTTGAATTTTGTGAATTAGAAAGCACTGTTTTTACTGAATGTGTGTTGTTACTCCTGTAGTACATCTGAACAAGATTTCGAATTTGAAAAGACTCCCTAAAGAGGATTCTTAGCTTATTTAAAAATTATAGGTATGGCTTATTTTGTTTGTTTTGTTTTAAGATAGGGTCTCCAGTAGTCCAGACTGGCTGGCCTCCACTGAACTCCCTATGTAACTGGGAGGCCTTGAACAAGTGATCCTTTTGACTCTGCTAAGCATGGACATTCTCTACTACACTGAACCAGATTGTTTTTTCTCTTTGAGACAGGCTGGCCCCAACCTGGAGGAGGCTAGCCTTGAACGCCTGTTTATACTACCTTCGTCTTCCAAGTGCTGGGGTTTATGAGCATGTATCACCAAGCTGGGGTTGATATGGACCTGATCCTAGTTAAGACTTCCATGGAGGCCGGGCGATGGTGGTGCACGCCTTTAATCCCAGCACTCCGGATGCAGAGACAGGTGGATCTCTGTGAGTTCGAGACCAGCCTGGTCTACAGAGCTAGTTCCAGGACAGGCTCCAAAGCCACGGAGAAATCCTGTCTCGAAAAA
>NW_026067936.1:2604521-2688393 GCF_014885135.2 Alexandromys fortis
AAACCCCAATCAAAAAAAAAAAAAAAAAAAAAAAAAAAAAAAAAAAAGACTTACATGGAGGAGAAAGCAAATGGGAAAATGAAAAAGAATTATATACATTATAGTTTTCATTTTATGTGCCCTCTTAGGTTGTTTTATAAATACTCATGCAATAACTCCAGTTTTTAAAAAATGAACTTGAAAGCACAATATTTATTTAACTCAGGAATGGGAGAATTTGAAATTTCCTAGATGCCTCAGACCAAAAAGACTTTAATTTAATATAGAATAAATTTTTAGATTTCAGTCCGCTTCAAAAATCATTATTTTTTCAAAATTTATTTATTTTTCTTTTTTATGTGCATTGATGTTTTGCCCTAGAACTGGAGTGATACAATTGTGAGCTGCCATATGGTTGCTGAGACTTGAACCCCAGTCCTTTGTAAGAGTGACTGAGCCATCTCCTGTCCCCCCAAATTAGTTTTTAGTAAACCAAATTTTATTTATTCATTTCTTGCATTTAGGATGTTCTTTAACTTACTTGGCCTGATACTGTGCTTGCTGTAGCTCTTCAAAGAGGATGACATTCGATTTACTTTTTCAAGGTGCAGATCTTAGAACTAGTGAACTTTTAATTTGAAGTCTTAACAGCTTTTCAACATTGCAATATTTAGGACCTAAAAGACTTGCCCTTAAGGCTGGTAACATGACATCAGCACCGCCAGCCTTTTTATGTCCATAGAAACGAATTCAGATAAGTAGACCAATTGGCTGGCTTTACTTTTATTTATTTATTTACTTTGTTTTCACAACGGGATTCTCTGTGTAGCCCTGGTGGTCCTATAGACCAGTTCTGGCTTTGAGCTCAGAGATCCTCCTGCCTCTGGAATTAAAGGCGTGAGCTGCCACCACCCAGCCTTTTTTTTTTTTTTTTTTTTTTTGATTGGTTGGTTGATAGATTGATTGATCATGACAGGGTTTCTTTGTGTATCCCTGGCTGTCCTGGAACTCTGTTTGCTCCCAAGTGAAGTGGTGCCAGAGTTCTAGACACTTGGAAGTCAGAAACAGGAGGATCACTTGACTACAGTAGTGTCAGACCAGCTTGGGCATCTTAGGAAGAGCATATCGTAAACACAAATGAGCCAACAAATGGAATGCTGGCAGGGCAGAGTGGTGCACACTTTTAGTTCCAGCACTTGGGCGGCAGAGGCAGACAGAGCTCTGTGAGTTGGAGGCCAGTAGTTTGGTCTACACAATGAGCTCTGGCCAGCAAGGACTATACAGTGAAAAGCTTAAGCAGATGGCTCGTTGGGTAAAGGTATTTCCCACCAAGTTGTCATGTGACTTCTACATAAGTGCTGAGGTACATACATGTTATAGCCTCCAACACACATGTAAATAAATGTAATTAAATGAATAAAGTGAAACGTTTTGAATCGGGTTTGATTTATAACACCTTATTTTAAAAACGTACACGGGTTGGGTGGAGGTGGCATACTCCTTTAATCTCATCACTTGGGAGGCAGAGGCATGTGGATCTCTGTGAGTTTGAGGCCAGCCTGGTCTACAAAGCCAGTTCCAGGACAGCAAAGGCTACACGGAGAAACCCTGTTCAGAGCTGAGTGGAGGAGGATGTCCATGGACAGTGTGTTCTACCTATCTATTTTACTGTAAAAGATTTGCTTTGATCTAACTGACCTTTATTCCATTAGTTGTTCTGCAGTTGTGTTTGCTTTAAGCCAGTTTAGCAGAACTGTGTGTGATGGGGGTGTGGTCTGTGCACATGTGGCTGTGTACCTGTGTGCACAAGCACAGAGCTCTTGGGTGGCCTTCTCTCCCACTCCTTACCGTTTCCTCTGAAGCAGGGGCTCCCTGTACCTGGAACTTATGTTCTATTTCTGCTAGGCTGTTAGCTAGCAAGCCTCCAACATCTTCCTGCATCTGCCCCCACAGTACTGGAGTTATAAGTGTGCATCTGTGAGATCATGCCTAGCTTATTATGTGGGTGCTGTGATCTAAACTCAGACCCTCATGGCTATGCAGCACATGCTCTCAACCACAGAGCCACCCCTCCAACTTCCTCCTCTCCAAAATTGGGTGGGCAGTGGAGGTGAAGGGCCAAGTTGAAATCTGAGTTCCTACCACCATTTTATCACTGAGGATTAATGTTCTTGTCATTGAATAGAGATGACTACTTCTTAAAGTTGTAGGACTTCAAATTGGAAGTGCTAAAGCACCTAGACTATAGTAGGCATGCAGTTGATAATACATACTTCTTAAAAACAGAAATAAAGTATTGGGTCGGGCAGTGGTGGCCCATGCCTTTAATCCCTGCACTTGGGAGGCAGAGGCAGGTGGATCTCTGTGAGTTCAAGACCAGCCTGGTCTACAAGAGCTAGTTCCAGGACAGGCTCCAAAGCCACAGAGAAGTCCTATGTGGAAAAACCAAAAAAGAAAGTATTAGAGGCTGAGGGTATGGCTTAGTAGTATTTTTCTGTACGTAAAGAGGCCTTGGGTTTGATTTTCAGCATTAAAAAGGAAAGGAAAGAAGGAAGAAAAAATGCTGCTTACAGATGAGGCTGTCTTTAGTCACATGTTTAGTAGATGAAGAGGTGAACTCACTCGGTTGCCTTAGAAGAAGTTAAAATATGTTGGAGCAGCATCTCTGCATAGGTTGTGTGGGTGGTGGGTGTGCTCAGCAAGAGAACTCATGTTGGTACAAGTATGAGCAAGAAGTTAACTTTCCAGTCCAAGTTTACTTCCACTATTGTTATTGTAATATGATGCGTCTATAACTGAATAATGTTTAGTTTTCTAATGAAACAAGTAAGTGATGTGAAATTTGAATATAGTTGAACCTAAAATCCTGAAGTGATAAAACTGGTGAAACAAAACAGAAAACAAAACAAAACAAGAGAAAACACCCAAACATCTTTATGGGAAATTAAAAATTTATTAGTTTTATATATTGCTTAGTACTTTAAAATGTATTATTTTTGTTATAATTTTTTTGTTTGTTTTTGTTTTTCAAGACAGACTTTCTCTGGGCAACACCCCTGACTGACTTGGACTCACTCTGTAGACCAGGCTGACCTTGAACTCACAGAGAGTGCTGGGATTAAAGGTGTTCGCCACCACCACCTGGCTTCTTAATTGTTTTTTTGACTTGAGGATCATAGAGAATCTAAGATATAAAAGAAAGTAAAATATGAGCATTTAGAAAATCTAAGAACCAACTGGCTGTGGTGACATGACTTTAAGACCAGTATTAATAGTACATGCTTTTATTCAGTAGACATTCTGCTTGTCCCTGGGTTTACCTGAAGCTTTATTCTAGCATGTGGTATGATTGCTTAAATGTCTATGTATGTGATCTCTCTCATTTTCTTTCGTTTTTCTTTTTTTGAGACAGGGTGTCTTCCTGTAGACCATGCTGGCTTTGAGCTCATAGAGATTCACCTGCCTCTGCCTCTGAGTCCTGAGTGCTGGGATTAAACATATGTGCCACTGTGCCAGGCCATTTTCTTTGCTGCATCACATTTGCCCATTTCTTCACAGATCATGACTAACTTGATTTCCGTGAGCATGTGAGAACGTTCCCTGAGGTTGCTTGAAGGACAGTGTTTTACTAGGTGAGCTCTGAGCAGTCAAGTGCTGAGCGGTAGAACTGTAAGATGGTGGGAAGAACTGAGTTTCCTTTTGAGATACAGTTTCCAGTCCAAGCAGCCCCAAACTTGCTATGTCTGACCTTGAACTTCTGACTACAGGCGTGAATCACCACCACTGGCAGCAGCTAGGGATTGGACCCTGCCCCCAAAACTAGATTTTTAGAAATGTCTGTGTCTGTGTGAATATATATGTGCATAAAGACACCCGAATCAGCCAGAAGAGGGCATCTGGAGCTAGAGTTACAGGCAGTTGTGGGCCACCTGATGCGGGTACTGGAATCTGAACTCTGCTCTTCAACAGGGCAATAAGCTCTTTTTTATTTATTTATTTATTTATTTATTTATTTATTTATTTATTTTATTTAATTAATTTATTTATTTATTTATTTTTTCGAAACAGGGTTTCTCTGTGGCGTTGGAGCCTGTCCTGGCACTAGCTCTTGTAGACCAGGCTGGCCTAGAACTCACAGAGATCTGCCTGCCTCTGCTTCCCGAGTGCTGGGATTAAAGGCGTGCGCCACCACTGCCCAGCAAGTTTTTATTTATTTGCAATTTAATAAATACTCCTTGATAACTGCTCATGGGTAGGCAGCTTGGTAGTATTCAGAAAGATCACAGTGATGGTGTTTTCCTAAGGGTGTGTGGTTTTCAGTAGAAGTCACTATCAAACCAGCAAGGCTGCATTTATGTACCCATCATTTTTAGGATTGTTGGTAACTTGGGCATGCTTTCCCCAGATAACCTAGCCTCCTGTGTCACAAGGCCCAGTTCGCTCATATTCGCTTCAATAACTGTACTTTGGTGATTACACCCAGAGGTGTGTATAATGGGGACTATGGATCTTTTTCACACCAAGTATTGGCAGGTGAAAGGTAGCTTTCAGCTCAGGATGTGTGACATGGGCTTTTTTGAAACACAGACCCATTGGCCTGATAAGCCTTTCATATTTAGGTGGTTTTCTTGTAAACCACCACCAACAAAGACTTTAGTAACCATCCTCTTCCATGCCTTCTTTTTTCTTTTTCCTGTTCAAATAACTTTCGATACTTCTGTTTCTCCTCTGGGTAGAGGGACTTCCCATTTTCCCACCTTCTCTTTTCGCTTCTGCTTAATCATGTTGGAAAGCTCTTTTGCTCTAGATTGCCCCTCTCTGTCCAGCAGGTCGGCAGGTACTGCTTGTTGAGTCTTTTCATCATTCTCTTATTTGGTTTTATTTTCATGCATCTTTATAGTCTTTTTCATTTGTATTTTCTCAGCATGGCGCTGCTTATGGTGGAGCTTAGCCTTCAGGACAATCTTTTTTCTTTTTTTTTTTTTGCCTTCTTTAAACGTTCATGGTCCTTCCAACTTTCTTTCTCTTTTTCTCATGGTAATCCAAATGATATCCATAGCGTTTAGGGTGTAATTCAGTATGTTCAATGTGTTCATTTTGTGGCATGATGACAGCCATGAAACAGCCGTCCGCAACCTCCCGGGTGCAGAAAACCCCTTCTGGGTCTCACTGACCATGACCCCACTCCGTGCAAGGCGGAACAGGAAAGCGCTTTTTTTGTTTTTTAAAAATACGGCTTCTCTGTATAGTCCCAGGCTGTCCTGGAATTTGTTCTGTAGACCAGGCTGACCTTGAACTCAGAGATCTGGTAATAAAATGTCTTAAATGTAGAATTTATGTCCGTATATTTTGGACTAGTGCACTCTTATAATCCCCATTTCTTGTACTTGGAAGGTGAGGCAAGGAGCAGTTGAACTTTGAGAGCTTCAGTTTTACCAAGATTGTTTTTGTTTTTTGAGATAGGGTTTTACTATGCAGCCCTAGCTCACCGTGAACTCAACTTGTCTCTGACTCCCCTCCTCAGTATTGGGATTAAAAGTATATTTCACCTTGTGTAGCTATTACCAAGAATTTCTGTTAAGAGTTGCACTCTTCCATAACAGGAGAAGGTACTGCCATGCTTTGCTTTGGATTTTAAAGACATCTAAATTTGCTGGTCATGGTGTCATACACCTTTAATCATAGTTCTTGGAAGGGGTGAGTAGAGACAGGCAGATCTCTGAGACACTGTCTCAAAAAGACAAACAAACATGAATTTTAGATACCTGAACTGGCTACTATGTCAGTAGTGAAACTGTGCAAAAAGACACTTCAAATGTGTATGATTTTAGTGTTCAGGGCAGAGTTGGTATTAATCTGTAATTAATATCAAAGTCATTTTTCTTGGAGTCATTTTTATAGCGGTCAGGATTCTAATATTCTCATAAGTGTAACATGACTGTTTCTTGTAATCCCATTAACAGTGACACAAATTTTTATATACTGGTACAAAAGACAGTATTTCATAATGTATCCAATATGAATTATAGCACACTATCGGTAGTTTTATGTGCTTTTAAAGTTATTAGATTTATGGTAGAGAATATCATATTATATAAAGTTATATAAATAATATTTCTTAAAATATATGTTTTAATTATTGACTCTTAGATGATATGTTCTTTATAGTATGTATTTGCAGCATTATTTTTTTTTACATTTATTTATTTGTGTGTGCATTCTGTGATGCATGAGTAAAGCTTAGAAGATAACTTTGGTAGTTGATTCTCTCTTGTTGGTTCCAGGGTTTTAACTCAGGTCATCAGGATTGCTGGCAAGTTCCTTACCCCATTGAATCATCTCACTGTCCCTGTTTTTGGCATTTAATAAAGTGATTTCTAATTTTATTTTTTAATGAAAGTATTACCAGCTAAAATATAGTTGCATATTATAACTATTGAAAAGGTTGAAAAATAATTGGGGTTCATTTTATTTTGTTGTTTTTCTCATAGTGAACTGATTACTTAGTGATTGGCTTTGTGCTGGGTGTAGAAGTAATGTTGCAGGTGCTTTCTGAGCTTTCTTCACAAGTTCTTTTAGAAAGAAAGAGCCAGTCTCCCTGGGCATGGTGAGGCACACCTTCCACACTCAGGAGGCAGAGGAAGGTAGGTCTCTTGAGTTCAAGGCCAGTCTATTCTACTTAATGGGTTTACATAATGTCCTAGAGGACAGCCAGAGCTACATAGTGAGACCCTGCCTCAAACAAACAACAAAACAAAACAAAAAAAAAAATCCAAAAAACCAAATCCGGTACCGGCCCAGTTGTTAAAGCATGAAACCTTGAATTTGGATCCCCAGTTATCCTGCCCCCCCCACACACACACAGCACACACAAAAACAGGTATAGTAATTCACCTGTGATCCTAAAACTGGGGTGTAGACAGGTAGAATTTCTGGGAGCTCTTGGCCACCTGTCTCAAAAGATAAAATGGAGAATGATATGGGAAAACCTAGTCCTGCAGGTATGTGCACAAACACACGTGTATTATCACACAGTTGCACACGAAGTCTGTAGACAGCTTTGATTCATGCTAACAGCCGGTGGCATCTCAGTAACACTTATACTTAATGGTAATAAAATATTTCGGTGGTTAATTCAGTTCTGTGTCCCCTGATATTCTTTTTCTTATGAGAATTTATTTATTGATAATGCGCCAGATATTGCAGTTAGCTGTGGGTGTTCAAAGATGATTTATTCCAATGTTCTTAACACACTTCATTCTCACCTTAGTTTCTGGTATCTGCTCCTCAACTCCAGTTATGTGCTGTGTTTTCATTTAATGTCTCTAATTTGATTTCACAGAATTTCAAGAAAACATTTCAAAAATCTAACTCACTTAGTATTTATATTACTGAGGAGCCCAGAAAGTTCTTAACTGAGATTCTTTGAGGTGCTATCTACTGTCGGTCCAGAGAACTCAGGTCAGTGCTTCTCAGCCTGGAAAACTCTGGATATCTCGAATTTCACCTTCTTAGCCCTGGATATTGTCTGCCAGGAGGGACTGGACTGACTCTGTCTCATTTATCTTTTATCTCTGGTGCTTAGTGCCTGACACTAGGCCAGCGCTCAGTGTGAAGTGAGCACTCTTATCAGGAATGGCCTCCTAGATACCCCCAGCATTTCCCTTTATTGCCTTCCTCTCTAATGCTTTTGTAAGCTGTAGGATTATAGGGACCTTGACTGAGTCTTCAGCCCTGTAACTTTGGCTCTTAGCACAATGTCTGCCCAATAAATGTTTGTTTTGTTAGAGAATTCTGAATGAGTTGGGGCTGTAACATTTGGTTTCTTTCCCATTATAGCAGCAGCAGAATGGGAAAGAAGGAGCTGGCATGAGTCTTCACTGAACTTGTCTCAGCCTATAGAGGGTGATTGACATCAGCTGGTGTTCTTTCTTTACTGTTCTTTCTTGTATGGATGTTTTGGGATCGTGCTTACTTCACACGCATACACACCTTCCCTTTATGAGAAGATTGTCCTAAACCAGGTATTCAGTGCTGTGGGAGAGGAAGTAGAGTGCTCTGCTAGTGGAGGAGACACAGGACCTGGCTTTAGAGGGCCTGGCACTCACAGGGTTCTCCGGAATAACGGTGTGCATCACCATGCCTGCTTGATGATTCCTTTTCTTTTTTAATTTAAATTTTTATGGTTAAACATTTATTTCTGAGCCATTTTTAAATAGTTTGTCTCTTGCTGTACTGTGCGGCTTCTGTTGTTGTAGTAAGGAGGTGGGGGCCACTTGTTTGTTCCCAACTGTTCAGCCCTAAAATAACCACACAGAAACTGTATTATTTAAATCGCTGCTTGGCCCATTAGCTCTAGCTTCTTATTGGCTAACTTTTACATCTTAATTTAACCCATCTCCATTAATCTGTGCATCACCACGAGGTCATGGCCTACCAGCAAAGTTTCAGTTTCTCTGTCTCCAGAGGTGGCTCCATGGCTTCTCTCTGACTCTGCCTCCCTTCTCAAGGCATTCAGTTCAGTTTTCCCTGCCTAGCTAAGTTCTGCCCTGCTATAGGTCCAAAGCAGTTTCTTTATTCATTAATGGTGATCACAGCATACAGAAGGAACTTCCACATCACCTCCCCTTTTCTGTTTAAATAAAAAGGAAAGTTTTAACTTTAACATAGTAAAATTACATATAACAAAACAGTTATCAAGCAAGAATTACAGTTACAATATTTATATCTACTCTATCTTTTATCATAACTAAGGAAAACTATATCTATAAATTCTTCAACTCCATCAAAAACTCCAGAAGGATATAATATTACCTAAGCAAATAGGAAGTGTATTGTAAACTACTTCTGAAACTCTAGAATTGACAGAAACATCTCACTGCCTGGACAGTCACCTGGAGTTCTTCTGTACTGTTGGGGCATCCATCTTCAGCCTATAGGCCCATAGTATATGGCAGACTCTTTCATGAAGCAGGAACCCTGAAGGATCATCTTACCTATAGGCAAGTTCAGCAGTCATCTCTCGGTGGGTCCTGCATGTCCAGTTTGTCAAGCAGTCCAGGCAAGAGCGGTTTCTTGCCCAAATGGTTAGCAAACCCCATAAGGAGCCTCTTTGATGCCCATCTTCCTCTTGAAGTAATTGGTACTGCCAGGAGCAGATGTGTCTCATCATGAAAAGTCCTAAGTTATTAAAATATTTAAATGCCATATTCTGAAGGTCTCTGAAAGATTTGAAGAATACCTATCTAACTGAAATATATCTCTCATATATCTAGAAACCCTAACTAACATGAGTACAAGCTTGACTATCATGGATGATTATCTACTAACCTATATTTCATAATTATACATTACATTTTTAAATGAGCTGCACAATACAATACCTTAATCAAGATCAGAAATACATGTACACAGTATAACAAAATTGACCTTAAATTTGTATCAATAAACCAAGATCTATACCAATGCAAATCTCTATAGCATATCCCCCTTTAAATGTAAAAAAAAAATTTTTATAAACATTTTTGGAAATATGGGTGTAGTTATTTTCCAAACTGCTTCCTACTGTTTGTTGGGCCAAGTAATTTTTTTGAGGGGTGTTCAGGGTAATCTTTCAGGGGGTCTTGGTCCATCAAACTTTATTAGTCTGGAAGCAATCCACAGGTTCTCATCCTCTGTGGAAACAGAAGAAGAACCTTTTTTCTAAAGCAACATATCCTTAGACTCAAATTTTGAATTCAAAATACCTTTGAAATGTATATATTGGCTTAGCTTAGCAGTCTCAGAATCAAATGTCTCTCTGCAGTCAAAAAATTCAAAGATAACACAATAATGTACATAATCTAAACTCTCTGAATTTTCCATCTTTACGGCTTGTTTTTACTCTATTTTTGCACAAGTTTGATATTTATTTTATTATCTTTACTTTTTTAATCTATGAGTGTCTGTACTTTGTCTCTTTAAAGACTTTGTTTTATTTTAAAAAAAAACATTTACTTCTTTTTATTTTTTTTGTTTCTAAAGAAATTTTTATTTATTTTTTTGCTTTTTTTATTTTTATTTTTTATTGAAAAAATTTCCGCCTCCTCCCCATTTACTTCTTTTTATAACTCTCTGTACTCTTTTTCTTCTCTCTCCCAAGCCTATATACATTTATCCAACACTGTGACCCATTTAGAGATCTTGTATGTCTGAATCTGTCCTATTGTGTATCTGTAATTCTTTACTTTCCAGGAGCATTTCTTAAAATGCTAAGCACTTCTTTAAAACTTATTGCCTGCTTGCCTTGCCCAGTCCAACATGGTGGAGCTGCTAACAGATTCTGAGAGCCACGCACACCACCCCACTTCCAGGCACACAGCCAGTCCACATTGCCATCAAGCAAGCCACATCATGCTTCTCACAAACCCCATCCAAATGCTGTCTCCTGAAAGAGCCAGTGGTCACACTGGCAGGACGGCCCAGAAAGTCTGCATTTCAAAACTGTAGCTTTTTTTTTCTGCTACCACTGAGTCAGGGAAACTTCTCCTAAAGGAGCTGTGGCAAGCTGCCAGCAAACAGCCAGAAGCTGTGTTAAACTCTGTATTTTTGTGTCTAGAATTCCTTTCCAAGCCCTCTTAGATTTCTTTTTTTTAAATATTTATTTATTTATTATGTATACAATATTCTGTGTGTATGCCTGAAGGCCAGAAGAGGGCACCAGACCCCTTTACAGATGGTTATGAGCCACCATGTGGTTGCTGGGAATTGAACGCAGGACCTTTGGAGGAACAGGCAATGTTCTTAACCTCTGAGCCATCTCTCCAGCCCCGCCCTCTTAGATTTCAAGGGGATTTTAGTCAACCACGCTGGTGCCAGTTTGTAGTAAGGAGGGGGCTGCATGTTTGTTCCCAACTGTTCAGCCCTGAAATAATTACACAGAAATGGTATTATTTAAATCACTGCCTGGCCCATTAGCTCTAGCTTCTTATTGGCTAACTCTTACATCTTAATTTAACCCATCTCCATTAATCTGTGCATCACCATGAGGTCATGGCCTACCAGCAAAGTTTCAGCACGTCTGTCTCCAGTGGTGACTCCATGGCTTCTCTCTGACCCCACCTCCTTTCTACCAGCATTCAGTTTAGTTTTCCCCACCAGCTAAGGTCCAAAGCAGTTTCTTTATTCATTAAGTGGTAATCACAGCACACAGAGGGAAATCCCACATCATGTTGTGTCACTTGTATGCAGACTTAGGTCTGTTCCTGTCTACTACTTCACCTTTTAATTACTGTACCTCAATAACATGAATTGCTCTACCTCAGTGGTGCTAACATTTTATTTTAAGCTTGATTACCATGTACAGTGAAATCATAATTCTTTGAATGGATAATATAAGTTTTATTGTTGTGCAATGTGCATACTTTCTTTCATTTTTTTTTTTTAAGGAAAAAAAATGATCTTCCAGAACTTGGGAAGCAGAGGCAGACAGATCTGTGTGAGTTCAAGGCTAGCCTGGTCTATACATGAGTTCCAGGACAGCCAGAGCTACACAGAGAAACCCTGTCTCAAACGAAACCAATAAATAAATAAATAAATAAATAAATAAATAAATAGAAAAAGAAAAGGAAAGAAAGAAAAGAAAAAGAAAAACATTGTCTGTTTGTGGGAGGTTCTTTTTTTTTTTGAGACATTATTCATGCTTATTAAAGCTCACTTTTTAAAAGATTTTATTTTAGATAGGGTCTCAGTATGTAGCTCTAGTTAGCCTGGAACTTGGTATGTAGACCAGGCTGGCTTTGAACTCCCCATCTCTGCATCCCCAGTGATGGAATCTAAAGCTAGCCGTCATGCCTTGCTAAAGCTCAGTCTTTTAAAGTGTACAAAAATGGTGTGGCTTTTAGTGTCCTTGCAGGTTATCCAACCATCATTTCTATATCCAGAGCATTACCTGGTAAGAGGCCCCAATTCCTGTTACACATAAAATAACCACTTAAAAAAATCTCCCTCAGAATCTGAGGCTAGTGCTGTGTGTAGTCCAGTTACCTGGGGCTGAACTGAGAGGAAAGCCTGAAAAACAGTCATTAGATAGGGCTTGCTTCTTCCTTTGGTGGAAAGTGAGTGAAGGCACATGAAAATATAAAGTGAATGTAATCTCTCCTTAGTATTTATTTTTATTTAAGAATTCAATTCCAGGGGCTAGAGAGATGACTCACTGATTGCTTTTCTAGAGCACCCAGGTTCAATGCCCAGCACCACATGGTAGCTCACAGCTGTCTGTAACTCCAGTTCCAGGGGATCTGACACCCTCACACAGACATACATGCAGGAAAAACACCAATGTCCATAAAATTAAAAAAAAAGAATTAAATTCCATTTGTTTGTGTGTGTGCAACGTATGGACACAAGTGGTGGTCTGGGTAACTTGTAGGAGTCGATTCTCCCTGCCTGGACTGAGCTCCAGTGGTCAGGCTTGGAAGCAGGCACCTTTGCCAGCCAATCGTTCTTTTTACTACTTTTTTCAGTTGTCTGTTCTTTTAAGCAAGTAGGTTTTCCACTTAAACTTAGCAATTAGTTATCAGGTTCAATTTCTATTAGAAAGACTGCCTTGGAAAGTACCTTTAGTGAAGATCCACAGATAAGGTTGCTAAAACAGAATGCTAATTCTCGTAAGAAAGGCTGCTGCCTTGGTGGGATAATGTTTTATTAGTGTGATGCTGAGCAGTCACTGGGGGACAGGCTTCCTTGTAAGTCATAGTCTGAAACTTTCAGAGCTAGCCCAGCCAGAATGGCGGCACTTAGTTCCTTCTTTCTTTTTCTTCTTTATATATTTTATTTTTATTGAGACAAGGACTCACTATGTAGACCAGGCTGACCTGGAACCCCAGGTGCTAGGGTTAAAGGCATGTGCCACTACTCCCAGTCTGGTAAAAGTTCTTTCAAACCTTAAAATTTTGATATTGTCAAATTGTCTTTTAAAAAGCCACAGGAAAACCAAAAAAAAAATTATAAAGAACCTGTAGAGATAATATCATTATATAATGGCCTGAAAACATCTATGTTTGCATTACTATGAGTTTTACAAACTGAGAGAAAATGCCCGAATTTTAGCTAGAAATTAGATATCTCTACCCCGATTTTTGTATATGTATATATAAAATATCATTGAAAGCAGTTCATGTTTGTTTGTTGGCAAAATAGTAAGTCTTGTAATCTGATGTTCTCTCCGAGGGCAGGACAATCTGAAGGCAAACGGAGCAACCTCCTCCACTTGAAAGCTTGTTTGTAGTTCCCCACAAAACATTTTCAGGCAGGATCCATTTTGTTTTAAAGATTAGCCTTCTATTGAGGTCACTGTGCCAAATTCCGGTATTGCCTTTCATCTCTGGGAAATGGATGAGATGCTTATCAATTCTAGTTGCGGTTTGTGAAAGTAAACACTGTTATTCATTTCCTTTTGGGTGCTTCAGAGGTGTGGTCAGGTTCTTAGAACCCTGTAAGTTTCGTTATTTTTTTTTTTTCCAAAAACTCTATCCCATTTATAACTTAATGGTGACTTTAAATTTTGAGTAGAAACAACCCATGAGAACCTCATACTAGGGAGGCTGAGGCAGATGGATCTTTGTGTTTGAGGCCGTAGTAAGTTTCAGAATAGCCAGGGCTTCACAGTGAGAACCTGTCTCAATTTGAAACAAAACTAAAAAGCAACAACAAAAACCCCACAAAAACCCATATGAGTTAGAGAAAGAATGTTAGTTTTTAGTGTAATTGGGACCCTGTGTAGAGTACAGAACTAGACTTTTCCTTCTGTTCTTAAGAGCTGCTGAATGACTTACAGTTTAACATAGGTATAAAGCAAGATAACACACTTCCATTATTCTAAGTGCATACTTGTTACATTACTAAAATTTTAAATTTAAAAAGTTAATTTTATATTATGAACTCAAAATGAGCAATCCAAAAAATATTATTATTATTATTGGTTTTGCAAGGCAGGGTAAACCAGGCTGGCCTTTGATTCAGAGATCCGCCTGCCTCCACCTCCTGAGTGCTGGGAGTAAAGGCGTGCTCCACCACTGCCCCAGGATGACTTCACGCATTTATTTATTTATTTATTTATTTATTTATTTATTTATTTATTTATTTATTTATTTAGGCAGAGAGTTTCTACTACTGTGAAGAGACACCATGACCACGGCAGCTCTTATAAAGGAAAACATTTCACTGGGGATGGCTTACAGTTCAGAGGTGTAGTCCATTATTTTCTTTCTTTCCTTCTCTCTTTTTTTCTTTTTTTTATGTTTTTTTTAATTAATTAATTTATTTATTAAATATTTCTGTCTCTTCCCCACCTTCTCTCTTTTTTTCTTTTTTTTGAAACAGAGTTTCTCAGTGTAACTGTCCTGGAATTCACTCTGTAGACCAGGCTGGCCTCGAACTTAGAGATTCACCTGCCTCTCCTGAGTGGTGGGATTAAAGGCGTGCGCCATCACCTGGCTAGTCCACTGTTTATATGGCTAAGAGCATGGTGCCGTGCAGGCAAACATGGTACTGGAGAAGGAACTGTGAGTTCTACATCTGGATCCAAAGGCAGCAGGAATTAAATATAGTTGAACACATCATTAAATATAAATTGGACACAGAACCAAAATAGTATAGCACCTCTGTATATTTCAAAGACTCCACACTTTTGTTTTTTTAAAAAGGCGATTCTCCACTCTTTCAAGGTTATATGTCTTAGATGACCCGGTTAGGTTTAAAATATTGAAGCCCCTCTGAGCCTTCTATTTGGATTCTAGGAGCATGTACATGTAGTATGACAAATTGACTCTTAAAAATTAAGATAAGCAGCAGCTGGCGAGATGGTTCAGTGATTAAGAGCACTTGTTGCTCTTGCAGAGATCCCTATTCATTTCCCAGCATCCACACAGCTGCTCCACAAGTACCAGAGGTCTGAGGCCCTCTTCTGGCCTCTTTGAGCACTGCATGCATAGGGCACACAGGCACCCATGTGAGCAAAACACCTATACATATGAGATAAAAATCAATAGGGCTGGGGAGAAGGGTCAGTGTCTAAGAGTGTGTGTTACTCTTCTAGAGGACCGGAGTTCAATTTCCAGCACCACATTAGGCAGCTCACAATTGCCCGGAACTCCAGCTCCAGGGGATCCTCTGGTCTCTAATCTACTACTACACACACGGCATACAGATACACACACGATTAATCATTAAAACTATTATCTAATAAGTATTAAATGTTATGTTATGTGTATGGGTTCACCTGCATGTGTGCCTGTGCCACACCACGTGTATGTCTGGTGATAGGAATCCAATCAGGGTTCTCTGGAAGAGCAGCCATTGCTCTTAACTACTAGTCATTTCTCTAGCCTCCCAAATACACAAATCTTAAGAAAACACAATTCACGTAGGCAGATAGTCCAGCGTTCATTCTAAGAGGCACACACAGGGATGCCGGGAACTTCCTCAGACTAGCTAGACTTCAATGACCGTTTCTGTGGGATCACTCTGACCTCAAGAGGTGGACAGAGTCAAGAGGAAAAAGGGGTTTAAAGGGCACATTCCATGTAGGAGGACATTAGTAAGGACACAGAGGTGTGGCCCGAGAGCGATGAGCCTAGCATTCAGCATGCTGGATCAGAATGCCTTCAGAGTAGCTGAGGGGTAGCCCTTGCCTGGAGGGTGGTAACATTTGCTCTGTCCATCAAGGTATTTAGACTTTTTCTAGGTAGTGGGAAGCCTCTAAAGGAATTTGTCTTGAAAGGAATGAATTTAAATTTACAGATTGACACTCAAGTATTTAGGGTTAGGTAGTCTATCAAAATGGGCATCTTAGAGACACTTCTGATTCTGAAAGGCCTTAAGTGGTGTTCAGTAGAAGGAATTTTTAATACAACAAATATAAAGTTCTCACATTTATACAAACTTATATAAATGAGTATGTTTATGGCCTAGCATGTAATTCTATAAAGTAGAATCCAGCAAATGTATGTTCTACCAAAGAAAATTGTTCATTTTGTTGATTTATTAAATGTATTAACCTGTACATTTAGCATGTTGTTAATGCTTAGTTGGTATTTTTATCTTAAAGTTGTTCATTTAAAATATGTAATATGGTTACTTTCTTTTTTCTGTCTCTGGTTTGACATAAGAATCTAATCCCCCTTCCTTCCTTCCTTCCTTCCTTCCTTCCTTCCTTCCTTCCTTCCTTTCCCTTTCCCTTTCCCTTTCCCTTTCCCTTTTCCTTTCCTTTTTTTGAGACAGGGTCTCTCTATGTAGCCATGGCTGGCCTGTAATTTGCTATGTAGGTTAGACTTATCTGGAACTCAGAGGGATTCATCTGCCTCTGTACCCTGAGTGCTGAGATTAAAGATGTGACCTACCATGCCTGGGTTGATATACTTTGTGAAATTATAACTGTTCCCATGAATAAATTGGAAGAAAAATAAGAATCCACAACTTTAGTTGATAATTTTCAACTTTTCCCCCTTCTCATCCTTTGTTTTATTTTTTTCCTCTTTTTTCTTTCTGCTTTGAAACTGTATGGACAGCTGCAACCAAATATTTAAAAGCATTCATTAAGGGACTAGAGAGATGGCTCAGTGGTTAAGAGCACTGGCTCGAGCCAAGCGGCAGTGGTGGCTCACACCTTTAATCCCAACATTTAGGAGGCAGAGGTATTAGAGGCCAGCCTAATCTACAGAATTCCAGGACAGCCAGAGCTGTTGTTACACAGAGAAACCCTATCTCAAAACAAAAAAAAACAAAACAAAACAAAAACAAACACTAGCTGCTCTTCCAGAGGACCTGCCTGGGTTCAATTCCCAGCACCCATATGGTAGTTCACACCTGTCTGTAACTCCACTTTCAGGGGATCCAACACCCTGACACAGCCTAGACACATAGACAGATGAGGCACCAATGTATATAAAATAAATTAAAAGAGTTTATCTTGTGTGTGTCTGCATGTGGAAGCCAAAAGTCAGCATCAATGTTCTCTTTAATGGCTCTCCTTTATTAAACAGGTCTTTCACTGAGCTTGGAGTTTGTCAGTGTGGTTAGGTTTGCAGGCCAGTAGGCCATAGCTGTCTGCCTGTCTCCTCCCTAGTACACTATTGTGCTTTGTGTAGAAGGAGACTGCTTGTTCATTTCTCAGCCTCCCAGACCCAAATAATAACATAGAAACTATATTAATTAAAACCATTGCTTGGCCAATAGCTTAGGCTTCTTATGAACTAACTCTTACATCTTAAATTAACCCATTTCTATTATTTTATAGTTTACCGTGAGGCTTGTGGTTTACCAGTAAGGTTCTGGTGCATGGGCATCTTTCTCCTTCGGTGGCTACATGGCATCTTTCTGACTATGCCTTCTTTTCTCCTCTATCTCTGCTTGGAATTCCCACCTTGCTCTATTCCGTGCTGCCATAGGCCTAAAGCAGCTTTTTTATTAACCATTAAAACATTCACAGCGTACAGAGGGAAATCCCACATCAGCTGTGCTTTTCACATGGGTCTTGGGGCTCAAACTCAGGTCCTCATGTTTGCTCAGCAAGCCCTTTTCTGACTGAGCTATCTTACTAGCACTTTACCTTCCTCCAAAAAAATACTGCATTTATTTAGCATGTGTATGTGCATGAGCGTGTTATGGTATGCATGTGGAGTCTAGGGCCAAATGGCAACTTGTAATTGTCAGCTTTCTTCATCCTCCATGTTCCCAGGGATTGGAAGTGGTGTCATCAGGCTTTACTGTCACACCAGCCTTTTTTTTTAAACTTTGATAAAGGAAAGAGTTTATCAGAAATTGTGTAGCAATTTTATTTACTTAAAAGTGCAGACTACAGGATTAGGGTTATGGATCATTTAGGAGAGTATTTGTCTAGCATACATAGACAGAACACAAGGTTCTTGATCCCCAGCTCAGCATAGAAACAGCAATGGTGGTCCATGTGTAATACTGTCACTGAGGAGACGGAGGCAGAGGGATTGGAAGTTTAAGGTTGCCTTGATGCCAAGCATGTTTGAGGCCTGCCTGGGCTATCTGAGACCCTGTCTCTGAAGTACAGGTTATGATGAAGAGAAGATCTGTGCAGTTGTTGAGTCTCCACCAAATGGTTAGCCTTGGGAAGGGGTGGGGAGTGTGCAGTATGTGAAGGGCTTGGATTTTTGTTACTATTTACTTCACATATTTAGGAATTGGGAAAAATTACTCTTTAAGAGCTGATGTTTTTGAGCAAAGTGTGTATTTGAAACCTGTTGTTAATGTATGTGGGACTATGGTCTTGGCTTTTCATTTGAACAGTGTGGATAATAATAGTATTTTTAGAGAAGTATTTGGAGAGTACTTGAATAATGTAATAAATATGAAACATTTGGAGCATACTGATACATAGTAAACTGCTAAAGGTTAACTATTTGTGATATTAACTATTTAAAGAATTTTAAAACGTTTACTTTATATGTATGAATGTTTTGCATACGTATATGTATGCAGAATAGCTGTGTATCTGGTATCTGGTAAGAAGAGAGCATCAGATCCCCTAGAACTAGAATTACAGATAGTTGTAAGTCACCATGAGGGTCCTGGGAATCAAAGTGGGGTCCCTGCAGGAGCAACGGTGCTCTAAACCTCTGAACCATCTCTCTAACCCTGTTAATATTAACTCTTTATATCAATATATTATCACTTTATATCAATATGTTATTAATGTTTAGTAGAAAAATTGGGATTCATTCATGTGTTTTCTCATTTATTCATTCATTTACAGTACTGGGATCAAACCCATGACTTTATACCACCAGGATACACCGCCACCAGAGGTCTACTGCCCTTGCCTGGGTTTATTTAGGACGCAAAGATGTCAGAATTTTCAAATACTTGTACAGAGCGGTTTTAATGCAGTGTTGAAAAACTCCCTAAGTTCCCCAGCCTGCTTTTCGTGGCCTTGGCCTCCTCGCCTCACGTTACTTTTCTTCCTCAAACGTCTTTTCATTAGCAGTGGCCATGCAGTTTGACTCCTGGTCACCTTATGTTTCACACTGCTTACTTCTATTTTAGGAACCTTACTCATTGAGTCTTATTAAAGACATTGTAAGGTCTGGAGGGACGGCTCAGTGATTAAGAGCATGGTGACTCCCAACAGTCTGTAACTGGGTTCTCAGGGATCTTACATCCTCTTTCGACTTCCATGGTCATCAGGCATGCATGTGGTGCACATGCATACATGTAGGCAAATACTCATGCACATAAGATTAAAAATAAAAAACACATTGTAAATGCTTTAGGTCAGGTCTTTTCTTCTTAACTAGCTCTTTTGTATCCAGTATTGTGCCAAGTAACAGGGAAGAGGAGTGAGGGTAAACCAAGCAGGCACTATCCTAAGTCCTTTTGTGGACTGTTACTTCTCCCTACAACCCTGTACAAGGTAGACATAGGCTCTAGAAGAGACAACTAAAGAAGGTTAAGGGATCCAGAAAACACTGCCTAAAATCATAGGTCCACATGTGTTAGAGTTGGGCATTGGGCCCAGCACTGTGTGTTAGTCAACATAGAATGGTCCTCTTTTGTGAGGTTCTAATCCTGGCATCAATCTGTGTGCCCTCTGTTTACAGGTTCTGCCTGGCTTTCCTGTGTATAAAAACCACTATAGAATGACACGTGTAGTTTCAAAATACCGTGAAAAACAGAATTATCAAAAAACTTGACTTTGCTATTCTAACACTAGGGAGGCAGAGACAGGTGGATTTCTGTGAGTTTTATGCCAGCCAGAGCTAGTGATACTCTATCTAAACAAGATGAAACAAAAACTGTTTCATGCACTGGCCAGATGGCTCAGCAGGTGAAGGCACTTGCTACCAAATTAAGTTTGATCTGTGGGACCCACATAGTGGAAGTAGGGAGCCAACTCCTGAAAGTTGTCCTCTGACACATGCCCACATGTGCATATGAGCATACAAAATAAAAATGTACAAATCCAACCTTTTTCAACTTTTACTTTAAAAAGTTTAAAACCTTTAGAAAGGAGGGTTGTGTATGGTGGCTTCAGCCTTTAATCCCAGCACTCTGGAACCAGAAGCAAGTGGATCTCTGAGTTCAAGACTCGTTACAGGCCAACCAGGACAACATAATGGAACCGTGGACACATTTAGAGTAAAAACCGAGTTTCAGATATGAGGAGTGCCTCCCACAGACATTTGGATTACAGAGTGGTGTTTGGGGGAAGTGAGAAGGCTCTTGCAGAGAAGGTACTGTTGGGATCTCAGCCTCACCATTTCATCCCGCTTCTGTTGACTGCACTGACTGAGAGCAGATCATTTGGTTTCCTTTTAAATCTTCTCGTGAGAAATGGAAATATTATTTGCTTCATAGAGTTAAGAAGTATAATGTGAGTGAGCCCACAATCTGAAGCTGTTTGGCTCATGGATGCTCAGGAAGTTGGTTCATACACAAGCTGTCTGGATTGATGGAAACAGGTTATAGAAGCCCTTGACAGGCACGGAGCAGATTTGCTATTATGAAGGTGTAGTCTTTCGGAGCTTGGAACTAGACTTCTAGAAGTTTAATTTCAAAAACTATCTTCTAACTGCTGTGAAGAAAAGTTAGAGGTGACTGTTACCTTTAGTCACAGCATTTAGGAGGCTGAGGCAGAAAGATTGCCACGAGTTCACTCCAGGTCATCCTGGACTACATTAAAAATAAAATGAGAAATATCTATAAAATCAGTGATCATAGTCTAGCATAAGGTGCTGAGGGCTGGTTTGTGTTTTGAAATTAGAAGTCAAAAAATAAGTCAGATTTTAAAAGAAAAAAACTTCCAGGCATGGTGATGCACACCTTTAATTTTAGCACTCAGGAAGCAGAGGCAGGTGGATACCTGAGTTCAAGGCCAGCCTGGTCTACACAACAAGTTCCAAGCTATCCAGGGCAACATAGGGAGATCCTGTCTCAGAAAACAAAACTTAAATAAGAAACTATAGGATTTGTTCATACTAGTTCATTTAACAGGGATGGAAGAATAAGTCACTTGTAATTTGTAACACGGGACACTATAAAAGAGCAGAAGCCATGACAGAGTGATCAGGAAGCAAAGGTGAGTGGGAATAGGCCTGCTTCCAGTCCTGAATGTGACTCCTGAGGTCAAAGTATGGTTGACCTTATGTCATCAGTTTCTGGCAAAGATACTGTGAAAAAGAACACAAGATTAGAAAGCAGGAAATTTGGTCCTCAAGCCAAGTCACTAATTAGCTTTGTGGCCCTGGGAAAATCTACATCTCCGGTATTGAATATAGTTATCTTGCAAGTGAAGCTAATGCACATCTGCCTTGGCAGCCTTCCAGGGTTGTTTTGCAGATGAAATAAGAATGCACATTGGGGGCTGGAGAGATGACTGAGAGGTTAAGAGCACGTACTGCTCTTGTGGAGGATCCAAGCAAGCTTGGTTCCCATCACCCATCTGGACAGCTCACAGCCCCCTGTAATTTCAGCTCCAGGGTATCTGGAAGCTTCTGTGGGCACTTGAATCTTATGTATGCACACAAGGTACACACATGCATACATACATATACATACACATGCACGTACAGACTTTAAAAACATGCTTATAGTACTAGAAATGTAGCTCAGTAGAGCAAGTGCTAGGGTACACAAGGCTTTGGGTGTGACTCCCTAGCACTCTCAGTACTCATTAAAAACCCTCTTGTCATTGCAAGTTCTCAGTTCAAACTAAAATGAAATTTTATATATAAGTAGAGCTAGAGAAGGGAAAATAAGAAAAATGTCAAAATTCTTTTTTTTTAGAGTTTATTTATTATGTATACAACATTCTGCCTCCGTGTATGCCCACATGCCAGAAGAGGGTGCCAGATCTCATTACAGATGGTTGTGAGCCACCATGTGGTCGCTGGGAATTGAACTCAGGACCTCTGGAAGAGCAGCCAGTGCTCTTAACCACTGAGTCATCTCTCCAGCCCCAAAATGTCAAAATTCTGTTTGGTATTAATGAAAAGTATAGAAACTTGAGTCTGATCCATGTATCTGAAAACTGTAGACTGATTTGGGACTCATTTGGAAGCTTACGTCATCCAAGACAGTGATCACAACTAAAGATACAGTTGAGGTGAATATTTAACATGCCTTTAAGTAAAGTCTCAATGGAAAGTCTCTGTTTCCATCTGTGCATTGCTCTGTGTGTGGTGACAGAGTCAGAAGTCACCCTTCTAGGTCGCTTCTCTGTTACTGTAATGAAAGCCATGATCAAAAGCAACTTGGTTCTGGAGGGGAGGGTCTGTTTCATCTGATACTTCCAAATCACCATCCCTCTGTGAGGGAAGTTAGGTGGGAACCCTGAGGAATGCTGCTTACTGATTTGCTCCTCATTTCTGCTCCACAGCTGCCAGCGATGGTACTGCTCAGAGTGGGCTGGGTCTTCCTTTATCAGTTAGCCATCAAGGAAATGCCCATAGGCTAGTCCGATGGAGGCAAGTCCCCAATGAGACTCTCAGGTGACTCTGGGCTGTGTCCAAGTTGACAGTTGCAGCCAACTAGGAGAATCTTCTTATGTCTGTTGCTGTGAGCTATGTGTTTTTGTCAAGGATCAAATTGCAAAAATGTCTCTATCCTTGCTCTGTATCCTAAGACATCATTCCTCACACTTCTAAGCACTGTCTGTGACTGGAGTGTGCTAGCTGGGGTACAGAGCTGGAGCTGGCTGAGTTGATGTTTACTATCAGTTGACAGAGTTTGTGTCTGTCCTTCCTTCCTTCCTTCCTCCCTCCCTCCCTCCCTCCCTCCCTCCCTCCCTCCCTCCCTCCTTTCTTGCTTTTTTTTCTTTCTTTTCTTTCTTTTTTTCTTTTTCTTTTTACATGATCTCCATAAATAGCCCTGGCTGTCCTGGAACTCACTGTATAGACGAGGCTGGCCTTGAATTTACAGAGATTTGCCTGCCTCTGCTTCGCCAAGTGCTGGGATTAAAGGTGTATGACACCACATCTGGCCATCATTTGCCTTTTTATTAATTTGTTTGTAATTTTAAAATGTCTCCAGTTATTCATTTGCTTATAGAGGAACAAACAGCAGCTGTATGAGTGATGGGCATGGCTCAAAAGACACATTGTTAGGTTTTGTTTCCCTCTCAGGTTTGCTCTTCTGAGTTTGGTAAGTGCTAGACACTATTGGAACTAAGGTGATAGACACTGTTGATTAGTTACAGAATTGAACTGGTCTGTATGCCTCAGAAGCCTGCACAATATTCTAGACAGCTAAAATCAGCTCATCAGAGTTAACATAGTAATAGAAACCCATTTGCTCTGTAGATGAAAATGTATAAGTAATATATAGACTATTCATTAATCGTTTCTCTTGGCTGTGGTCTTGTTAAACTTCTGACAAGACAAGGTGGTCTTTTTTTTTTTTGTAGTTTTTCGAGACAGGGTTTCTCTGTAGCTTTGGAGCCTGTCCTGGAACTAGCTCTGTAGACCAGGCTGGCCTCCTCCCGAGTGCTGGGATTAAAGGCGTGCGCCACCACCACCCGGCAAGACAAGGTGGTCTTGTTGCAGATGCTTGTCTACGTTATAGCATCATTACCCAGTGGGCGTGTTCAAATACATTGTAAATACTTTACATAATTATATAATAAATATAGTGATGAACTGCGGTGAGCTAATAAAGGACTTGCCTCAAGAATCAGCTGGGATGTGTTGTTAAAAACTTATGCTCTGGTCCCCATCTCACACACACACACACACACACACACACAGACTTTATTAAACTGGACTCTTCAAGAATAAAACACTGACATGTGCATTTCATAATGAGTCTCCTGTATACACCACTTTTAAAGCAACTAGATAATGGCCAAGTGTGTAGAGAATCAGACATGTTTATACACTATTAAAATGATTATAAATGGACAGTAGTACAGTCAGAACAATTTTGCAGTTAGACATAAAGTTTTTAAATCTGCCTATATGAATAAATTTATAATAGATTTATAATCTGGAGTTTTTTGTTTTGTTTTTCCCTGTGTAAGACTGAGTCTCTTCTTTATATATAGCTCAGTTTGGCTTTCAACTCAAAATTCTTCTATCTCCACCTTAAGCTTGGGATGACAGGCATATCATAGTGTACCTGCTGAAGGAGACATTCAAGAGCTATATATGGTAGTACATGCCTATAATCCCAGTACTTAGGGGCAGAAATAGGAGGACCATGAATTTGAGGACATCTTAGGCCACATAGTGAGACTCTGCCTCCAAAAGTTTTCTGTAGACATGTTTATATACTAAAAACTTGTAAGCAGCTGATTGATTTATAGTGCATATACAGTTGAACCTATGAAAGTAATACTACAGTTTACTAAACAACCATTTAAAGAATGAAGTATAATACTGGGTGGTGGTGACGGTGGCGGTGCATGCCTTTAATACCGGTGACGGTGGCGGTGCATGCCTTTAATACCAGCACTAGGGGGCAGAGGCAGGTGGATCTCTGAGATCAAAGTCAGCCTGGACTACAGAACGAGTTCCAGGACAGCCAGTACTGTTGCTCAGAGAAACCCTATCTCAAAAAAAACAAAACAAACAAACAAAAAATATGAAGTATGTATATATGAAAATTACTTATGCATGCTGAAGTTGTTATGAAAGTATGCAGGATTTTGTTGGACGTATGGTGTGTTTCTATAATCCTAGTACTGGGAGGATGAGTGAGGAGGCTCCCCAGGTTAAGGACAGCTTGGGCTCCATGGTAGATTGTATTTGTCTTATGTCAGATTATGTAGGTTTAATGTCTGCATATCTGAATGTGAAAAATTATTTTATTGTGAAATTCTTATCAGTTGGTTGACTTCTTGCCTATTAGAATTTTAATACTTTTTAATCCTCCTCTTTTTATTTTAGGCTCGATGAGAGAAAGGGAAAGTTAAGGATGCTGGAGCAGAACAATGGATTTCTCTTTCTCTTTCATGCAAGGGATCATGGGAAACACAATTCAGCAACCACCTCAACTCATTGACTCCGCCAACATCCGCCAGGAGGATGCCTTTGATAACAGCAGTGACATTGTTGAAGATGGTGGCCACACACCCTTCGAAGCTACTTTGCAGCAAGGTTTTCAGTATCCACCTACAGCAGAAGACCTTCCTCCACTCACAAATGGCTACCCACCGTCGATCAGCTTGTATGAAACACAGACCAAATACCCGCCATATAATCAGTATCCCAATGGGTCAGCCAACGGTTTTGGTGCAGTTAGAAACTTTAGCCCCACTGACTATTACCATTCAGAAATTCCAAACACACGACCACACGAAATTCTGGAAAAACCTTCTCCTCCACAGCCGCCACCCCCTCCTTCGGTACCACAAAATGTAATTCCAAAGAAGACAGGCTCACCTGAGATTAAACTAAAAATAACCAAAACTATCCAGAATGGCAGGGAATTGTTTGAGTCCTCCCTTTGTGGAGACCTTTTAAATGAAGTACAGGCAAGTGAGCACATGAAGTCAAAGCATGAAAGCAGAAAGGAAAAGAGGAAAAAAAGCAACAAACATGAGGCGTCCAGATCCGAAGAGCGCAAGTCACACAAAATCCCCAAATTAGAACCAGAGGGACAGAATGTAAGTTGAGACATTTTGTGAGAAGTTTTGTAATCTTTCATGTTTACTGGAAACTGGAAATCTTTTTATGTTTGTTTTTCTCTTCAAGTATATTTCTGGTGCGTTCTTTCCTGTAATCATTAGCAAGGTGCTTGGAAATATTATAATTAATGAATAAATATTTGGTGAGTATAATGTACATTATTAGCAAAGAGATTTTAAACATGTTTGACATGAAGAATCTTGTTTCTTTTTCTTCTTTTTTTTTCTTTTTGTTTTGTTTTGGACAGACTTGCTCTGTGTAGCCCTGGCTATCCTGGAACCCTCTCTGTAGACAAGGCTAGCCTTAGACACAGACCTGCCTGCTCCACCTTCGACTGGGTTATTTTCTTATCTTGAGAGGCTCAAATATCTTTACTTTCTTATATCAAACTCTTGGTTTTGGAAGATGGAGAAAAAGGGCAAAGAGAAATGGGATTTTGTTTATTTGAGGCCAGATTTGCAGGTAGTTTAGATTTAACACTGATGTCCATGTGTTTGCTGCTTAACTAAGCGGAAGTCAGAGAGCTCTTCACAGCTCCCCTGGGGTTGTGGCTGGGAAGTGGAGACAGATGCACAACAGGTAGATCTCTGCGAATTTGAGGCTAGCCTGATCTACACAGCCAGTTCTAGGCCAGCCAGGATGATATAGTGAGACTCTGTCTCAAAAATAAAAAAATAAAGTTAGATCATTTAAACATGCTGATTAGGACTTTAGGTGAAGTTTTTTTTTAATTTTATATTTTTATTGATTTTATTGAGCTATACATTTTGGTGGAATTTTTATAAAAGCCCATGTGTACTGGTGGATTTTTGTTATTTGTTTGTTAATTAATTAATTAGGTTTTTACTCTGAAGGCGTGAGCCACTATGCCCAGCTCTCTAGATTATTTTACTGTCAGATTTGATTGTGAAGTTTCATGGTAATAAGATAATAATAGTAAGTATGTAATAGATCAGGTCTAACTTGAATGAAGAGTTTGTGATATAAGCTACAGATGTTTCCTAGATAAGCATTTAGGAAGAAACTAATAAATGCTTATGTTGTGACAGTTATTTGCGTTCATAGTTCATATAGCTGAATAAGTTAATTTATTCTTTGGTTTAAAGAAAGATTACTTCTTGTTAATTGAACATTTCTTGGGTAGCTGGATCCTGTTATTTCATATGACTCAAATGTGATTGATTCCCTCCCCCCACCCCCTGGGGTAAAGATCACAGTAGGTATTTCACTTATTTTCCTATTTTTCTGTCATTTCCTTACTCATTTATCACATTAACGCTGATTGAATATCATGTGTCTGGCACTGTTCTAAGAATTGAAAGTAACTGAACACAAAGCAATGATATCTGCTCACAGGTGCTTACATCTCAGTTCATTCATATGCATATATGTATATGTATGTACACACCATACGCACAGAAGCTTAAAGGATGTCACATGCTATGAAAGAAATAGAATTGAGTAATTAAGAGGAGTCAGAGATATTCAGCTATTGTGGTGTCAGTTTCACATCTGTAAGAACGAAGGCTTTAGAATGAAGTGCTTTCTTTTTGAAAAAAAAAAAAGTAAGTGTATGGGTGTATGCATGCATGTATGTCTGTGTACCACATAAATGCAGTGGCTGTGGAGACAGGCAGGACATTGGATTCCTGGAACTGAAGTTACAGTAATGAGCAACCATGTAAATGGTGGGAATCGAACCCAGGTTCCCTGGAAGAGCAGCCAGTGCTCTTAACTGCTGAGCCATATCTCCAGCCACGCCCCCCAGCCCTTTCTTTCTCTTTCATTGGTTTTTAAATTTAGCATACTATGAAATGCTCTCTAAAATGTTCTGTTTTTAAAGCATGTATTACTTGTGTCTGTGTGTGCATGCACATGTGCCCATGCATGCCATACTCCATGTATGGAGGTCAGAGAATAACGTGGGAGAGAAGGTTGTTCTTTCACATGTTGGTCCTGAGAACTGAACTCAGGTCGTCGGGCTTGGCAAAGTGCCTTTGTCTTCAGAGCTGTGTTAATTCTTCCCTCATTTGTTCATTTGTGTGTGCATGCGTGTGCACACAGGTACCTGTGGAGGCCAGAAGAGGGCCTCTCCTGGAGTTAAGGTTGAGCCAAAGGTGTGGTGGTGGCGGCGCTCGCCTTTAATCCCAGCATTCAGGAGGCAGAAGTAGACAGATCTCTGTGAGTTCGAGGCCAGCCTGGTCTACAAAGCGAGTTCCAGGACAGCCAGGACTATTTGAAACCCTGTCTCAAAAAAGAAAAAAGAAAGAAAAAAAAGACTTACAAACTGGTGTGATCTACATACTGTAGTTGTTGATAATTGAACTTGTGTCCTCTGGGAGAACAGCAAATGTTCTTAACCACTGAGCCATCTCATGAGCCCCTCCATGAGTTCTTGATCTTATTTAACAAATACCCCACATAACTACCTTCCTTATGTCTGATTGGCTTTCTGTTAAGTGAGTGAATAAATAGGGCTGTGCACTCCAGGCGCTCACAGCCTTTCTCTCTACTCCAGCTTTGCACAGGGTGGGCACGTGAATAACTAAGCAACATTCCCAACCCCATTGTAATATTTCTTGCCTCGACCTATAATGAAGAGAGTCACAAAAATTGAGATCTGAATTTTTTTTTTTTTTTTTTTTTTTTTTTTTTTTTTTTTTTGGCATTTTTGGAGACAGGATTTTGCTGTGTAACAGTTCTGGCTGCCCCGCAACTCATTTTGTAGACCAGGCTGGCCTTGAACTCAGAGATCCACCTGTCTCTGCTGGAGGTATGTGCCGCCACTACCTGGCTGGATTTGGCCATTAGTTTCCTAGTTTCTGAGAACTGCTATGCTGGCCTGTCTTACTTTTGCTATAAAGAATCTGGCAAGGATGGTAATATTCAACTGCATTTATTAGGCTACACTTTTTGATAAAGCTTATTAGAAACATATCCAAATGGTGCATGCTTGTAATCCCAGCACTTGGGAAGTAGAAGCAGGAGGATCAGAGTTATCCTTGGCTATAATGGGTATGAGATTAGCCTGGGCTATATGCAATCCTGTCTCAAAAAACTAACAGAACAACAAAAACCCAACAAAAAACAAAAAAGTACATGAAAACCCCTAATAGAAAAGAGCTGGGAGCCATTAGAAGCAAGATTAAACAGTCTATTTAGTTGTGGGTTTTTTTCTTCTTCTGGGTTTTCAAGACAGGGTTTCACTATAGCTTTTGAGCCTGTCAGACTGGCCTCAAACTCACAGAGATCCGCCTGACTATGCAGGATTAAAGGTGTGCGCCACCACCGCCCAACCCTTTTAGTTCTTGAACTTGCATTCTGCTTTTTTAGCATTTAGGAGCCATATATGGTAAAGCATGTCTAAAATCACAGCACTTACCTTCAGGCAGGAATGTTTGCAGAGCAAGTTCAAGACAGCCTGGGGAATTGTGGTGATGGAAGAGAGTGGGGTGCAGGCCATTAATAAATGCCCTTTTGCTCTTGAGAAACGTTCTTGTACACACTTAGAAAACAACAGCATAAACTGTGTTACTCAGACAGTGAAAGAAAAAGGCTCACTCTATCCCCTGTAAATTTTTTCTTTGTTTATATGTATGTGTGTGTGTGGTGTCTGTGTGTGGTATATGTACATATGTATGTGCAAATGCATGTGTCTGTGTGATACATGTAGGGGCAATAGGAGGCTCAAGGAGAATGTTGGGTGTCCCAACTCATCACGTCTACCTGTTCTCTTGGGTAGGGCCTCACTGGTCCTGGAGCTGTTTAGGCAGCAAGGCCCAGCAATTCTCCTGACTCTGTTGCTCACAGTGTTGAGGTTACAGGTGTGTCATGCTTGACTGTTTTTTATGTAAATGCTGGGATCTGAACTAAAGTTCTTGCATTTGCACAGGAAGTTATCATGTCTACTAAGCCCCATATCCAGCCCCCTTTTTTCTCATCATTAATGTGAACATTTGCTTTTTGTTCTTTTGGAGAATATGATTTTGCTTATATCTTTGAAGTTTATTTAGCTAATGTTATTAGAGCTTAAATTCTACCAGAATTTGCTTTTGTTTTTTTGTGGGTTTTTTTTTTTTTTTTTTTGGTTTCTTGAGACAGGGTTTCTCTGTAGCTTTGGAGCCTGTCCTGGAACTCACAGAGATCTGCCTGTCTCTGCCTCACGAGTGCTGAGATGAAAGGCGTGTGCCACCACCGCTCGGGAAATTTGCATATTTTATTTATTTACTTATATGTTTTATGTGTGTGCACACATGTGCTTGTGTCTCAATTGCATGTTTTAGCTATTTGGAATAATAGTGATATGAGCATTGCTGTAGATACAGCTCTCTAAAGATTCTGCTTTCTGTAAGCGAAATTACTAGATCAGGGAGGAATTCTGTGGGATTTTTTTTTCCTGTTTTCTTTTTCTTTTTTTTTTTTTTAAGATTCATTTATTTATTATGTATGCAGTATTCTGCCTGCATGTGTACCTGCACCCCAGAAGAGGGCACCAGATCTCATTACAGATGGTTGTGAGCCACCATGTGGTTGCTGGGAATTGAACTCAGGACCTTTGGAAGAGCAGTCAGTGCTCTTAACTGCTGAGCCATCTCTCCAGCCCCTCCTGTTTGCTTTTTCAAGACAAGGTTTTTCTGGCTGTCCTTGAACTCACTCTGTAGACCAGACAGGCCTTGAACTCAGAGATCTGCCTGCTCTGCTTCCTGAGTGCTGGGAATAAGGGCTCATGCCACCTGTCCTCTTTTTCCTCTTTGCCTGTGCTTCTGGCAGCACCACAGAAGCATCTAACAGAGACTTGGACCTGGATTACTGTAGTGTTCTCCTTAAGCATCTGCTTCCCTCCTGCTTCCTTCCAGAATGCTCTCTGCACGGCAGCCAACAGCATCTTCTAAACAAAAAACGACTTACTGCATGTCTCCCTAAGCCTCTTCAGTGGCTCTTCATTGCCCTTGAGTTAAAATATAAATACTTTGTTGTGGTTCACAAGGCTCTTGCTCTCTTAGCTTCTCTCTTCTTTGGGTCAGTGGGTCAGTAGGTATGACTTTTTTTTTTTTTTTTTAAAAAAATTACCTAACTAATTAATTATGTTAGTGTATATAGGTGTTTGCCTCATGCATGTCTGCACTATGTCTGTGCCTGGTGCTTGCAGAGATCAGAGAAAGGTGTTCGATCCCCTGGAATTGAAATTACAGACATTTATAAACTGCCATGTGGGTGTTACACATCAAACTCCGGAAGAGTATCCAGTGCTCTTGACCACTGAGCCATCTATCCAGCCCCTTACAGAGCCAGGATAGTGCCACACACCTTTAATTCCAGTGCTTAGGGGGCAGAGGCAGGTGGATCTTTATGAGTTTGAGGCCAGCCTGGTCTATTAACACAGAGAAACCCTGTCTTGTAACCACCGCTTCCCCACCAAAAAAAAAAAAAATCTGCCTTTTAACTTTGAGCACATCATACGTGCTGTCTTGGATACTGTTCTGCTGTGAAGAGACACCAGGACCAAGGCAGCTCATAAAAGAAAGCATTTAATTGGGGGCTTGCTTACAGTGTCAGAGGGTGAGTCCGTGATTATCGCGGTGGAGAGCAGACAGGATGACGCTGGGGAAATAGCTGAGAAGTTTGTGTCCTGATCAGCAGGCAGCAGGCAGAGAGAGGCACTAGAACTAGTGTGGGCTTTTGAAATCTCACTGCCCACCCCTAGCGACACACTTCCTCCAACAAGGCCCCACCTACTTACTCCAACAAGGCCACGCCCACTCCAACAAGGCCACACCTCCTCCCACAAGGCTACTCTTCTAATCTTTCTCAAAAGGTTCAACTGGAAACTGCTCATTCAAACATGAGCCTATGGGAGCTGCTGCTTTTCCAACCCCTGCACCTGCTTGCTTCTTCCTGTTGTTTCTTTCTCTTCCTTTTACTAAGCCAGCTCCTCTTCCTTTGATTCTCAGATTATAACTTTCTCAGAGAGGCCTTGAGGTCAGAACCATGTCTGTTTATAAGCATATGTCCTCGTTTAAGCTATATGAATTCTATCCTCTGAAAAGATATTAAAAAAAGAAAAAGAAAATCTTTTGCCAGGCATGGTATTACACATCTTTAACTATAGCACTTGGGAGGCAGAGGCAGTTGGTTCTCTGAATTTAAGGCCATCTTGGTCTACATAGTACATTCCAAGACAGCCAGGGCTACACAGGGAGACTAAAACAGACGGACAAATAAGAATAAACCTTTTACTTTACAGAATCTATTTGTCTGTCTGTCTGTCTGTCTATCTTTCGGGCATAGTCTCATTAGCCCAGGGTGGCCTACCTCTGTCTCCTGAGAAAATTTACTTTTTCCAGAAAAAGCAAACAATACAAAAGTATAGATTTTCTTTTAGCACTTCCCTGATCTCATTGTCAAAACAGATAATTACTGTTACATGTGTGTCTTATGTTGTGTCAGATCTTTTCAAGGTGTATACTGATTTTTTATTTTTAGGAAAAAAATTTGGAGATGTTGACAGATGTGTGGATTGCTGCGTGAATTAATACTATAATTATCATTCCTCTGGTTAAATTTCTTCTTTTTTTGTGTTTCTGTAGGATTCGTTCCTGAAATGTAATTTCTGAATTGAAGAGTAAACATATTTTAGACATTGGTAGCTAGTTCCAAATTGCCTTGTAGAAATTGTTTTCCTTGAGCCTGTAGGGAATGAGCCCAGCGCCTCATCCATGCTCTGGCAGGAACTCTGCTCTAGGACTGCACCCCTAACCTGCCTGTAACATGTTCTATGTGTGTATATGTAGGGGTCAGTTCTATACTATCTCCCCACCCCTTGTCTTTTTAAAGACAAAATTTCTGTTACTCTGCTGGCCTCAGCTCAAACTGTCCTCCTGCCTCAGCTCCCAAGTATCTGAGTTAGAAGTGCACAACACTGGACCCAGCTTAGACATTTACTTTAGAAGTTTCCTGTTTGTTTGTTTGTTTGTTTGTTTGTGGTGTTGTGTGTGTGTGTGTGTACCATGGTGCACAAGCAGAGGGCAGTGAACAGTCAGGAGTCAAGGCTCTCCTACCGTATGGGTCCCAGGTATTGAACTCAGGTTGTCAGGTGTGGTGGCAAGTACCTTTACAGTCTTGCTAACCAAAAGTTCACTATTCCAAAAAAAATTATATTTATTTTTTATGTTCATCAGTGTTTTGCCTGCATGTATGTCTGTGTACTATGTGCATTCTTGGTGGTTCTAGAGGTCAGAAAAAGGCATTGGATCCCCAGGAACTGGAGTTGTGGCTGCTGTGAGCCTCCATATGGGTGCAAGAGCAGCCAATGCTTTTAACCAAAGAACCATGTTTCTAGTCTTCCAAAGTTCACTTTAAAAAGAATGTACTTATAGGGCTTCTGATTTAAAAAGTAATATAATAGTTTATACATTGAACTTTTAGGTTTATTTTAAATTAATATTTTAGTTAATGTACAAAATAATAGGTTGCATATGACATTTTCATGTTGTTCCTCACTCATACTTGCCTAAGTACCACCCTTCCGCGATACCCCACCCCTGTCTTGCTAGTCTCCTTTCTCCCCACAAATGCCTGTCTTCTGCTTTCATGTTACATGCATATGTGTGCATAAACAAGTGTGTGTGTATATATAATGTTATATATATAGATAGGTAGATGATGTATATGTTACCTTTATGCCATAATTTAACCAATTTTTTCTTTATATAAGTACATTTTAAAAAATACTTGTTCGTGTATTGGATTATGCTTATGCACATAAGTGCCTTCAGAGGTCAGAGGCCATGGCTCCCCTAGAGCTGGAGTTACGGGCAGCTGTGAGCCTCCAGACGTGGTGCTGGGAACTGCAGGTGCTCCTAACTGCTGAAGTGCCTCCAGCCCCATCTAGGCTGTCTCATGTTGTTTTTATAAGCAGGATGCTTTGCAGATCTTCACGCTTAGCAGTGTTTTTCCTCAGTGCCTTTTCAGAAACAATTCTAGAAAATATTCTGGACAAGAGTCTGAAAATGTAAGGCTCTCCCTCCATTTTACCAAAGTACTTTACAGAAAAATTCCAGGTTAGACTTTGTGAGTAGTTTCAGTGCTCCCTTTTCCTTCAGTCTGTTACATTTAAAAAAGAAAACCAGACTGGTGAGTTCTGATTGGGTAAAGGTCCCTTTCCAGTAAGCCTGGTGGTCTGTGTCCAGTCCCTGGAACCTACATAAAGGTAGAAGGAGAGAGTGGATCCCAGGTTGTCTTCTTACCTCTGTACACACATCAGATGGAGTCACTGGGTTAGGAGTAGGTGGGAGAAGAAATCAAATTTTAAAAAAGAAAAACCCTGTTTGCTTAGAGCAGTGCTGTTTAGATGATCAAGTAAGATAAGAGTTCTAGCTGTGGTTTAGAATGGAAAGTGAATGTCAGCGCCCCACGTCATGGACTGCATAAATAATCTCATTCCTCACCGTCCGTAGTGCACTCCTATGCTCATTACCATTCAGTTTTCTTTGATTCTTCTCATTCATCACAGGTCCTTGTTTACTGCCTCTTTATTCTGTCCCCTACATTTTTCTGCCTAGAGACCAAATGAGAGAGTGGATACTGCACCAGAAAAGCCAAGAGAAGAGCCAGTGCTTAAAGAGGCCGTCCCGGTGAGTGGCTTGTTGAATACAGTGACCAGGTACGATGTCAGGGCTGGAGAGATGGCTTAGCAATTATGAGCTCTGGTTGCTCTTTCACAGGACCCAGGTTCAATTCCCAGCACCCACATGGTGGCTTCAGTTCCAGAGGATCCAACACTCTCCTCTGACCTCCAGAGGCATTAAGCACACATGTTACACATATGCATATGTTACTCATATGCAGGCAAAATATTCCTGCACATGAAGTAAAATAAACTTAAAACAACAGCAGACGAGGTGCCAGCGTAGTGACGTTTCTTCTCAGTGTGCCATAAAGCTCCATGTCCATCTTTGTGTCAGAGGTTGCACTGGGAAAACCTTGAGCTTTTAAGGAATAGGTAGTTTCTAAATTTCTACGAATTATTTTCCTTATAAAAACCATGATCATTTTGTTTTCATTGGACTCTCAGGATGCTTCATCATTAATCTGGCCACAGAAACCAGTACTCTTGTTCTCAGTATTTGGAATGGACTTACTATTTTTTATTTATTCTTTTTTTTTTTTTTACTAGTTGTAGATAACTGACATCAGAGAAGAATATAATTGAAGGTAGTTTTTACGCTGTAGGCGCTTTGTGTGTGTTCCTGTGTGTGAGCATGGTTGTCTGCCACAGTTTGCAGCTTGGAGGTCAGAAGACAGTTGTGTGTATCCTTCCACCTTGTTGCAGATAGGGCTTCTTTGTTGTTTGTCCCTGTGTTTGCCAGGCTGTCTGGCCCATGAGCCCTTCTCATCCCCCTTAGGAATCCTGGGATGAGGATGAATGGTAGCATACCTGCTTTGTGTGGGTTCTGCTCCTCATGCTAAAGTGACAAGCACTTTACCCACTGAGCCATCTCCCCAGCTCCTGTAAGCACTTGGAATGTACTTTATACATAGTTCCCTCCTTTCTTCCCTCCCTTCCTCTTTCTCTTCTGATGGAGTTTTGTGACCTTTTCCTGTAGGTTCAGCCAATACTGTCTTCTGTTCCAACAACAGAAGTGTCCACTGGTGTTAAGTTCCAGGTTGGTGATCTTGTTTGGTCCAAGGTGGGAACCTATCCTTGGTGGCCTTGTATGGTTTCAAGTGACCCCCAGCTTGAAGTCCATACCAAAATTAATACAAGAGGTAAGAAAATTAGTAAATAGATAACAGTTCACAATAAAGAAAAGTGACTTCAGTGTTGTATGTGAATGTAAGAATATGCGATAATCTGACATAAAATATGTATCTTTATCGGATTTTTGTGTATTATTGTTATGTGTTTTTGATACTGTAGCCAAGGCCGGCTTTGACCATCTAACAATCCTCCTGGCTCTGCTCCTTAGGGTTTTCTCATTTTTTTAATGACAAATGAAATAATTATGGTTGTTTTATACTGGCAGAGAACTTTTGTAACTGATATCTTTATTTTCTTACTATGTAGCCCTGGCTAGTCAGGAACTGGCTATGTAGTTCAGGCTGATCCTGCAACTCAGAGAGAGAGAGAGATGCCTACACCTTCTGAGTGCTAGGAAAGCCATATGTCATCATACTCAGCCCTTATAATAACTGTTAAAAATGTTTTTACATATGCATGTGTGTATGTTTATATTTGTATGTGTTGGTGCCACAGAGACCAGAGGAAGGCATCAGATCCCCAGGACTAGGGATTAAAGCGAGGGCTTTGCACACATTAGGTGAGCATTCTGCTACCGAGTTTTAATACCCCTTGTTGTTTTGTTGCTGTAGATTTCCTTTTGTTTTCAATAATGCATGTGTATTGGGACCTGTGCCCCATGTACCCACAGAGGCCAGGAGAGGGTGTTATAGACAGTTGAGAGCTGCCTGGTGCAGGTTCAGGGAAGCAAACCCGGGTCCTCTGTAAGAGCATCATGTACCTTTAGCCATCTCTCCAGCCTCCTCAGCCACAGACTTTTTAATCTGTGAACCTACCTGAGGGGTTATCTTAATTGCGTTAGCTGATGTGAGAAGATCTGTGTGTAGTGTCAGTTCCTGAGCATGGTTTCAATGGTACATGAAAAAAGTGTAGAAAACCAGCCAGTGGTGTTTTTCAGTGGATAAGGGCCTTTCCTGCCAAGCCTACGAACGTGAGTTAGATCTTTAGAACCCATATGGTGGAAGAACAGAACCAGCTTTCTGGAAGGAGAAAACTGAAAAGATGTCCTCTGACCTCTGTGCTACCCACTACCCAGTGATGAATAAATGAATGAATGTTTTGTTTAGTTTCTTTAAAAAAAAGTCAAAGTGGAGCATGGTGTGGTACATCCTTTTAATCCCCGCAGTATGGAAACAGATGTAGGTAGATCTCTCTAGTGACTTCCAGTTTACAAAGCTACATAGCAAGACTCTGCCTCAAAAATAAGTAAATAAATAAACAAACCAAAAACAGAAATAGAGAATGTGAACCAAGCACTAGCATGCATTAGCTCCCGCTTTCTGTTCTTGGTTGTGGCTGCAGTGTGAGCAGTTCTCCAAAGTCTGCTGCTCTGACTTCCCTGCTCTGCTGGACTGTAACCAGCAATTGGGAGCCAAAATAGCCCTCATTAAATTGTCCAGGCTGGTCTTGGACTCACTGTGCAGTCTAGGCAGGCTTTTGGACTTGTGGTCCTTTCACCTCAGCCTTCTCAGTAGCTAGGATTACAGGTCTGAGGCATCATCCCTAGCTCTTGGGTTTGTTTGTAATTTCTTTCTTGCTTACTTGTTTTAAAGACTCCAGTCTTACTGGCTTTCCTATTTCATTTAAAAATGAAAGCATATTAACAAGTGATTGGATATTTTATATGAGTTTAATGTATAGGCTAAGCCTTTTTTTTTTTTTTTTTGAACTATGCTGTGTTTTATTTTGTTTTGAATAGGGTCTCATTCTGTAGAGTTCAGGCAGTTCCCAAGCTTATTATCCTTCTCCTCCTAATTCTGAGTTCAGGGATTACAGATTTCTCTCAGCATGCCTAACGTGGTTGATCATTAGCTCACTATGGATTCCTTTGGGAATCATTGCCACCCAAACAAGCACTTTTCATATTGAATTTCACTTGGTGCTTTACCCTCTTCTGTTTCACTGATAGCTCTGAATACACTGGGAAGGCCAGTGTATTTGCTAGGACATAGGACTGTAACTGTGCCTACTTACAACACATAATCTTAGTTTACAATGTTCAGATTAATAAAAGTTATATTCTCGGTGTATTTTATCCAAACATGATATTTGGTTTTGACCAAAACATGATGTGTAATAGATTTCTAAGATTCTCCCACCTGTTAGTTCTTAGTTCAAAGAAACTTTGGCTTGTAACTTAATTTCAGGGTACTTGCTTTATAACTCTGCTTTGCCATGTGTTGAATTCTTCATTATTTGTGACAATTTTGCATCTTATTCTTTTGACATTAGACTTCCTTCTTGATTCTGTTCATTATCAATGAGAAGAAAAAAGTGTCTGCTTAAACCTAGCGAATCAGACTTGTGGGTTTTCCCGTATTGGTGACACTGAGCAAGACTCTGCCTAAGTATAGTAGGTAGTGTGGCTTACCGTCTTTCATTTTGTCAGTTTGTGCCGATTAAAGTCTAGGAGAATAGAAGTGGGGCAGGAATAGTTGTGTGCAAGGTACTGTATTAGGTGGTTCTGCGGTGTATTTTCTTAAGAATTTTTGTTTGTCTGTTTTGGAGGCATGATCTCATGTAGCCTAGGTTGGCCTCAAACTTGCTATGTAGCTGAGGATGATATAAAACTTCTGATTTTCTTGCCTCTACCTTCTGCTGGAATTAAAGTCATTTGCCACCGTACCTGCTTTAGTGGGCCCTGGGAATGGACTCGGGGTTCTTTGCATGCTAGGCAGATACTTTACCAGCTGAACTACATCTCCTACCTACCTAGCGAGCATTTTCTTCTGCGATGCTCACAGCAGCTGCAGGGAGGTATGTCCTGTGTCTCAGAAAAGTAGGCTCAAAACCATCTTACTTTATAACCCTTGCTCTACAGCTCTTAGCAGCTGAGTCCATGCAGTCATAACTCAGAGGCGGTTGGGCCTAAGGGGGCATTTACAGAGAAGACTGTTAGGTCAGACTATGGGAAGTACTTTGGAACTAACCTTCTTCCTTCCTTCTTTCCTTCCTTTTTTTTTTTTTTTCCCTTTTTCTGGTTTTTCGAGACAGGGTTTGTCTGTGTAACAGTCCTTGCAGTCCTGGAACTAGTTCTGTAAACCAGTCTGGCCTTGAACTCACAGAGATCTGCCTGCCTCTACCTCCCAAGTGCTGGGACTAAAGGCATGTGCCACTACCACCTGGCCTACTTTGGAACTCTTATAACTCTGTGAATAGAGAAGAACAGGGCAGGATTATCCAAGAGATGAAATACATGTATACAGGTGCCCTTGGCCGCTCCTGTCCCCTGGAGCTAAAGCTACCTGAAGAGTCTTGGGAACGGAGCTTGGGCCATCTGTAAAATCTGTAAAGGCAGCTGCATTCGTCACTACTGAGTCACCTCTGCAGCCCCAGGAGCTTTCACATTTAATTCATTCATTCATCTACTAGTCAGATGCTCCCCGGGCAATTTTCTACTTCAGTGTTAGAAAATTTGTTTATATTACTCTTAGTAATTTGAAAATATAAAATTTAAATATCTTTCATGCTTTGATTAAAAGCATGATTTTTTTGTCTTTAATATTTAAAGCCTAATTGCTTTATTGAAATATTCATATAATATACAATTTAATCATTTATTTATTTATATTTATTTATTTGAGGCAGGATCTCATTATGTAGTTCTGTCTGGCCTGGAACTCCCTGTGTAGACCAGGCTATTCTAGAATTGCCTGCCTTTGTCTCCCAAATGCGTAAAGAGATCTGGTACCCTCTTCTTTCATGCAGGTATATATGCAGGCAGAACACTGTGCACATAATAAATAAATAAATATTTAACAAGAAGAAAAACCAATAAATAAACAAATAGATAATAACTCCTTGCAAGAGTGTGTTGAACAATGTTTAGGCTATATTTTTATTTTAAATTATATTTCTTCATTTAGTTTTTTTTGTTGAAATTAAATGCTTTTTATATTTTAAAAGTATTGTATATTGATTAAGGAAGGCCAAAACTCTATGAGTATCTATGACAGAAACCAACAGGTATCCATCATCTCTTCTTACATCTATGTAAATTCTATTAAAATTTGAGAGGGGCAAGCCGGGCAGTGGTGGTGCATGCCTTTAATCCCAACACTTGGGAGGCAGAGGCAGGAGGATCTCTGTGAGTTCGAGGCCAGTTTACAAGAGCCAGTTCTAGAACAGGCTCCAAAGCTACAGAGAAACACTGTCTCGAAAAACAAAAAACAGCTGGAGAGATGGCTCAGTGGTTTAGAGCATTGCCTGCTCTTCCAAAGGTCCTGAGTTCAATTCCCAGCAACCACATGGTGGCTCACAACCATCTGTAATGAGATCTGGTGCCCTCTTCTGGCCTGCAGGCATACATGCAGACAGAATATTGTATACATAATAAATAAATAAATAAATAAATAAATAAATAAATAAATANACATGAAAGCTTTTGGGGCTGGAGAGTTGGCTCAGAGGTTAAGAGCATTGCTTGCTCTACCAAAGGTCCTGAGTTCAATTCCCAGCAACCACATGGTGGCTCACAACCATCTGTAATGGGGTCTGGTGCCCTCTTCTGGCCTGCAGGCATAGACACAGACAGAATATTGTATACATAATAAATAAATAAATATTTAAAAAAAAAGAAAAGAAAAACAAAAAACAACAACAACAACAAAAAAAAAACAATTGAGAGGGGCTGGAAAAATGACTCAACAGTTAAGAGCACTGGCTGCTTTTCTGGAGGACCCAGGGTCAATTCCTAACACTAACATACCATCTTTAATTCCAGTACCAGGGGATCTGATGTCCTGTGCGGGCCTTCTTGAGTACCAGGCACTGGTGCTGCACAAACATACATGCAGACAAAACACCCATATTTATAAAATAAAAGTCAATTTTGAAAAATTGGAAGTAATTCTTTTTCTCTCTGCATGTTTGTAACTAACAGACATGGAAATGAGTTTCTTTGATATAAGGGTTTCTCCTGGGGAGAGAGTTGATTTTGTTTTTGGAGTGCCTCACTATGTTGCCCAGGCTGGCCTGGAACTTGAGGTCTTTATGCTTTCAGAGTACTGTATCCTATGGCACCTACTTTTCCTCTATATGTATGGAGATGTGTTTACCTGTGCGCACACCAAGCTGGAGGAGGACGTGGGCTATCTCGCTGTCCATCACTTTCCACCTTACTCCTAAGAGTCAGGCTCTCTCAGTGAAGCTGGAGCTTATCTGATAGTCAGAAAGCCCCAGCAGTCCTGTCTCCACTTCCTACAGCCCCGGGTTACAGGCACAGGAGGCCATGCCTGTGTTGTCACCAGGGGGTGAGGATATGACTCAGATCCTCATGCTTGTGCTTGCAGCAAGTGTGTTTATCTGCGGAGCCATCTTCCCTTTTCTCAGCCTCATTCCTCTGCATGCTTCCTCTTCCCTTCTACTCTCCATCCTCTCTCTCCCTTGTCCCTTCTTCCCTTCTGTGACAGGGTCTCATGCAGCCTTTACTGACTGCATACCTCTAATGCATAATTTGTTATATAGACCAGGCTAGCCTGGAATTCACAGAGACATTCTCTGCTTCCTGAGGACAGGGATTAAAGGCGCATATCTCCCACCAGCCTTCCCATGTTTACTAACACTGGCAATACTTTTGTTATCTATTTATTATTATTATTTTTAAATATTTTATTTATTATGTATACAGTGTTCTGCCTGCATGTATACCTGTGGACCAGAAGAGGGCACCAGATCTCAGAGATGGTTGTGAGCCACCATGTGGTTGCTGGGACTTCAACTCAGGACTTCTGGAAGGGCAATCAGTGCTTTTACCCTCTGAGCCATCCATCTCTCTAGCCCCTATTTATTATTTTTAAATTTGTTTCATAGGCAGGGTTTCTCTGTATAGCATGGCTGTCCTGGAACTCACTATGTAGACCAGGATGGCCTCAAACTCATGAAGATCTACTTGCTTCAGTCTCCTGAGAGCTGTAATCAAAGGTGTGTGCCTGGGTTAGCAATATTTTTAAAGTTATAAAAGTACATAGTTTTATCTTTGCATTATTTTATGCAAAAAATCTTTATGTCTGTGAATGTTTTGCCTGCTTCTATGTCTAAGAACCATATGTGTGTCTGGTGCCAGAAAAGAGGACTGCGTCCATGGAGTTATAGACGGTTGCGACCTGCCGTGTGCTGCTGAGAACTGCGTGCTCTTAGCTGCTCTGCCATCTTTCCAGCTTCTACTTTAAAATCAATTTTTTAATTATTTTAATTAAAATTAAAATTAATTATTTTAAAATTCGGGGTGTGGGTATGTGTACCTGAGTACAGGTGGCACAAGGTTGGAGGTATGAGATTTCCCCTGGAGCTGGAGTTACAGGTAGTTATGAGCCGCCTGACATGAGTTCTGGAACAGACTCCAGTCCTCTGGAAGAGCAGTAAGTGCTCTTCACGAGCCAGCACTCAGTCCCTGCATTATTTCTCATATATGAAAACACTTCTTCTACAGATACAACCTTTGACAGAAAGTTTAGAAAATTTTGTCAGTTATTCAGAGACGTGTGTTTGCTTTTTGAGTTTTCATGTCTTCAGGATTTATCTTATTTTCTTTTACTTTTTTAGATTTGTGGGTGAGAAGAGCTGGGGCCCCTATAAGTGCTCTGACATTGAGCTACACCCTTAGTCTTTGCAGAGGCTGATGGATCTGTGAGTTTGAGGCCAGCCTGGTCTACAGTGAGTTCCAGGCCAGCTAGGGTTACAGAGAGAAACCCTGTCTCAAACAAACAAACAAACAAACAAACAAAATTAATTCCTGTTTTAGTGAGTCATGTGGATCTTTTGTATATTGACACATTCCTTTGTAGCTTTTTCCCTCCTTTCTTTTTGAGGCAGATTCTATGTAGCCTTGGCTGTCCTGGAACTCTCTATGTAGACCAGGCTGGCCTTAAAGTAAGAGTTTCACTTCCACCTGCCTTCTGAGTGCTAGGATTAAAAGTGTGTGCCACTGTGCCTAGCAGAGTATCTGTTCTAAATTACCACTGCTTTTCTCTGGAGTTCTCTCCAGGAGGCGAAGGCAGGTTTCCCAACATTCTGATAATTACCTGAAAGGTCAAACCGTATTCTTGATAACAGTGTTGTTTTCCTTGTAACAGGAGCTTGTTCTTGAGAGACGCCTGCCACCTGCCCATGTTTGAATAGCGGCCGAAAGGCACTTTTTCTAGTGACTGTGACTTCCGTCTTCCACCAAATGACCATAATTAGTGCTTCCCTCAAGGCAGCCTTCACTGTCCAGGGTGCAGGAGTGTCTCATTCATTGCTTTTGTTAGCTAATTACACAGAGTATTTAAGAGGCATAGATTCAAGGCTGAAATGTAGGAAAATTAATCATTTTTTCTGATTTATCGAGGACATCACATAAACCTATCGTTTTTAAAAATTGCCAGTGTATAGTGGAGAAGCACCCAATCGCGGGGTGTGGTTCTGCGCAGTTCATATTGTAATGCTAAAGTTTTATCTGCCGTTGCTTTTGTGTCTGAAGTGTAAAAAACGAAAGCAGTGATATTGTTATCACAATACTATAGAGGTCACAGGACCCCTGAAACAGTCTTATGTTTATATAGCTAGAAAGATGATCTGATCAGTGCTTGGCTCTTAAAAGTACAAGAAGACATGTAGTTTTGGAAGGAAACATTGTGTATTTATAGTCCAAATTGCAAAAATATTAGAGACAAGTAAAAATTATGTACTCAAAGTAATAAATGGGGTGATTAGCAGAATTTCACATTTCTTTCTCTTAAAACTTGCTGCCCTGATTTTAATCATGTGGAATGATTTGATAGTAGCCATTAGTATTGAAGTTACTGAGTATTGTAGTGTATCTTTGGGTAACTTAAAATGTCCAGCTTTTGATAGGAATAAATGCTGAGAAAACTGTGTTTTGTGGTGTGGGGGGAGAAAAGGAAGGGGAACTGGGATTAGTATGTAAAAAATAAGAAATTTAAAAAAAAACTGTGTTTTAAGATTCCTTTGGCAAATTATATGTGGATTTTTATGTCCTAACATAGTATGAACTTTTACTTACAGGTGCCCGGGAATATCATGTACAATTTTTTAGCAACCAGCCAGAGAGGGCATGGGTTCAAGAGAAACGGGTCCGGGAGTATAAAGGTCACGAGCAGTATGAAGAGTTACTAGCTGAGGCAACCAAACAAGCCAGCAACCACTCGGAAAAACAGAAGGTAACTGACAGCCTAGAGGGTGTGGTTTGTCTAGTTCCTTACATTGGAGATGGAACCCAGCGTCCTTCCCGTGACAGACAAGCAATCTACTGTTCAACTATACCCCCACTGTCCATTGACACATTTTATAACTGGGCAGAGAAACACATCTCCATAATCCAAGCATTCATTCATGAGGCAGAAGTATCACTTCAAAGTTTGAGGCCAGCATATAGCAAGTTCCAGGCCATTCAGAGGTACATAGTGAGACTGTGTCTCAAAAAATGTAATAAATACATAGTTGTATATATCATGAACATTATAGTACTATTGAAAATTGTCAGCTGAGGGTGCACCTCATTTGGTAGAGTACTCGCTAGTGTACTTAAAGGCCTGGCTTAGGTCACTGGCACCACATAAATGGGGCATGGCTACATATCCAGTAGAGGTGGCAGGATCAGAACTTCAAGTTTTGCCTTGTAGAGTTTAAGGGCTAGACTGGGTTACCTGGGATCCTCTCTCAAAAAACAGAGACCAACTTTAGGGTCTGTGGTGAACTGATATGCACATGTCCGGTAGGGGTTAGATCATGATGCTTACCTTGCTAAGGATTTTAAGTAATTTTTCTGTATTAGTGTCTTCCCTTAATTCTTCTTTATTCTGTTAACAAAGCTACTTTATCAAAGATTTTAAAATTCTTGAGAAGAGCCAGGAGCATGAGCTTCTGTAATGCCAGCATTTGGAAGTCTGACAGAGGAGTCCCAGATTACAGTCGCCCTAGGCTACACAGTGAAACTATTTCAAACCAAACCAAATAAATAATAATAAGTCTAATACCTTCTGTGAAATAAGTGTTGTTGAAAATATTGGTGTGTTTATTTAATCTTCGTAAAAATCCCTATAAGGTACATATTTTTCTTTTTTTCATATCAAGAAACTGAGGTACAGAAAGCTTCACTTACTGGTTCATTTTAGGCCATTAGAGTTATAGAACCAGGGAATAGAACAGAAGTCATAGAACTTCAATGCATTTGAAGTGGTGGTGGATATTTCAACTTGAAATGGATTCTCAGTATGTCTTGTTGATTTCTTATTTATCTTTTTAGTTTGGTTATGTTTTATTTATTTTATGTTATTTGCATATATTCATTGTACCTAGTACTAGGTTCCATAATTTTTTTTTTCTTTTTGGAATTTTGAGACAGGGTTTCTCTGTGTAACAGTTCTGGCTGTCCTAGAACTTGTTTTGTAGACTAGGCTGGCCTCGAATTCACAGAGATCCACCTGTCTCTGCCTCCCGAGTACTGGGATTAAAGGTGTGTGCCACCACCGCCTGGAGATTTTTTCCAAGTATATTATGCAATTAATGTACGTCTTTTATAATTCAGAAATTTCTAATTTTTATACTTTTAAAAGCTACATCGTGGCTAGGAGTGATGTCACGTGCCTTTAATCCCAGCATAAAGGAGGCAAAAATAAGCAAGTCTCTGAGTTCAAATCCAGTAAATTCTAACCACTACCAAGAAAAACACCAACTTTGATCACAAGCTTTTAAAAAGCTCTTCTCCTCTTCCTCCTTCTCGTTGTCCTTCTTTTCTTCTTTTTGCTAAAACAAAAAACAGAGTTCAGAAGCATTGGTTCCTTTGGAACTGGAGTGACAGGCAGTTGTGAGCTGCCTGCTGTGGGTACTGAGAATCAAACTCTGGTTTTCTGGGGGAGCAGTACATGCTTCCACCCCCAATCCCTTTTTGAGTGAGACACGGTCTCTCCCTTTGGCTATTCTGAAACTCACTATGTCCTTAAACTGCCAGGCTGGCCTCAAACTCACTGAAATCTGCCTGCCTCTGTCACCGTCTCCCAAGTACTAGGAATAAACAAAATTCAATACATAAAGGGGATTTTAATTAATTTTTTCAGACTTATATTTTAAGGATTTAATCATTGTCATTAACATTTAGCATATACTCTACCATCTCATAGTCTGACTCCTAAAAAAAAAATTTATCTTTTTGTTGTTGTTATTTTTTGAGATAGGGTTTCACTAATTAACTCAGTCTGACCTAGAATTTGTATTGTACACCAGACTGACCTTAAACTCCCACAGATCTGCCTTTCTGTGCTTCCTGAGTCCTGAGATTAAAGGTGTGTGCCACCATGCCTGGCCCTATTGTTATATTTATTTTGTGTGTGTGTGTGTGTGTGTGTGTGTGTGTGTGTGTGTGTGTGTCAATCACATGCCACAGTGTGTATGTGGAGGTCAGAGGACAGCTTGGGGAAGTCGTTTTTGTTTCTTTCCTTTTGCCATGTGGGTCCCAGGGATGATTACTAAGGCCAGTACCGTAACCTGCTGAGCCATCTCTCTGGCCCTCTGTCTAAAACAAACAGTTCTCAGTCGCTTTGCTCAGCACTTTCAGTTAGCTTCTCTGGTCATCTCACACACTTTTATTCAGAGCTTTCTGACCTCCTGCCCGCCCAGACTCTTGTGCTCAGCTGCCATGGAAAGGGATTTAGGGTTTGTTATCACCACCCCATCCCCTCAACAGGCATGCTTTTCTTGTTGTGTTGTTTCCTTGGGTCTTCTTTCTTTTTATTCTATCAGTGTTTGTGTATTGGCATAGACTGGCCACACATCTCCAGGTCCCCACAGTACCTGACTTGCTTGCCTACTTCTGGAGAAAATAGCAGCTTTGCAGTGATATGGTTAGTGTCCAGGTTTATCAGCCCTGAAAACAAGTCATTTCTGTAGTCTGTCTTCTTTCCCTTATTACTGTTGAGTAGTATGATGTGGAAGGACAACTCCTCTTTGGGGTGTTCTTCAGCAGAGTAGTCAACAAAAAAAATGTAAATAAAAACAGATCTCATGCCATTTAATAGAGTAATACTAGCTTATTAATGGCGTGCACGGGTCAACACATTCCATTTATTTGTCTTGAGAATCTGAAGATTTTTATGTGTACTTAAAAAAATTGCAAGCTGCCTAGAAAATACACATTAGTTTTAATGTGCCTATTGGACTAAAGAAGATATATAAAATTTCACATAATGCCTGTATCTTTTTTTATAAAGATTCGGAAACCCCGGCCCCAGAGAGAACGTGCCCAGTGGGATATTGGCATTGCTCATGCAGAGAAAGCATTGAAAATGACTCGAGAAGAAAGAGTAGAACAGTATACTTTCATCTATATTGACAAACAGCCAGAAGAGGCTTCATCCCAAGCAAAGAAGAATGTTACCTCCAAGACCGAAGTTAAGAAACCCCGAAGACCAAGATCTGTGCTGAATAGTCAGCCAGAACAGACCAATGCTGGGGAGGTAGCCTCCCCACAATCAAGTACTGACCTTCGGAGGCAGAGCCAGAGGCGGCATGCCAGTGTGGAAGAGGAAGAGCCACCTCCTGCTAAAATACCCTGGAAAACTGCCGCCGCCAGGAAGTCCTTACCTGCTTCCATCACAGTGCACAAAGGGAGCCTAGACTTGCAGAAGTGTAATATGTCTCCAGTTGTGAAAATTGAACAAGTGTTTGCTCTTCAGAATGCGACAGGAGATGGGAAGTTTATTGATCAGTTTGTTTATTCAACGAAGGTACCGCTTGTTCTATAGGGGTTTGGGGAATGGGACTAAAGAAACCACTTAATGTAATTTAAATGCCCTTTGGATCCACTGCATTTGAAGCATACAGTCTCGTTTACTCTGGGCAGAAAGCTGTGTTCTTCCCGCTTTCCTCTTGCAATGCTCCCATCTGTAGTCAATTAATCGTGAACAATGCAGTCAGGATTGAGCTTAGCTCCTGAAAGGCATGGAAAAACCGGCAGTTTGCCTGTTTCTCATTTGTAGAGTTAGTTTTTCTTTGTTGTAAAGTATGATTTTTATTAAAACTTTTCTTTTATCTGAATTGTTAAAAAAAAAACTACTGGAATAATTGTACTTGCTGATCTGTTTGGTTGTACTGGCAGTAGCTTTTTTGTTTTGTCTTAATTTTAACTACACAGTTCATTTAACTCAATGTACCTAAGCATTATTTCAGTATGTAGTCAGTACAAAGTGGTTGGAGAGCTGCTTCCTGCTTTTCTCTCTCATCTGAGTCTTTGGAATTCAACATATAGCCTCTTCCACCCACCTCTCTAGTATCTTATGTAGCCCAGGTTAGCCTTAAACTATGTCGTTGAATACAACCCTGCAGCTCTGATTCTCTTGCCCCTACCTAAGTGCTAGAATTGCCACATGCAGCTGGTGTAGGAGTCATACACATTAGACAAGCTTCGTACCAACCGAGCTGTGTCCACCAGCCGTGTTTTTAACATCTTGATGGAGTCTAACCACACGTCAGGTGAACCACTTGTGGCTACTGTGTTGGATTATGTAAATTTAGTGAGGATTTCTTGCATTAAATCTGCACATTGTGAGTTCCTGTTAAAGAATGTACTCCCCTGATCGAGTGGGCTTGGTAGCATGTGCCTGTCATTCTAGCACTCAGAAGGCAGAGGTACAAGGCCAGCTTGAGCTACACAGCAGAACCTTATTTCAGAAAATAAAAATCTGGGCTGGTTATGCCTCCAGGCCAGGACTCCTCCTAACAGTGGTATCAATACCTTGCTCGGGGCTTCTCTAAATCTAGCTTGAAGCTGTTTGAGTAAAGACCACATTCAGCTTGGCCTTGCTGAGCCAGCCGTTTTGTTAGATTCCTGTTAGATTTAGAGACATTCCACTACTCTGTTGGTCCTATACTGATGCGTAGTGAGGAAAGGGCAACTAAATGGTATGGACCAGCTTCTAAAACCTCTTTCAGCCGACTCTGGGTTCCACTTAAGGCAGTTAGTCTTTGACTTGAAGGTGTCAAAATTTTTTTTTTTGTAACATTGGAATAGGTATGTACCTCACAACCCACTCCACAGTTAGGGATTTGTGATTTTGATTTAGGTGCATCTCATGCATGTGCATATAAAGAAATTCTGTGTTTCTTTTTCCATCAACATACGCACATATAAATAGTTGATTGAAATTATAACAATGCTTCATCCTCAGAAACATTCTTAGAAATACTAAGGGCACCCTCCCCATCTGTTTCTGCCTGTGGGTTTAATTGGTTTCAGTAGGGCTCAATTCTCCAGAAAAGCTTAGTCTAGTTTCCACTTGACTGCTCCATTTTCTTTTTCCTTTACTTTCTCCTTCCGTCCTCTCTTCCGCCTTTCTCATTTCCTTTCCTTCCCAGAAGAGAGTGTCAGATCTCTGAGCTCTAAAACTTTGGTGTTGGGTCCTGGACAGAACTCAGTCCCTGAGGGGAGCAGCAAGTGCTTTTAACCTCTGAGCCATCTCCCCAGCCCCAGTGTGATTCTTTTGATAGGAACATTTGCATATTGTTTGAACGCGAATTGCCTTTATTCTTAGAGCTAGTTTATTTGTTTCTGAATGAAAATCCAACCCCCACAAAACATACCCTAAAACTATTAAAGGAAATTCAAGATAAAATTGATCTTTTGGGGCTAGAGAGATGACTCAGCCCTTAAGAACATTCGCTGCTCTTGTAGATCTGGGTTCAGTTCCAGAGGACCCAAGGCCACATTCTGCTCTCTGCAGGCATGCATGTGGTGCACATACATGCGGCGCAACACTCAAATACATAAAATGAAAATAAATAATCTTTAAAAACAAATCGTCTTATAACACTTAAAATGGCTCTTATTTCAATACCTTTAAAAAAACCTAAATTCTTTTCTAATATGAGTTGACTGCACCTGCTGTCTGCTCCGTGTGACATATTTGATAACATTTTATAAAAATAAATGGCATATTTCTTTAAAGATAGTCTCATCTTAAAACACACTGGCCTTTGTACCTTTGTAACAGACTTCAAATGACAGTGGTGTAATGAAAGAAACTGTTCAGGCTAGGGAACTGTTCAGACGAGGGATTGCTTTGTTTTTGACAGAAAATGGGGTGATGCAGGTTCATTTATTAAGGGTATTTATCACCTGCACTTAAAACAAACAGTTTTCATTTTTCTCTCAAGTGATCTCACTGCATATTTTAAAATACATCTGATGACTTAATAAAAATTTTTCTGATAACAACTAATCATAATTGACAATACAAGTTTGAGAAAATTATGATCATGTTAATTAATCCATCTTTATAAGCTCACGATACTATGTGCCTGCTAATCGCTTGTTTTTTTTTTTTTTTTTATTCTGCCTCATTTTAAAGGGAATTGGTAACAAAACAGAAATAAGTGTCAGGGGGCAAGACAGGCTTATAATCTCTTCACCAAGTCAGAGAAATGAGAAGTCAACCCAGAACATGTCATCTCCTGAGGCAACGTCTGGTTCTGCAGGTGGGTATGACCGAGAGGTTCCTAAGCAACTGTCTTTATTGAAGGTGAACTATGATGGGTGGAAACAGTTCATAATGGCACATATGCATAAATATTTCATAGTGAGAATCATTACTTTGTATGCTGATTCTGTAACCCCAGTCCCAGAGGATCTAACTCCTTCTCCTGGCCTTCACAGGCACCTGGTACACACATGGTGTACACACAGACATACATGTAGACTTATTACTCATCCACATAAAATTAAATTTAAGGATTTTGATTGTAAAAATAAATATTTAGTTGAAAAAAAATGGGTCAGAACTAGAGCGCTTTATTCATAGTTCTTTTTCCTACAGGAATTTAAATACTAGAGTAGTTCCATAATTAAGAGTATAGCTGTAATTTCTATGCTGAGTATGTAGTATGCATGTAATCCCAGCCAGAAGAAAGCAGCAACACCCAGCTCTAAATAAATAAATACATACATGAATACATAGAGGAGAGAGAGCGAGGCTATGCACTGTAAGCTTGTCTGAGTCCTTTCTCTCCATAGAGCAGAGCTTGCTCGTCCAGCATCACAGACACCCTCACCATTTGCCCCTTTCTCCTCTGTGCGCACTGTCTGTAGCTCTGGGCCCAGGACCTGGCTACTCTGATGTGACAGACCCCTAAACTGAGAACTGAGCACAGTCACTCTTCCTTGAAAGAGAAACACCTGAAGCAGGGAGTGGGCAGCAGAGGCAGGTGGAGCTCTGTGAGTTTGAGGCCAGTCCCAGGCCTGCCAGGACCATACAAACAAATGAAAGAAAATAACAACAAAACACAGAGAAAGAAAAGCTCCTGTATTTAGGTTGTGCCTTTGGAAGATTTAAGGCTATGTTTTGGTTTAAAATTTTAATTCCACTTATTTACTTGTGTGTGTGTGTGTGTGTGTGTGTGTGTGTATACGCGCACGTGTACACATGGCATGGCACGCATGTGGATCTCAGAGGACGACCTGTGAGAGTCAGTCTCTTAGTGTGGGTCCTGGGGATCAAACTCAGATCAGACCTGGCAGCCTGCGTCTGGATTCACTGAGCCATCTTACCTGTTTAAAGCTAATTTTCAAAAGGACTTACAGTGTATCTTAGTTTAAACTGGTTATCTGGTAGATTTGTGTCACAACAACAGAACTCTGTGATTGATAAATGAATATTGTTTCTGTAGTAGTGCCAGTAAACACAGAACCTTAATCTCAGTTGAAGAGACTGCAGTGGGCATCACAACTCCAAAGCCAGCATGGGTAACTTAAGTGAGACCTTGTGTCAAAAACTACAGTGGGGTGGGAGCCAGGTGGGGGTTCAGAAGGCTGAGTGAGGCAGGAGGATTACTGTGGGTCAAAGTTAACTTGGGCTATGTAGTAAGTTCCAGGACAGCCTGGGCTACAGACAGAGAACCTATTTAAACAACTCTTCTCCACACCTGTAGGCTTTTATAAAAGTCAGTGGTAGAGTGCTTGCCTGGTGTGCAACGGGCCTAAGTTAAGTACTTAACTGAAAAAGAAATATTAATTAGCTTGGGCATCTAGAATCTTATCTTAGAAATAAGAACTTATTTTGTTTTTAAAAAGATTTTGAATTCTAAGAAGTGATTTCATAATATGGGGAAAAAACCCGTTTCTTTTCTGTCTTACTTTGGCCATTTTGCACACTCCTGTAACCTGGGTGAGTGGATTATTTTCCCACACTCACCATTTCTTAGACACTTGCTAAGCAGCCATTTTGTTTGTGAGACAAGGTCTTATTGTGTGGCTCTGACTGCTCTGGAACTCTCTTTATCGACTAGGCTGGCCCCAAACTGAGATGCTTCTTGCTTCTGCCTCCTTAGTTTGGGATTAAAACATGTGCCACCTCCTCTTTGGATTCACTTCTCACCTCTCAGACCCTTGAGGGTGAAACTTACCTGCTTCTGGTATGAAACCCAGACTCGTTCTAAACTCACTACCTCCTGCTCCCACCTCCCAATTGCTGTCCTGACCAACATCAGCTCCCACACCCTTAGGCTTAGTTAGATTCCAGAAGTCTCCAGGAAGTGGGTTTTGTAAAGATAAGATTCTCCTTATAGCCCTTGTAGCCCAGGCTGGTTTTGCATTCCAGATCTTTGGCCTCCCCCACCAGCCTAACCCTATCTCCAGTTTCTGGTTGGAGCCTGCTACTGTTCCCTCCTCTGAGAGAGTCATTTGCTAGAGTGGCTCACAGAACCCAGGCAGGACACCTCATTGACACTTACCAGTTAGTATTAAAGATGCCACAGAGGGTACAGATGTGCAGGCAGATGAAGGTGCAAAAGGCTGTGTAGTGTCTCCATTCTCCCATCTGAACCTTCTGGTGTCATAGTTCAGAGGATGTCAAGGAGGCTTCATCACATAGGTACGGCCTGTTGTTAATGTAGGCTCCAGCCTGTCTTGCCTTCTTGGGCAGGAATTTGGGCTTGGAACTAAAAACTTAGTACAGCTTTGTCCTTCTAGTGACTAAGTTCTGCCTAGCAGCCATCAACAGTTGTCTCACTACAGTAAAAGACAGATCCACTTGCAAGCTCTGTGCCAGGAACTAGGTCAAAGACCAAACAGGACAAATATGCATTCATATCACTCAGAGAATTAGAAAGGACTTAGGAAAAAAGGGCAGAGATCAAATACACACTTCTCCTTTTTAAAAAGATGCCATTTATTTATTTGTATGTGTGGTGCATGTATGCCACTGTGACTATACAGCGAGGTCAGGGAACAGCTGCAGAAATGGATTCTTTCCTGCCACAGTGTGGGTCCCAGGGTTGAGCTCAGCCATGTTGCCAAGGGCCTTTACCCGCTGTCTCTCTCACCCGGTATACCTCTTAGTGCACTGTGGTAATACACTGATCGAATTGTCTTCTGGAAGAGTCAGCTTCTGGGAAGTAGAAATAGAGGTCTTGAATCAGTAGCAGTCCAGGCAAATCTGTAGTGGAGGGTACAGAGGGTTATTTTTGTGAGTTTGAATCTAAGTAAAATCTGAATTATTACAAAAACTGTACAAGCACCATACAGGAAAAGACTTGGAGGTCCACACCTTTAGTCCCAGCACTCGTGAGGCAGAGGCAGGGGGATCTCTGTGAGTCGCAGGCCAGCCTGGTCTACAGAGTGAGTTCTAGGACAGCCAGGGCTTCACAGAGAAATCCTGGCTCAAAAAACAAACAAACAAAAAAACACCTGGGCTAGCTTTCTAGCGACAGATGGGAGGAGTGCAAGACAGGACGAGATCATTCTCAAGGTACTGGGCACTGTTGAATGGGGCACAGTAGCCGAGTATCTTCATCCAGTGTAGAGTTAGGGAAGGAAGCGGAACTGAAGAACCGAGGGAGGTCTGCTGCTTGCATCATGTCAGCCACCGTTTAATAAAGTGGTTGAAGATGAGCAAGTGACTTAGGCTACGATGTAATATTTATTTTCTTTTGGGTATTCATCAAACAAAGCCCTTTGGTCTGGGCAATTCTAGTAGGCATATCAGTTTTTATAGCAGCTTTGTTCATTTGTCCTGCTTTAAGTGAGATGTCTAGATCTTTATTTACACACCTATAGTCTTCCCCAGAAGGAAAAAAATAGAAAATCTTAATTTCATACTGGAAATTTCTTATTTTTATTTTTGTTTTTGATTTTTGAGACAAGGTTTCTCTGTGTATCTCTGCCTGTCCTGGAACTTGCTCTGTAGACCAGGCTGGCCTCGAACAGAGATCCGCCTGCCCCTGTCTCCTGAGTGCAGGGATTAAAGGTGTGTGCCACCACTGCCTGGCTTTACTGGACAGTTTTTTTTTTTTTTTTTTTTTTTTGGATTTTTGAGACAGGGTTTCTCCGTACTTTTTTTTTTTTTTTTTTTTTTTTTTTTTTTTTTTTTGTTTTTTCGAGACAGGGTTTCTCTGTAGCTTTTGTGCCTGTCCTGGAACTAGCTCTTGTAGACCAGGCTGGCCTCGAACTCACAGAGATCCACCTGCCTCTGCCTCCCGAGTGCTGGGATTAAAGGCGTGCGCCACCACCGCCCAGCTTACTGGACAGTTCTTAAGTGTCACTACTTTTATTAAAGAGTCGTGATTTTCTTCCCTTTTCCTCAGCTACTGAGTATGTCTTTGTGTAATTCCTTCATTATGAAATTCAAGTTCTGCTGTGAGCTTTCACCTTTGTTTTGTTGTTAAACAGAATGTTCTCATTCTTTGTACATAGAAAAAGGCAGTCCAGATTTCTTCCTTAGACACTCGAGGTTAGGCTCTGAGTTTGGACTAGACCCTCCCTTCAGGGACTGGTGCTACAGCTTTGATGTCGGTTTTAGTTTAGTTGCCAGTGATTGTTGATAAACATACTTTTGTCTTTTTAAATAATTATCTCACTATTTTATAAAAATAACTTTTAGTAGTCCAAAGAATGGTGTGGGAGTATCATCTATCTATCTGTTGCTTTCATTGGTTAATTAATAAAAAAAAAAAACTGCTTGGCCTTTGATAGTCCAGCCCTTAGGTGGGTGGAGTAGACAGAACAGAATTCTGGGAGAAAGAAAGCCGAGTCAGGCAGATGCCTGCCTCTCTTCTCCAAGGTGGACGCAGGTTAAGATCCTTCCCGGTAAGCCACATGGCGCTATACAGATTATTAGAAATGGGTTAATCAGGATGTGAGAATTAGCCAGTAAGAGGCTAGAGCTAATGGTTTAAAAGAATACAGTTTCCGTGTAATTATTTAGGTGTAAAGCTAGCGGGTGGCCGGGAGCTGGGAGGCGAGAAGCGGCACTGCTCCATACAACAAAAGGTCAGAAAAGAGGCTTGTTTCCCCTTAGAATCCATTGTGTCATCTCAGCTGCGAGCTGAGAGGTCTTGAGCTTTTTCTTTTCTTTTTCTAACTTAAATACATAAACTGTGTGCCCCTGACATATCTCTGTGGTTTGAAGAGTGATGTTTATTCATTCATACGAGTCCACTAAATTATTTTCCAAGTTCCTGCTCCCCCTTAGAAAATAAGTATAAAAATTGTTAGTGGTTTTAAATGTGTCTGTTCTTTAGGTAGCTTTCAGAATAGTCGTAAGAAATCATGTTGCTTTCCTTTTGTAAGACAGTAGGTCAGGGTTGGGGTTGTATTTTAGTTGGTAGAGAGCTTGCCTAGCATGCTTAAAGCCCTGGGTTCAAACGCCAGTCCCACATAGACTGGCATGTGAGCGCGTGCCTATCACCCCAGCACTTGAGAGATGGAAGCAGGGAGACGGGAAATTCACTATCACGCTTGACTATCTGGTGTGTTCAAGGATAGTTCGGTCTACATGAGAACCTGTCTCCAAAAAACCAAAAAGCTTGATCTGGTCAGCACATCATAAAGTGGCAAGAAGTTAGGACTGCTTGCTAACCCCCACACCACCCTAGAAACAAGTACGGATTTGCTCGCTCGTGTTGCTTCCAAGCTGTTTTCATTTTGTCTTCCTAGGTGGTACTTGAGTATTGATGATTGTGCTAAAGTATCCTCAGCTGGTCTACAAGGGCAGGTGCTCTTGTTTTAGTAAACTTTTTTTTTTTTTAAGCTTTTGGAGCCTGTCCTAGAACTAGCTCTGTAGACCAGGTTGGCCTCGAACTCACAAGAGATCCACCTGCCTCTGCCTCCCTAGTGCTGGGATTAGGCATGCACCACCACCGCCCGTTATCAGTTTAAAGAAAAAACTTGAGAGTAAAGAATAGTTCCAGAACCTTCATTGACTAGATTGTGACTTCGGTGCTAGAAGCAGATTAATTATACCTCTGAAATATACTGTTGCGGCCACCCTTGCAGGATGACGCGACCACAGGAGCTCTCACTGCAGTTTATTCCAGGACTTTATTCACTTTCTCTCTCTCCTTCCTCTCTCTCTCTCTCCTCTCTCTCTCTCTCTCTCTCTCTCTCTCTCTCTCTCTCTCTACCTCTCTACCTCTCTACCTCTCTACCTCTCTCTACCTCTCTCTACCTCTCTCTACCTCTCTACCTCTCTCCCTCTCTCTACCTCTCTACCTCTCCCAGCCCTTAAGTAGGCATGGGCTGCCAACCCCGAACTGCCAGGTGGGCACTGCCCATAGGTTCACACATATGCAGGCAGCTGATAATCATTGCGTTATCAGGCCCCAACCAATATTAGGAGCTGATTATCAGGTGTGGCTCCATGCTGCTCTATGGAGCTAGCCCTGCAACTAAAACACTTGCCAGCAAGCGAGAGGACAGGAACCCACATAAGTGCCAGATGAACATGGTAGCCTGCCTATAATTCCAGCCTTGGAAGGTGACTTTGGAGACTGTCCATATTAGTGAGCCCTGGGTTTGACCGATTCCTGATAGCGCCTTCACCTGCATGTGCACAAACTTGCAAACTTGCGCACACACCTGTTTACATATATACCCATGCATGTGAATGTGTATGCACACGGTGTACCCCATGCATATATATGAGAAAGGAGAGACTGGCAGCAAGCCCTGGAGACCCTTCTTCACGCCTCAGCAGTAGATAACAGGTGTGTGCTGCTCTGCCCTTTTCTCTGTTTGTTCTAAAGTGGTTGCTGGGGATCTGAACTCAGTCCCTTTGTGCATATGGGCTAGCAGAGCGCTTTGTGCTGACCCATTCCGTCCTTCACCCCCAGTCACACTTCCTTAAGTGCGTTACTGGCCTTCGGGAGTAAACTGCCTCTGCCTAAACTAAAACAACCTTACTTATTTGTGTAACAGGATCTTGTACAGAGCCCATTCTCAGTTATTTGAGCTACTAGCAAATTATGTGTTCCCAGGTGTTTTTAATGACTTAATTAAAATTCTGTCAGTAATGGATAAAAAAAAAGTCAAAAATCTGGTCAGCTCTTAACCACATGAGTCAAACAGTCCCTAACATGTTTTTCTTTATGTGTGTGTTTAAATCATGTCATAGGCCCAGCAGAAAAGAAACAGCAAAGAAGATCAGTCAGGACTCGATCTGAATCAGAGAAATCCACCGAGGTTGTGCCAAAGAAGAAGATCAAAAAGGAGCAGGTTGGCTTCCTACATGTAGAGAGTTAGAGTGTATCTGTAATGTGGTGGCTTCTCTCCTGTCACCAAAGAAAGACCCTCCCCACCGGGCCTCACTCCTGAGCTTGTTTCCATCTGTGGTGGTCGTGGTGGCGACTTCTCAGACAGCTGTGCTGTGATGCTGCTTCAGGCATGGTCACAGAGAACAGGTCTGGAGATGGGAAGCCAGCGGTGCAAGACCCTGGCGTTCATTTTGAAATTTCTGTTATAAGCACAATGAGTTCATGTTTTCATGAGTTTCACTTGGAACCATCATGGAGTTCCCTTTTTAAAACTTTGATTTTTGGTGTAAGCTGCTGGTATATATTGTTTTTATTTTTTAAACAAATCAAATTAATTTAATTTATATTCTTATATTTAAGAAGCAGGTAATCATATATGATCTGGTCTTTCTGTTGGTATCGCAGATCTTTTGAAATGTTATTTTTTTCAGTGGAATGGCACTCATCTGAAATCAGACTGTTAGATAAATAATATTCAAGGAAAAAGTGTGTGGGGAGGGAAGTACATTTTGATCGAATGTGTACAACTGGTGTAATCAATGTAGTAATATACATGTTAAATTACCTTTCAAATAACTCTTAGAAATGGTTCTATAAATTATGAACTCACAGATTTTTTTTTAAAAAAATAAATGATAAGCACTTTGCCACAGAGCTGTGTCCCCAAAATATTCTTTTCTTCTCTTTCCTTTCTTCATTTTTTTGAGATGGTCTCACTATATAGCCCTGACTGGCCTGGAATTCGATGTATAGATCAGGTTGGCCAGGCATGCACAGAGATCCTCCTGCCTCAGCCTCACCAGTGCTGGGATTAAAGGTGTCTCACACCTCAGCCAGCTTTAGAATATTTATTTTTTATAGCCCAACCACCTTGTATTCAATCCAGAATTAGTTCCAGTAAGTGTAATATTTTAAAGCCATTTACCATGGAAGAGTATGTACTTTTTTTTTTGAACATCTTCACAATTTTAAATTTTCAAACTTAAAAGCTAACTTTGTGGGTGCTCTATGGTATCACAAGCATATAAAACATTTTTGAGAATATTTAGCTAAAATTTAGCTAATATTCATCATTTATCATATAATTTACATATCTAGGAAATTGCAAAAATTTCCAAGTCTGACAAATCCTATAGTATTTGTTACCAAAATGAAGTTGTGACTTTGCCACCTGGTTTCCAAATTCAGTCTGTGACCATTCAGTTTAGCATTTATAACCAGAATGAGTAAAATCATGGGACAAATTGTTACTGCCACTGTGTTATATATAGTTAGTAGTAGAATAATGACAGTGATTGTTTAGAAGACTTTATATTTGTACAACTAATTGTATCGTACAAAAGCATTCCTGTTGTATGTTTTTTTACCTGTTGTAAAAAAAATAAAAAAATTTTTAAAAAGCTTAGAACAATCCTTAAATATTTACAAAATGTGTTTCAACATGCATATTTCACACCTTAAAGAAACATAAAATTCAATCATAGCCTAAACAGGACTCCAGACAGCATCTTTTCCCTATTCCAATGGTTCAGTCTCCCAGTACCACGTGTTTTACATATACATTGGCAGAATAACTTCTGATCTCGCTCTCCTGATGTAGGATCAAGACCCTGTTCATAAGACACTCAAGAAAGTGCTATTGCAATATCACAGACTTACTAAGTTTGTTCTAGCAGCACAAGTATTGAGCTTCCAGCTGTATGGAGCCATGTAGCACTCTCTACAGAGAGGGTCCCGATTCTCAGCAACTTAGCTGTGAGTGCAGGCGCGGAAGGGTCTTAAAGTGGCGTGAGTTACATTAACCTGAGTTTCATAGTAAGTAAAAATTTATCCTAATGTCTTTGGGGCGGGAGGGGTTCCTAGCAATGTTGGGGCTGGTGGAAGAAACAGCCCCGCTCCTGCCTCCCAGACACTGAGGAAAATAGTCTTGTTCTCGTCGTGTAGCAAGAGAGTGGTGGGAAGTCTGCGAACGAGCATGTGCTGTGTGGTGTCACTTGGTATCAGCACAGGCAGCTAGGATTAACCTCCCTGACTCCGAGAAAGATGGGTCAGATTCGGATTTTTGGTAACATTGGTCACTCATCACTACTTAGACTGATGAACATGTTATTCTTCCCTCTGTTTTTAAAAGTGAAAGCCTTCCTGTTAATGCTGTGTTGCTCTGTCCTAACAGGTTGACACAGCGCCGCAGGCTTCCCTGAAGACTGGATTACAGAAAGGTGAGTTAGCGCTGGAGTGCTGCTTGGCACTTCCTTGATTTAACCAGTTGTTGAGAAGAACTTATCTGCACTTCATGGATCTTTGTCTGTCTCTGTAAATCATTGTTGCTCTTTGGTGTGAAGTTTCATCCCCCTTGTGGTGTGCATGCACACGTGTGTGTGTGTGTGTGTGTGTGTGTGTGTGTGTGTGTGTGAGAGAGAGAGAGAGAGAGAGAGAGAGAGAGAGAGAGAGAGAGACACTTTTAGAGTTGATCCTACTCTGTCCTCCCACATGAAAGTCTTTCTTGTTTTGGTAAATTGGAGAACACCATGTAGACTTGATATTGTTTCCCACTTTTCTCCGTAAGATTTTGGGATTTCACTGGCTTATAAACTAGGGATGTGACGAATCCACTTTTTTGGTATTCGACTGAATACCGAATAGTTCCTATTAATGTTTGTCAAAAATGGACTATGGCAAATCAGACAGGACAGCTTTACTGCAAAAAGTGTTGCCACACTTCCTTTTTACAGTGCTGTACAATCCTTTTGTAAGTTACCCATAGCATAGCCATGACCACTATTTGATGACCATATATTGACTCTATTGGAGATCTGCACAAAGTTTAAGGAGCCTTAAACTTTCTATGTGTTTTCTGTGTGCAATTTGAGTATAGTACAAACTTCATAGCATGACTCATGCGATTTTGGTGAGCTCAAACTAACTGTATTTAATACCTGTAGTCTACTCTGGGCAAATTGCATTATTTTAAAATAAATAAAATAAAACACCAGCCTCTCTGCATTCTCGGGGAGAAGTCTGCAGCGATGGTCTCCGTGGAGATCCTCAGCAGAACTGAACGCCTCTCGGAGGGAACACTGCTTGGCGGAGCTCCAAGAAAAGGCATCGCGATCGCTGCGAGATTAGGAGGCCTGATTGCGTTGTGTTTCCACCATTCCACAGGGTCGGCGGACCGAGGAGTGCAGGGCTCTGTCAGATTCAGTGACAGCTCCGTCTCCGCAGCGAATGAGGAAACTGTGGACTGAGATTCCTGTACAATTTCATCCCAGAAACTCCAGACTTGTAGTCTCCGTGCAAGATTTCTTTGTCGGCGGCTCGATAAAGTTTCTTTTGTTTTGATTTTGATTTTGCCAATCATCATTATTGGCATTCTCTGGCCTGGTTTCTTCCTCAAGACTCTGAACAATTGCTTTAACATTCAGATGATTTCTCTCTTTTTATTTTTATTTTTTTGTCTAAGCTGGATGGGTACAGCTTAAATCATGGGTCCAGCCTAAAAACCACCATTAACTTACCCTGATCAATTCCAACATGGACTGTTTTGTTTTTGTTTTTGAATAAAGCATCATTAATACACATCTGCAGGGTTTTGCCAAACGGCCCAAACTGTATACATTGCAATCATTAAAAGCTCTTATTTTTTTTTTTAATATTAGTGCCGTTATCATGGAGAACAGCTTGACAGCTGTCTTAAGCGGTCTGTCATTTTTCTAGTGTTTTCAGAAACTCATCGGAATTGGCGGTACCTGTGTTTCCCTTCGAAAGCCTCTCAGTACAGCACTCCCGTTCCTCTGTTAAAACTCCTTGTTAATTCAGTGACCTTTTAGGCCAAGGAAGTACTTTGTGGTGGTGTTCTGGTTCCACACACCAGCAATGACAGAGATAGATTTGTGTTGTTGTGTTTTTTAATCAGCGTTCACACGGGCAGGCCCCCTCCTTGGTAGCTGTCAGGAAGCTTTCAGTGCAAACTTGTAGGATGGGATAACCCGAGCAGTCTCCCGAGGCCCACATCCTCCACCACAGAATATGGCTGCACACCAAGCGCTGCTCCCACCCAGCCTGTTGCGGATCTTCACGGCCTCAGGAGACTCCTTTCTCCGTAGTCTCTTCTGGACTGCACTTCCCCCATAGCTTGCTGCGCTGCTCTAGATGTGTGTGGTCTGGAAAGGTTGGGGGAATCTAAAACACAAACTGTGGGTGCAAATATTAACCGTCTCCTTGGTTCCTTGGTATTCACCGTGCCTGACCTGCACATTTCACCGTGGCTGTCTCGGCATAGCCTACTGCATTAGCCCAAGAGATTGTTGCTTTGTAACTTTTTGCACTATTGTTTTGGCTGGATTTGTATTACACGCAGTTTTAAAAAAAAAATTCCACTCTATTCTCTGCCTTTTTTTTTTCAAATATATATTTATTCCTTCCCTCACAAAGTCCAGAGGCCTCTCATCTAGTTCTTCGTGATTTGCTACACTTGACCACTGATTGTCCATTACAGCCCTCAGTAGTGTGCCTCCCACACGGCATGACATGTGTAGATGTGCTGCAACACTTGTGTATGGTCACAATAAATACCACTTTACCAAGAAAGAGCAATTATGAACATCCAAAATTTATTTGGGGGATAATAATCAACTGAATTGCAAAATTGGGGGGGTTGAAATGGCACTATCCGTGTACGAATCGAATACAAATCAAAGATTTGTCACATCCCTAATAAAACAAGATGGAGATGTCTCTGCAACCGTATCTGTAAACTGCACTGTGTTGGGTTTCCTGTCTTCCCCTTATGAAATCGAATGGTTCTCTGCACTGCTCCCGATTGGCTGTCCTTCAGTTTTGCTAAAGTTGCTGTCTAGACTGGAACGTGGGCTCCGCTGGTGAAAGTAGCCGTAGAGCAGAGCTGAATTTATGTCTTTAAGCAGCTGTCAGTGAGCCTCCTCTGCTGAAGTGTCCGCTGGCAGCTTCAGTGCTACAGAGAGCTGCGAATTTCCCCCGACACACTTAAGATGAGCTTGGGGAAAAGAAAACACTCTCCTTCAGATAAATGAAAGCAGGAACCCTAAATACGACTTTAGGACTAATTTCAGTGTGTTGTGTTAAGGTGCCAGCGAGATTTCAGATTCCTGTAAGCCTCTAAAGAAAAGGAGTCGCGCCTCGACTGACGTAGACATGGCTAACTCCGCATACAGAGACACTTCTGACTCCGATTCCCGAGGATTGAGTGATCTGCAGGTAAGTTCGTGCAGGGTTCTGGGCAGACTGCTCCTCCTTGCCTCAGCAGCATGCCTCCCTGGGAGAAATCAGGGGAACGTAAACACTCGTGGGAGGATGCCGGGCTGAACAGACTTTGTTGTCCCTAACTCTGGATTGCCAGCTTACCTGTCTGGATAGGGCGATGCCTCTTCTTCATTGCTCCTCTTGCAACTCTCCAAAAGTGGAAGAGAATGGCCTTTCTTGGCCAAGGATATATGCATAGCTGCATTCTCGTGCTCGAACCTTCACACAGACTTCCACTGTAGGAGAGTGTAGAGTACTTGGGCCTCAACAACTATACCCATCCACAAGAGGTGCTTCATGTGGTGGTAGTCAGCCTTGTTTAAAAAAAAAATGTTAAGTAAGGCCCAGGCATGGCAGCCCAAGTGACAGACACATAGCATCCCTGGGTTAAAAGGAAGGAGGAAAATGAAGAGAAGGGAAGACAGGCAGGAAGGTAGGCAGGCAGGCAGGCTGTGCTGGGATAGATTTGAGCCAGTTTCACTAGTTTGCATTGTGTCTACAGGAATTGTGTTTTCTTTATCATGTGTCCTTTTCCAAATAGGGAGGCTTTGAGAGAGAAGACAGCCCTTCCGCTGCTGCGGATGCAGACACTTCTGACTCGCAGTCAGTGGACTCCAGCCTGTCTCGGAGAGGCGTCGGCACGAGTAAGAAGGACAGTGTGTGTCAGGTAGGCATTCTGCCAGCAGTGTCTTCATCTCCTGTAATCTTATTCTAGTCTACTTTTATTAATTGCTTTAGAGTCGTAGGTTCTAAGGCTATCTGTGATTCTTCCTCTCCCGCATTGGAATATTTGTCATTCCTATGCAAGTGGCAATCTTCATTGGGGTTTTGTTGTTGGTTTTGTTTTTGAGACAGGGTCTCACTTTGTGACCTTGTCTGATCTGAAATTTGCTGTTTAGACCAGACTGGTTTTGAACTCATTGTGTGTGAGCCACCAGGTCCAGCTACCTGTTCCTTTTTAAATTTTTTGAGTTATTTAATTTTGTGTTTTACCTGTGTGAGGATACGGTACCTGAAAAGGTCAGAAGAGGGAACTGGAGTTACATACAGATGGGTGTGGTGTGTAAGCTCCATGTAGGTGCTAGGAACCAAACCTAGAGCTCCTCAGGGAAACCCTGTCTCAAGAAGAAACAAAAAAGAAAAGAGAAATTTGAATTCTTGGGTCCCTTTTTTGGACCTTCTGCCTCAGAATATTGGGAGAAAAACCCAGTGGCCTGCACTTGAGCGAGTTCCTGGTCAATGCTGACACTCAGTTTGAGAACTGCCGCTTTCTTGCTCCTGCAGGTCTGTGAAAGCACTGGCGACTCCCTGGTCTCCTGTGAAGGGGAGTGTTGCAGACACTTCCACGTGGAGTGCCTGGGGCTGTCTGCAGCCCCCGAGGGAAGGTTCGTCTGCGAGGAGTGTGAAACAGGTGAGCTGTGCTGAGGAGGCTGGGTAGAAGGCTGGGCTGCAGTGATGTCTCCCGGGACTCTTACTCTTTCCTGGTTAAGCCAGCTCTCCTCCCCTTCCACAGGTATTTCAGAGAGTTAAGACATCACACAGAATTAAGTTTCCCAAGGTCAAAAAAAAAAAAAAAAAGCAATCCAGATTTTCTCTCACGATGTACTCATAACCAAAAAAAAAAAAGCTAAATTGTTTTGTTTGTTGAGTGTGTGAATCAGTATGTTCTGCAGTGGAGTCTATGATGTGTGTACCTGCTTAATAAATATTTTTAAAGCCTTCAATGGGCTTCAGCAAGTATTTGTTGAAATTCTAACTATAGTTATAGTAAATATTCAAATATACTAGAATAAATATAAATATGGTTATAATAAAACTAAATATGATTATGTATTTAGTAGAAAATAATGCTGTTGATTTTTTTTTTGAGACAAGGTTTCACTATGTAGACCTAACTGACCTTGAGCTCAGTATGTAGACCAGACTAGCATTGCACTCACAGAAATCCACCTGTCTCTGCCTTCCCAGTGCAAGGTTATTAAATTTTCTTAAGCTTAGTATTTGTTATTATTTCTTACCCCACTATGTGTGCTGCAACACCTATCATAACAGCGTTCTAGTTTTATAATCTTAATTTAGCTGTGCTCTTGCATTTTTAAAAATGTATTTTATGTGTATGGGTGTTTTGTCTGCAAGTGTGTTTGTGAGCATGCCTGGTACCAAAGGAGGCCAAAAGAGGGTATTGGATGCCCTGGAACTGAAATAATAGATGGTTTTGCGCTGCCAAGTGGGTGCTGAGAATCAAACCCAGGTCCTCTGGAAAAGCAGCAAGTGCTTGTGACCCCTGAGCCAGCTCTCCAGGCCCATTTTCTCTGTGTGCTAAATTCTGAAATGTCATAGCAGAATTTCTCTCGAGCAGTTCTTTGATATCTGTAACTACTTCTATACTAAGGAATATTTAGCTTATGTGGAGGCACACACCTGTAATCTGAGCACTGAGGAGACTGAAGCAGGAGGATGGCAATTTTGAGGCTGGCATTAGGTACATAAAAAAAGCCCCAAGTGCTGGGATGTGACTCATTGTCAAGAGTAATTGTCGGGCTGGAGAGATGGCTCAGAGGTTAAGAGCACTGACTGCTCTTCCAAAGGTCCTGAGTTCAATTCCCAGCTCACAACCATCTGTAATGGGTCTGGTGCCCTCTTCTGGCCTGCAGGCATACACACAGACAGAATATTGTATACATAATAAATAAATATTTTTAAAAAAGAGTAATTGTGTACATGCCCAAGGCCCTGGGCTTAATCCCAAACCTTTGAATGGTGAAATGAATGGAATGGAGTATGCTTTAGTCAGATCTTGTTAACCTGTGTTTTTCATCAACCTAGGGCAGCACCCATGTTTTTCATGTAAAGTGTCTGGTGAGGATGTGAAGCGCTGTTCTGTCGGTGTTTGCGGGAAGTTTTATCATGAAGCCTGTGTCCGAAAATTCCCCACCGCCATTTTCGAGTCAAAGGGGTTCCGCTGTCCCCAGCACTGCTGCTCTTCCTGCTGTATGGAGAGAGACATCTACAAAGCCTGTAAAGGTAACCAGAGCCAAGACGGGACAAAGTGTGCGGGCGAGCGCAGCGCCGCACGTCCTTGTCAACAGATCAGGCACCCTCTCTGTTTATCCCCACGCTTAAAAGTTGGGCCACAGCGGCTGACCTGTGAGGCGGTTCAGTCTGCACCGAAGTCTTCCTCATGTATAGACACAGTGTTTGACTCCTGGGAGGGTTCCTCCATGATTATCAGCCTAGTAACGACAATTGGCACTGACTGTAGCCAGTGTCCCAGGCAGGGCAGCCCTCCTCCCAGAGTGTCGTAGCCGCATGCTGTAGACCCTCTTGACCTTCTTCACAGGACGGATGATGAAGTGCTTGAGATGTCCAGTCGCCTATCACGTTGGGGATGCGTGTGTCGCTGCTGGAAGAGTCTCCGTGTCCTCCCACATTCTCATCTGTAGTAACCATTCCAAACGGAGTAGCCATTCTTCTGCTGTAAACGTAGGCTTTTGTTTCGTTTGTGCCAGAGGTGAGTGTCAGCCATTTTAATCTTTTGATCTGATTTCATCGCCATGTTTCTCCACTTAAATGTCCCTGCATTGGCGAAGCCCCCAGGTGTCTCATAGTGCTATGTCCTAGGAGTGCTGAATCCGTCCTGTCACTGCTAAAGAGAACATTTCAGGCAGACATTCAGATCGTGAGACTACTAGTTCTTCAGTAAGCTAACATCTGCTTTTACAAAGGACCTTAAGCTGGATGTGGTGACGCACACCTTTATTCCCAGCACTGGAGAGGCAGAGGCAGGAGGATCTCTGTGAGTTTAGAAAAGACTGGTCTATATAGCAAGTTCTAGGCCAGCTAAGGCTATAAAGAGAGAGACCTTGTCTCAAAAAGAAAAAAAACAAACTTAGAATTACGAGTAAGTTCTTAGTTAGTTTTCCTGTTTAATACTTGCGCTGATCAATAGTGCTCCCTTCTTCAGTCTTCTACTTAGAGCAGACCCCTCCCCCCTGCATTGACATCGTCAGCTGGGGCGTGTCATGTGGAGTGACTAGCACAGTTTTCGGTTGTTGTGTGTTTTGATCTGTCACTGAGGGTCTGATAAGACACAGTCAGGGAAGCACATGTCCTGGTCTAGTTTAGTGCAGCCATGCAGGGTTCTTCATATATGTGAGATTGGCAAACTGAAAACCTAAGTTCACGATACATCTTAATTTTCTATCGTCTGACAAAACAGTAACTAAGAGAAAGCAGTTAATTGGGAAGTTGCGGTTTCAGAGGGTGAGTTCATGGCCACCATGTTGGGGAGCATGGCAGCAGGCAGGGATGGTGCTGGGCAGTAGCTGAGAGCTCACATGTTGAGACAAAGCCACAGGCAGTGAGCTAACTGGAATGGCTTGAACTTTTCAAACCTCAAAACCCACCCCCTAGTGACATGCCTTCTCCAAGAAGATGACACCTCCTAATCCTTCCCACATAGTTCTACCAACCGGAGACCAAGCATTCAAACATATGAGCCTGTGGGGTCATTTTCAGTTCAAACCATTACATTTCTCTCCCTGGACCCCTAGGCTTGTGGCCATGTCACTATATAAAATGCATTTAGTCCAATTTCAAAAGTCCGCTTAGTCTTTCAGTCAAGACTGTTTTATTTAAAGTCCAAAGTCTCTTCTGAGACTCAAGGCAATCTCTTATTTGTAACCCTCTGTAAAATTAAAAAGCAAGTTACTTTAATCCTAGCACTTGGGAGGCAGAGTCTGGTGGATTTCTGAGTTCAAGGCCAGCCTGGTCTACAAAGTGAGTACCAGGACAGCCAGGGCTGTTACACAGAGAAACCCTGACTCAAAAAAAGAAAAAAAGAAAAAAACAGCAACAAAAAAAAGCAAATTACATACTTCCAACATACATTGGCACAAAATTTGCATCACAATTCCAAAAAGGGGAAACCCCTAATGAGAAAATATGGACCAAAGCAGTTACCAAAACTCAGCAGGGCGAACTCCAAGTTCTGCGTCCGTGCTCCTCAGATCACCACTCCTTCCAGTTGTGTTGGCTGCAGCACACTACACACTTGTCTCTGGGACTGGGTCCTTACAGTTGTGTTGGCTGCAGCACACTGCACACTTGTCTCTGGGACTGGGTCCCCACTCTGCTTGCAGTTCTCTTTGGAGACATCTCCAGCACTGTGGGATCGCCGATGCAATCCAGGCTTCATTTCACAGCTTCACACAGTTGGCCTCTTAGAAGCATCTTTCCCTAACTGAGGAGGAAGTTTTACTCATGCCTGTATCCTTCCTGCCTCTAAAGCTGGAGCCGTGGCTGCCAAGTTCTGCTACTATGCTTTGGAGTGGGCCTGGCCCCCTTCTTGAACTACATTTACATAAGCTTTGATTTGTCGATGTTCTCCTTTGTTGATTAGCTTTCTTTGCTTTAGAAGCAAAAGACTGCTTAGGCATTTCTGTTTTTACAAGATAGAAGCTTACCTGAGTGGGGGTCTTGCCATTTTGTTAAACTTCTCATCTCTGAGCATAAGTCTTGCCTCTAACGTTAAATTTCCTCATGCTCTTTTTCTCCTCAAATTATACATTTTGTGTTTCTTGTTTTCCCCGTTTGCTTGTTTTTATTATAGATCTGCATAAGGGTAATCACTGATAACCACATAACACAGTCAACACTAGGTTTTCTTGAAATTTCCGCCAATGACATTAGTCCAAAACGCTTCAATTTAGCCTCCAGCAGATTCTAAAGATGAGGGGGGAAAAAGCCACATTTTTTACCAAACTATCCAAGAATAGTCTCTAAGCCACATGCTTAATATTCTTTCCCCCTGAAACATCTTGAGCTGAAAGTCCATAGTCTGCGTTGTTTTTACCTCCTCTGTCTTCCAGACTCCTACTAGGGTGGCCCATTAAGTCCCACTCGCTGCACTCACCCCTGCTTTCCTCTGCCACATTCCGTCTTAGTTATTGCTCTTTTGCTGTGAAGAAACACCATGACCAAAGCGGCTTATAAGAGAAAGCATGTAGTTGGGCCATGCTCTTCCAGATGCTCCCCATCATGCCAGGGAGCATGACAGCAGGCAGGCATGGTGCTGGAGCAGTAGTGGAGAGCTTCCCTGTGAGTCAGTCACCAAGAGCAGAGAGAAAGCAAACATGGCAGGGGCTCTTGAAATCTCAAAACCCGCCCCAGTGACACCTCCTCCTCCAACAAGGCCACATCTCAAACCATTCCCAGATAGGTCCCCACCAGCCGGGGACCAGACATATGAGCCTATGGGGGCCGTCCTGATCAAAGCACTACATGGCACACATTCATCGACTCTGATACACAAGGTCTGTCTTGTTTTTAGTCTTTTGAGACAGGCATTCCTCTGTGTAGCCCTGGCTGTCCTGGAACTCACTCTGTAGACCAGTCTGGCCTTGAACTCACAGAGGTCTGCCTGCCTCTGTCTTCTGAGTGTTGACTAAAGGCTTGCACCACCACTGCCTGGCTCATGCTGTTCATCTTTATCTCGGCTGCATTATAATTAATTTTTTTCTTTTTTGGTAATGGTAATCATTATTGTTTTGTTTAATAAAAGTGTCACTTTGTTTTTAATAAAATTTTCATTTTTTGCATTTCCCTCTATGTAATATTTAAAGGAGTTACTAGATGTATCTAGTGTGCTCTGCTGTATTTAGACCTTACTGAAAGTCAAAACCTTTCTTGTTTGTTTTTGCTTAGTTAATTTGTTGGAAGTACTAGACATTGCTTTTTTCTTTTCTTTTCTTTCTTTCTTCTTTTTTTTTTTAAGATTTCCCTTCTGTTTTAAGATAAGCTCTGTCTGGAGGCTGGTCTTAAACTTAAAAACTCATGATCCGTCTGCCTCAGCTTCCCAAGTCCCTGGGACTATAGATATTTTATTTACCATGCCAATTTGTAAAGATATAATAGCCTTTAAGTATGATGAAAGATTATTTTGGTTGGCTTTGCTTTTGCATCAGAGGAGATAGGTAGTTGATGATTAAATAAACGTCTGTATTAGCAACTTGTACAAACCCTTCTACAGCCATCTGATTCCTGACACTGAGACTTTCTACCTGCCTCAGTTTCTGAAGCATATATGCTGTCTGCCATCAGAGTAACACTGAGACTTTTGCTGGTTTGCTGGTTCGGGGATAGACTAGTATCCTACTGCTGGTCTTTATCCCAGCCTGAAGTAGAGTCGCTACAGTTCCCTGCTTCAAAGCCAGGAGTTCTAGACACTCATTGCTATATTGTTATTGGTGACGGAAAGGATTCAGATAGGCACATAATAGATAAAAATGATCCCCATCTTCTGTTACTGAATACAGCGGTAGTTGGGAAGGACTGTTCGTGTGTGTACCTGAATGTATGTATGTGAAGCACGTGTGTACGTGCCCATATGGCTGAAAGAGGTCATCAGATACCCAGGAACTGGAGCTAAAAGTGGTTGTGAGCAGCCATGTGGATGCTGAGAATAAGACCTGGGTCCTCTGTAAGAAGGGCCAGTGATCTTAGTCTGTGAGATATCTCTTTAACCCCAAACTACTGAATTATTAATGGGATACATAGTGTTGGGGCCTTTAGTGTCAGAGATGGCCTGAAGCCCTGTTGCATTGCCAGCCCCTTCTATTCTGGCTCTTCTAGACCCTTCTTAGTAGTGTACAAAAAAATGTCAGTTTATAACTAGTATGATAGCTTACTTTGGAGTATATTCTAAGTCCAGTTCAGTCAGTATTTTGACCAATATTTTTTGTGCTGCGTTTCATTTAACAATTGATTGCTTTGTTTTCTGAGACCTGGTCTTACTATTTAGCTTTTGCTATCCTAGAACTCACTATGTAGACCAGACTAGCCTCTGGCTCCCACATGCTGGAATTAAAGACATGCAACATTACAACGGTCTTTTTAGGTTTTTCAAGACAGAGTTTCTCTGTAGCTTAGGAGCCTGTCCTGAACTAGCTCTTGTAGACCAGGCTGGCCTCATACTCACAGAGATCTGCCTGCCTCTGCCTTCCCAGTGCTGGGACTAAAGTCGTGCACCACCACTGCCCAGCTCAGCAATCTATTTTTTATTTTTTTAAACTGATTGCTCTTTAAAACGGTCTTCAATTTAGGACAGGTAGAAAATGATACACTTATAGAGACTCTTGCCATTCTGTGAAATTAAACTGATGCCCATTAACTAAAAGCTTGAAAACAGTGTGCATGGGCAGAGTCCCATGATTCAGAATCAGAATCTGTTTCTCTCTGTTTATACTTTATTTAAAAGCCCATGCAATGAATACCCTCGTATTTTAAATGTATAGTAAATTAACTTTGCATAATAAGAAGAAAGCTTCATTTTCTCTCACAGCCTTTTGTAAAAACTTATTATAAATATATCAGATATTTGAGATTTAAGAAGGTTTAAATTAAAGTCTTTTAAAGTACCAGTATATAGTCAGGGGTGGTGGTGCATGCCTTTAATTCCAGCACTTGGGAAGCCGAGGCAGAAAGATCTCTGTGAGTTCGAGGCCAGTCTGGCCTGTATAGTGATTTATAGGGCAGCCAGAGCTACATAATGAGACCCTCTCTCAAAAAGCCAAAAAGAACAAATATGAAATATTTTAAACTTTAGGACACCTTTTATTTTTAAAGAACTAACTATAGTAGATCCATATGCCAAAGAAAACACTTTAATAGTTTATGTTCTAGTATTAGAAAATGGAGCTTATTTTCTCTTTCTAGTCTCATTAAGAAATTTTCCATCCCCATAAAATATTTTTTCTTAATTCTTAGTTACTGGATGTTTAAAATCATTAAGCTGGGGCCATTGAGATGGCTCAGTGGGTAAAGGCTCTTGCTGCCAAGTTTGACAGCCTGCTATTTAATCCCGGATGGAAGGAGAAAACAGACTCTTGCAAGTTGCCCTCTGGCCTCTACTTACATGCTTGTATACACGTGCTTGCAAGCACACACCAATTAATTAATTAATTAAGCATAAAGCCATGAAGCAAATTCTTAAGGACTGAAAGGTCTAGAAGTATTTGTAGAGGGCTCACCCCCGTGCAGTGGGGACACTGGGACAGCTTTCAGGGCAGCTTTTAATAGTTGTATTGTCGTGCATCTTGAGTACTATATAAAATAAAAATATTACTTCCCATTCTATGCCTTTGTTTGTAATAGAGCTGATACATTAGAGCTTTCATTTTATTTTAATAGTAATAATAGCGGTTTGTTTCACATATGTAAATCACACTATAATAGTCACAGTTTGAAACAGTTGCCACAGTTGCCTTGTATTTCTTGTCGTTTTGGTCAGAACCCTGAAGCCTAGGCTGAGTGATTACCTAGGCTCAGCTGGTGAGGAGAGAGGCTGTGCTTGACCCTCCTCACTTTAAAAGTCTCATTCCTCTTCTTTCTTTCTTTTTTGGCTTTTTTGAGACAGGGTTTCTCTGTAGCTTTGGAGCCTGTCCTGGAACTAGCTCTTGTAGACTAAGCTGGCCTTGAACTCAGAGATCCGCCTGCCTCTGCCTCCTGATTTAAAGGTGTGCGCCATCACTGCCAGGCTCTTTCTTTCTTTTTTAATACCACCTCTGCACTAATTGGATAAAAAGTTATTGATACAGCTTTTCTTACAAAACTACTGCTGTGGTAGCGCTGTCAAGTTCCGCTTTCACCTAGGTCAGACATTTCTAGAGTCCATCTCAGTGGAGAGAGCATCAAATGAAGATCACACCATAGGAAAGTCAGTGTGACCCTTCTGAAACAGAATTCTTCTCACAATGGTCCCTAAGTGACACCCTTCCGATATATACCACAAAGTCCTAGATCATAATAAACTAATAAGAACAGAGTACTTATCATTAGAATGGCAGTACCCCGTGTAGAAAATGGTGTACAGCTGCACTATAAGTTTAGCTGGAGGCGTTGGAGGCCAGTGTGTTTCAGTGATCCGTGTTTTCTTCCAGTAGGATAGGTATATACATAGATCAGAGTAACTTTCCGTAACTGTCTAGGGTGGTGATAGCTCTCTGTGATGGCAAAAATAAAATAAAATCTAAGATGGTTTGCACTCCTGTAGTAAAGTCCAGGGAAGTAGGGCTCCATTTTCACACGCTCTTATCCCTCGCTGTAAGGCTCGGGCGCATCCTAGGTGCTATTTTTCCCTCCTGGAATCATGGGTAGTTTCATCGCAGCTCATCTCTTTCTGTTTGTCTCATATAGGGCTGGTAGTTCAGGACCATTCAGACCCCATGTTCAGTTCCTATGCCTATAAGTCCCACTACCTACTGAACGAATCAAACCGTGCTGAGTTGATGAAATCACCTATGATTCCTTCTTCGTCAGCTTCCAAAAAGAAATGTGAGAAAGGTAATCACTAAAATAGTTTATTTCTTGTTTTTGTTTTTTTGCATTTTCCTTTCTCTGTGTGTGTGTTTAAATGAAGGGGGGATTGTATGCCTGTCAAGCACTGCCTGTTGCTTTTGGTAGATTCTGCCTTGGTGGTTGTGACTGTGTCTTCTTATGGTAACAAAATTGTTAAAAAGGGGCTTAAAATAATTCTGTCGTCACAGAATTTTACCTTTCTCCCTGAGTCAGTTTTCCCACATTGCAGAGATACAGGTTATTAAAATCAAGAATTTTACTTAACATAACAGACTGTTTATTTTACAGGCAGTTCTCATTCGCCTGACCTAGAACTGTCATTCATGTTATCTTAGGACAGTCATGGTGTGGTTTGTCATTGCCTATACGCTAACAAGAAAAACTATTTAGGAAAGAAATCCAGGGTAGCAGATACTAGAAAAGATTGTTTCTATAACATATTCTTGTTGTTTTATTTCTTAAATATTACGATGCTCTGAAAACAAGTGTCCTTCCCTTAGGAGAGAAGCTGGGGTTAAGGGCAGACCCCAGATGCTAGATGTTGAAGGTTAGCCCAAACAAATTACTGATGGGTTGTTTATTCATAAAGAACCATGAGCTAAATGTCTGATCATATTCTCTCAATCAGTGTTCTGTATGCAAGAAAATTTTATCTGTGCTTAACTTGCCATAGCCTGCTTATGATAGAGGGGAAAGTGAGTTCATGTCTGTGTGGGAGGTTGTTATCCCAGAAGAAACACCTGAGTTTGGAAGGTATGGATAGGGCTTTTGCTTAATATATTTTCATCTTGATCTGAGGTTCAAATTCAGAATCAATAAAGAAAAATTCATCATTCATGCCTAATAAACCATGTATCAGGCAAGCATAGGTTTTTATTAGTGTTTACTATTTGTGTTGCCTATTTCATGTCTCCTTGCTCCTTTGTTGGCCCAAGTGGCAACTAATAACTGAAAGATGTCTGAGTGAGGTGATGAAAGCCCACTGGGAGTATTGGAGAGAGGATCGGCCTGTGGCCGGGCTGTTCCCTTTCTGCTGAGGTCAGACTACATCGCCTTCTAGTGATGCTTATGCTTCTTCCCAGGAGGTGAGCAGGGGGCTGCCTTCTTCCTCAATAAAGCAGAGTTACTTTGTCCACACTTATAAAATGAGATGAACTCAGTTGTTGTTTGGTTTCCAGCATTCAGTATTGACATCAATTTAAATGATTTTGAGCCCTCTACTTCTCTTGAATGATATGTTTCCTCTCTTGGATCTGGAAAGCAGTTTTTTGTTGTTGTTGTTGTTGTTGTTTTGGTTTGTTTGTTTGTTTGTTTTGCATAGCACAAAGGAAGACCATTCATATTTTTTCTTTATTCGTATATATTTTGAACATCTCTATCATGATAGTTTTCACTGGCTCTGGCTCTGTATTTCCTCTGAATTAAGACTGAAAATTTAGGACCATTTACATTGACAGTGAGCATTGCCAGCTCGACTTCCACAGTGGTGCTAATAATCACGTGTCCTTTAAGGCTATCTACAAGACAGGACCCCCTCTTGATTGTTCCTTTACGATGGACTTAAACCATTCAAGCGGCTAATGCCCAGGATGGAAAAGTGAAGCACTTCCTCCCCTTGATGCCTGCAGTCAGGGGAACAGTGCGATGACTGCAGAAAAAGATGGCGGAGGAAATACGGTTCTTGGGCTGTCCCTGGTCGTGCGTAGGTTCTCCTTCTGTTTTCATGCAACAGTTAGAGGTTGAGAGTCCAGGAAGACAGGATTTCTGGAGCTCTGTAAGAGGCTGGATCGTGTAATCTGATCAAGTTATAGAGAGGGCTCTGAGTCTCTGCCTGTGAGACTTCGCATCTCTCCGCCTTGTAAGCTGCAGAAGTGTCGCTCTTTGTCTTGAGTGTTCAACCCTTCCTGTCCCTTGATGTTCGTACTAGAAATACCTAACCATCCCATTTTTATTTGTTTGCATTAAAAGTATTATTCTGTTTGTCACACCTGTTTATGTGTCAACCAGGGAACATTTTAGTCTAGAAAGAGAGGACTTAGTAGGAGCCTGAAATGATGTGTCTGCACATTCTGCTTCATTCTGCAACGAGAATTACTTAGTTTTGTGCTATGAAACAGTGGTTCTCACACTTAAGTCAGAAATCTAGATATAAAAGAACATTTTCAAATATTTTTGGAAAATTAAGAGAATTACATACTTATACAATATAGAGTTACATGAGATTTATTTGGCTATGACTTTAACCGTTCAACATAACAATACTGTAATACTTGCTTTGCTTTTGGATCATAGTCTCCAGCAGCCCTGATTTCTTTGGTCAATACAAATAGGAGAGCTGGGCACGATGGCGCATGGCTGCAGTCCCAGCACTGGGCACAGGCAGCAGGATCACCAGGGGAGTGTGACTACATAATGAGGCTGTCTCCAAATAAAGGTGGCAGAAAATAGTTAAAGTTGAAATGCAAGTTTGTTTTTGGTTGGTATGATTTTGAAAAGATGGGTCATAACTAGGAGGCAGGGTGATGGAGCCATTGCGAGCCCCTGCGTGACTGTCTGTTTTCACCAAGCAGGTGTAATCATCAGTTTGGGGATCTGGGTTCCACCTTCATGTTCTAAGAAGAAGAGAAGTACTGATCAACTTATTATTTTCGTTCTTGACTGATTTTATTATAAAGGGATTTAGTTCATTGTGGCAGTGGATTAAAATACAAACATGATTATTGCTTTTCTTCTTTGCTTGGAAGAACGAAAGAAAGCTATTTGTTTGAAAACTTGCTTTCAAATCTACTTGGGTTAAAGAGTTTCTGTGTCTTTTATGATGTTTTAGCTAGCTTAAGCCTGATTCCCCAGTTGCTCGTATTCTAAAGGGTGCAGCAGTGTTTTTGGTCCTACTTAAGGCTTCGTATTTCTAGCCGCTGGAGTCCTAGAAACGGGCTGTTTCATTTGTTTCCTATTGTAATGCATCAGTCTGGATATGACTCAATCAATCCCTTTGTCTTCCCCATTTGAAAAAAATCGCATGTACTTAAAAGATCCCTTCCTCCTTTCCTTCTTTCTCAGTTCTAAGACTCTGTTTGTTTCCAGGCGGGAAGCTGCTCTGCTGCGAGTCGTGCCCTGCTGCCTTCCACCCAGAATGCCTGAGCATAGACATGCCGCAAGGCTGCTGGAACTGCAACGACTGCAAAGCCGGCAAGAAGCTGCACTACAAGCAGATTGTTTGGGTCAAATTGGGAAACTACAGGCAAGTTTCCTAAGGAGAACCTTACAAATAGGAAGTAATACTGTTCTGAGCGGGTTTGTAGTCTGTATGCAGTGCGGGTGACATACAGGCAGAGACAGGCGTGGCTCCCTGAACAAAAGGGGCTGAAGGGAAATTGTTCTTAGGGGATTGGAATGGTTATGTTGCGCTTGGATTTTTGCTTTTGTTTGTTTGCCTTTTTCTTTAAGAGTGGGGTTTTTTACTTTGTTTTTAGGTTCTGAGAATTATTTTATACTAATGAATTATATACTACTAAATTTTGGAATGAAAGAATTTACATGGAGAGTAGAGAATATGTTTTCTTTGTATCTTAGTTTGTTTATTTATTTATTTATTTATTTGTTTATTTATTTATTTATTTTTGGCTTTTTGAGACAGGGTTTCTCTGTGGTTTTGGAGCCTGTCCTGGAACTAGCTCTTGTAGACCAGGCTGGTCTCGAACTTACAGAGATCCACCTGCCTCTGCCTCCCAAGTGCTGGGATTAAAGGCGCTTAGTTTAATATTTATTTTTAACTTCTTTTTCTAAACATTTGTGTATTGAATTATGTGTATGGATGTCTTATTGGCCTATATGTCTACATATCATGTGTGTGCTTGCCTGTGGAAGCCAGAAGAGGGTATCAGATGCCCTGAGACTGAGTCTCAGACAGTATGAGCTGCCATTGAGTGATAGAAATTGACACAGGTCTCTGAGCCATCTCCCCAGGCTTCTAATTTCTACTGAGAGCAAGAGTTTATAGCCTTGTCAAGATAGAGCCATTTGATTCTCTGGTTCTCAAGACAGGGTTTATCTCTTTAACAGCCCTGATTGACTTGGCTGGCATCTTACGTACAGAGATCTGCCTGCTTCTGCCTCCCAGATGCTGGGATTAAAGAAAAGTGTGCCCCACCAGGGCACAGCTAGGTTAGTTGAATTCTAAACCAGGCCCATGTGTTCAAATCGCCCTAAGCTTTGTGGAAAGAGAGTGCTTTAAAAAAAACAAAACAAAACAAAGAAAGTATGTCCTCTAAAGAGGGAGATTATTCCAGTAAGAGTCATTTGTACTTATTTATTTATTAAATGGGGCATGCATGTATCACAGCACAATTATAAAGTTCAAAAACAGCTCTCAGGAACCAGGTCTCTTTTTCTACCATATGTGTCCCCAGCTACACCTGGGAGGTCAGCGTTGGCAGCAGCACCCATCTATCTACCTGCTGAGCTACCTCGCCAACTCAAGCATTAGTTCTTAAAGGGATGAGAACAGGGGCTGCAGAGATAGTTCAGAGCACTTGCTGCTCTTTAGAAAATCTGAGTTCAGTTCCTAGTACCCACATCAGGTGGCTCACAACCTCCTGTAACCCTGACTCTAGGGGTTCAGACATTCTCTTCTGGTCTCACACGTGTTTACACACATAAAAATAAAAACATCCGCTAGACAGTGGTAGATCATGCCTTCAATTCATATACATAAGAGTAAATCTTAGAGAACATCATTGCATGTTTACAAATGCGAGTGTGCACACACGTGCCACAGTGCGCAGGTGAAGGTCAGAGGACAGCTTGCAGGATTCAGTCTCCTTCCACCCTCTGGGCCCCGGGTCTGGGATCAATCAGACCATCTTCACTCCTTGAACCATCTCGTGTGTGTGTGTGTGTGTGTGTGTGTGTGTGTGTGTGTGTGTGTTTAAGGATAGATCTGGATACAATGTAGGTCTTTTTTTTCCAGTTTGGTTGTATGGGTGCATTCTCTCCATAGGTTAGCCTGTAACTCGTGCTTTTAGAGTACTGAGATCACATGTATGGCTCACCCTACCCTGCCCTATACTGTGTTCTTAATATCTGGGGAAACATACATCTAATGTCAGTAGTCTCCAGGACAAGCTCATAAGGGAGGGTATTTTTTCTACCTACTCTGTGCTCATTAAGACAAATTGATTCCGAAATGCTAACTGACACGGAACCTGGCGCATCGGATCCAGAGGGTCAGGAAGTGCTGGTCTGCATGTCGTGTTGTTCTTTCCCCGGCAGTGGCCTGCTCTCAGAAACAGTCCTTCACCTGGGAAGATACTAAGTCAAGTGTGGGAAAGTAAGGTCTCTACAGTTAAAACGGACTGGGATCATATTAATTAACAACCACGTTCCAGAGCTGGAAAATGGGCCCATCGTCCTTTTCTTATTAGACATTATAACTGATACATTTGTGATAAATATTTTATATGTTAATCTTTTAAGGAAAGAAACCAAATAAGGCAGCTTGGACCTACTTTGCTTAGCCTGTGTTCACTACTTCACTAACCATTAATAGTTATTTATTTATTTATTTATTTATTTATTTATTTATTTATTTATTTATTGTGTATGCAGTGTTAGTTTCCATGTCTGCCTACAGGCCAGAAGAGGGCACCAGGTCTCATTACAGATGGTTGTGAGCCACCATGTGGTTGCTGAGAATTGAACTCAGGACCTCTGGAAGAGCAGCCTCTGAGCCATCTCTCCAGCCCCCATTAATAGTTTTCTGTGTGGTAGTTTTTTGGGGGTTCTTTGAGACAGGGTCTCCAGGTGGTGGTGGTGGCCTCTGCTTTTAATCCCAGCACTTGGGAGGCAGAGGGATCTCTGTAAGTTTGAAGCCAGTCTGGTTTACAGAGTGAGTTCCAAGACAGTCAGGGCTGTTGTTACACAGAGAAACCCTGTCCCCCCCCCCCAAAAAAAAGCAAGTATTGTATGGTTTTACAATCTGAGTCTGAATAAATCTTGAAAATATAAACCTCTTTCTTTCCTTCCAATCTGTTAAGAAGAGTGATTTTTTTTCACTTTCTCACTTTTGTTTTCAGATGGTGGCCTGCAGAGATCTGCAGTCCCAGGTCTGTGCCATTAAACATCCAGGGCCTTAGGCATGACCTGGGGGACTTTCCCGTGTTCTTCTTTGGTTCTCATGACTACTACTGGGTTCACCGAGGCAGAGTGTTCCCTTATGTGGAAGGAGACAAAAGCTTTGCTGAGGGACAGACTAGCATTAACAAGACCTTCAAGAAAGGTAAGTTGGCCGTGCCCCATGCTTTTGGTGACTCAGAACTAGCACTCCAGTGCGTGGTTCTTGAATCCCCTTCTTTGCACCTGAAGTTTCTGCCTCTTGAGAATATTCTCCAGGCATCACAATTTTACATCCATAAACTTCCCATGGCATCATGCCTGGGTTTGAGACACATAAAGCAAGGAACACTGCTATGTTTGAAGTGTCTTTAACCAGGTAAAGCAGGAGTGGAAAAGTCTTCCCAGGGAGAGCCTGGGGCCTCTACAACATGACAGAAATCTGCCTTTCTGAGGAAGGATAGACGATATTTTAGATAGAACATCTAGGACAGGGTTCTCAAGTAGAGTCACTAAGAGACCTTTGTCATTGATGTAGGTAGGACCTTTGCTCTGAGGAACGCACACAGTATAGTATTTGATAGGTTGTATCCTAATTTATTATTAAGTCTATAATGGTGGTGACTGGTGATTTTCAGGATGTAATTTTAAAAAGTAACCCCCGGGCGAGATGCAGAGCATCTCTAAGGTGGTAGGGTTTAACGTCCTGCCCTACGGTGTGTTTGCATTTGGGTAACGGCCTGCTCGCCTCTTGTCAGCACTGGAAGAAGCTGCAAAGCGTTTCCTGGAGCTGAAAGCACAGCGAGAAAGTAAGGAAGCTCTGGAGATGGAGAAGACCTCAAGGAAACCCCCTCCCTACAAGCAAATCAAGGTGAGCAGGCCCTCCCCGACCTGTAGAAATGTTCTCTGACAGTCCGTGTCTCCTTGGGAGACTGGTAGTTCCTGTGGCTGCAGCAGTGGGAGCCCTATCTGTGGTACTAGGAGGTGGGTCTTTGGCATTCTTTTCTACACCCAAGAACCATGACTTATATAAAATTCCATTCTGTGCCTAGCAGATTATCTTGCAACCAAATGAGGAGATAGATCTTTAGCCTCTCTATTCCAGAGACTTCGTAGATGGCTTATTTTCTCTTAATTTCAGGTATTAAATTTCTTTCAGCCTATGGCAAGTGAGAATCAACATCACATTTAACACTTTGGTCTAGTAAATAGACGTGGTTGTTCCTTCTCGTTTATTCAGGAGACGTTAAGATAAAGAGCTTTGATGCAGGAGTGCCAGTCGCCCACAGCTTGCTCACCTGTTCTTTTTCCTTTCCTTGCGCTTCTGTCCCTAGGCTAACAAAGTAGTAGGAAAGGTCCCAATCCAGGTAGCCGACCTGTCGGAGATTCCCCGCTGTAACTGCAAGCCTGCGGATGAAAACCCTTGTGGCTTGGAGTCGGAGTGTCTGAACAGGATGTCGCAGTACGAGTGTCACCCGCAGGTGTGCCCTGCCGGGGCTCGCTGTCAGAACCAGTGCTTCACAAAGAGGCTGTACCCCGAAGCAGAGGTCATCAGAACGGAGCGGAGAGGCTGGGGCCTCAGGACCATGAGGAACATTAAGAAGGTAAAGTGTGGAGACCCAGCTCAGAGCAGGAGGGGCCAGGGCCTCTGTCTTTTAGGACTCTTAGTTTGTGTCCCGACACTGGGACGGAAGCACAGCATTTATGACGAAACCTGAGCCTTCTCGTGGAGTTAAGAATTTGAACATACTTCTTATTGCTTTTCATGGTGGATGGACATGTTAGAGAAGTAACATAATAAATTATGTTGATTATACACCGGGCAGAAACTAGAAAACTTAGAACTCGTGAGCCGTAAGTGTCATTAACATACACTGTGACAGTAGTCCGTTGTCCGCATCCACATAGCCAAGGCTTCTTAGAGACCTAGGCTTATCTGTAAAACAGTAGAAGCAGTTGGGGTCTTTAACATATATAACTTATTTTTATTTTCATACCTTGAGACAGTTTTTTTTTTTTTTCACAAGAGTCTCCTGGCACAAGAAATAGATAACAATTGGAGAAATATCTTAAAGCCAAATAGCTTAAAAGAAAGACAAAACTCTCTAGTAGGCTCTACTGAAGTAGTGGTCTGAGATGTTAGAGCGTCTGAGGCTCTTCTGAGGCTCTTGTCAGAGATCAGCAGTGGGGAGGGTGGCGCACATTGTTAATTCCAGCAGAGGAACAAGGATCTCTGAGTTCAAGGCCAGCCTTGTCTACAGAATGAGTTCCAAGGCAGCCAGGGCTACATTGTGAGACCCTGTCTCAGAAAAAGGAACTAACCAGGAGCTGGAGACCTCAACAGTTAAAAGCACTTGTTGATCTTGCAGAGGGCCTGAGTTTGCTAGCACCCACGTGGTGGCTCCCAACCATCCATAACTCCAGTTCTAGGGGATCGGATGCCTTCTCCTGACCTCTGGGCACAGGCACATGTGATATACATACATACATACATACATGCAGGCAAAGCAGTAACACACATACAGTGAAAACGTCTAAGAAGTGAGGGAGGCTGGAGAGTTGTGACGGTGGTTGAGTGCTTCCCTCTCTTACAGAGGACCAAGGGACGGAGCAACTAGTGGACCTGGAGAGTGGGCCAGACACGAGGTGAGATAGGTAGCCCAGGGCTCGGTCTCAGTGAGCACCTCAGTCTTCTTCAGTGAGTAAATAGTTACTTCTTCAGTGAGTAAATAGTTAAACAGGTGGCGGTACGGCCACATTGAGGGGTCCTACCAAGACAGTAAAGACAACTGAAACACAACTTGAGTAATCTCTGGAGGATTGGCCTGAATTATTATTACTACTACTACTACTACTACTACTACTACTACTACTACTATTATTATTATTATTATTATTGCTAGTCCCATGGCTCTAGAGATGGTTTAGTGGTTAGGGGCACTTGCAGAGGACCCAGGTGTGAGTCCCAGCACCCACACAGAACTCTGAGCTCCAGTTCTTGGGTGTCTCATACCTTCTTACAGCCTCTCTGGGCACTGCACACACATGGTGCACTCATAAACTGCGTGCACACACGCGCACACCTATACACATTTATCTTTGGGCAAAACATTCATACACATAAACTAAGAAAAATCTTTAACTGTTTTATATGTGAGTGTTTTGTATATGTATGTGTTTGTGTTGTGTGCTGCATAGGTCAAAAAGAGGGTATTAGATCTCCTGGATCTAATAACACATCTTTAGGAGCTAGAGAGATAGCTTGTCAGTTAAGAATGTTGACTGATCTCCCAGAGTACCATGGTTGGATTCCCACAGCCACATGGCAGCTCACAGCCATCTGTACCTCCAGATCCAGGGTATCTGATATCTTTTCTGGCCTCACAGGGCACCAGGCATGCAAGTGGTGCACAGACATACATGCAGGCAAAACGTCCATACACTTAAATAAATAATTTTAGAAACCAAATCTTAAAAAAATAATTCTCACCGGCAATGGTGGTGCACACCAATAATCCCAGCACTTGGGAGGCAGAGGCAGGTGGAGCTCTGTGAGTTCAAGGCCAGCCTGGTTTACAAAGCAAGTTTCAGGACAGCCAGGACTATTACACAAAGAAACACTGTCTCCAAAAAAAAAAAAAAAAAAAGGTCTCAGGCTGGAGAGATGGCTCAGAGGTTAAGAGAACTGACCGCTGTTCCCGAGGTCCTGAGTTCAATACCCAGCAACCACATGATGGCTCATAACCATCTATAATGAGATCTGGTGTCCAGAACACTATATACATAATAAATAAATTTTTTTTAAAGTCTCAAAAGGTTACATATTATATAAATACATTTATAGAGCATCCTTAAATGACAGAATTATACTGATGGATTAGTGTTGGACAGGAGTTAGGAAACCAGGGTGCTGGAGTGATGGAGGATGTGTGTGGCCATTAAAGAAAACCTCAAGACATCCTGTGGTGCAGGTACAGTCTTCAACACGATTGTATGGTAGCAGGATTCCATGTCTGAGTGCGGTGTGTGTGACACCAACGGTTTTCTAGTTACTGCTGTGTTTGAATTTGTAAGATGTCACTATTGGAGGAACCTGACTGAACAGTGTAGAGTTTGTATTTTTAGCTTTCTGCAAAAATACTTATTCAAAATCTAACGATTGAAGAGCAGACACCTGCCCTATCTGCTTCAGGTTCAGACTTCTTCCATTTCTCACCCCTAATAGCTACCACCTCCGCAGCTATAAACTATTAAAAGGTTGCAATAATAGTGATGATAATGGCTTCGGAAGTTGGGGTTGGCCTTATTCTAAGAGCTAGTGACATGCCACAGGTGCCACTTGGGACTATAGAAATAATAATGCTATCCACAAGAAAAGACAAGCACCTGCACAGGAATAGTGCCAGGAATAGTGCCGCCCAAATGCCCGTGAGTAAGTAACAGCCGTTCATTTCCAGGGGTGAAGTAGTGTGTATGTGTGTGTGTAAGATCATGTGTACCCATATGTGTAAAAGTCCGGTGACAAGCCAGGTATTGTTTCTGAGGTGCTTTCATGCCTTTAAACATGTCTTAGCAACTTGGGGAGGAAAAGGTTACTTTAGCTTGCAGTTGTAGTCAAGGCAAGAACTCAAGGTAGGACAGCTGCTTATGCCGCTCCCCACAGCTCAGTCAGTTTGCAGTTCTTTGTTTTTTTCTATTCTCCAAAGCTCTGGCTGTCCTGAGACTCACTGTGTAGACTGAGTTGCTTCTGCCTCTAGGGCACTAGTGTTAATGGTGTGCACTACCACGGCCTGGGCAGCCTGCTTTCTTACACCACAGGACCACCACACCAGCCATTAGCCAGGACTTACCAACACGTGATATGATGGAAGCATTTTCTCTTTTGGGGTTCCTCTTCCCAAATAACTCAAGGTCTTGTTGAGTTGCCCAAAGGCCACTAGGTCATAACTGCTGTTTGAGATAAAGTTTCTCATTGGCCGCGTAACTGGCGTTGAGCCCCAGCCATGCGTCTGGTCCTCAGCTCCCATCACCGTCACTAGGATTTCAGGATCTGCCATTGTGCTTGGGCCCTTAGTTATGGAGATCTGAGCTCAGGTCTCCACATTTGTGGGGAATCCCAACTGAGCCAGTTTATAGCTCTGTTGTTTTTACATTTCCACAGAGCTTGCCTGAAGTGACAGGGATGACACATGCACTTCATTTCTCT